>NC_063368.1:15872850-15877293 GCF_021869965.1 Rhincodon typus
CCAACACAGCTTTCTCACACACTCACACTCACTAACACAGCTTTCTCACACACTCACACATTCACTAACACAGCTTTCTCACACACTGTCACACTCATCAACACAGCTTTCTCACACACTGTCACACTCACCAACATAGCTTTCTCTTACACTGTCACACTCACTAACACAGCTTCCTCACACTGTCACACCCAGTAACAGAGCTTTCTTACACATTGTCACAGTTTTCTCACACTCACTAACACGGTTTCTCTTCCTCACTAATACTGTGTTGGCACAGTTCAGATTCACTCCAGCCCGATAACAGTGCCAGACTCACTGACAGATTCCTCAGATATGGACTCACTATAAACCTACTCTCTCACATTAAATCTCACTTATCCAGCTTTCTAACAATGTCACATTCTGTAAATCTCTGAACTTTGATTAGGACACCCCCACCTGCAAATCCCCTCCAAGTCACAGATCATCCTAACTGGGAAATATATCGCTGTTCCTTCAAAGCCACTGGGTTAAAATCTGTACCTAACAACAATGGGTTTCTATCTATACCACATAGAGCTCAGCGGTTCACCACTCCCTTCTCAAAGGCAAGAGATGGGGATGCAGTTAATGGCAATTGCCATCTGATAAAAGAATCACAAAGAAAGTTTAGTTCCATAACTAATTATTGCTGTGAAGTTCAGCTTCAACCTTTTCCCCACACTGGGCTCACAAATGCAAGTGTTTCTCTCTCCAACAACAGGCTGTGTGCGCTAATATCTTCTCGTTGTCAGTCTGAGGAAGTCTCTTCCCTAGGTTTCTCCATTAGTTTACCTCACACTTTTGGGATACTGTGACTCGATTTTCCTTCACCATTTCTGTCAGTGGCTCTTTGGCCATTCCCATTTCCCAGGGAAATTCTGTTCATTGATTCGATTCCCAAAGCTGAGAAACTGTGTCCCTTTACCACTCCTAAACCTTCTCCCAGCCCGCTAATCATGTGAAAAATCCCACAGCAAGGCTACCTAATACACCAGAGTTTAAAATCCCATCTTCTACTGTCACTGCAGGAACACAGGCTCTGCTATTTCTATTTCCATTGCTAAAGTAATAATTTAAAAGATGCACAGATTTTCCTTTGCACCATTCACACAAAACGCCCCCTCCACCTACAGATGACATGGGTACAGAAAGGGCAATATTCTCGCTTGGGGGTGAAGATGGCATTTGTTTCTTTTTCATCTTTTCCCTGCACAAACAAATTTCACAGTAAGAAAGGCATGTTCCCCACACATTAATTGAAGTGTTGTCGAAAGGTGAGAGCTTTGACGTTATAATTAGTCTTCATGGCTTATTACAGAGTTGGAAAAAGAATTGACAAGTCAGAAAATTGCTTTGATCTCTCTGATGCCATGACATTAATTGGAGCTTTCGGCTTAATGGAGTTCTCTGTTCCCAAGTCTCATTATTCGCTGAAAAATGATGTTGAAAACCCACACAAACCAACATAGTCTCAAAGACCCCTATCGGAATTGTTTAAGAATCAATGCCAATGGCAAATGCTCCTTCAGGCAAAGATCCAAGCCCTTGTAATTTCTGCAAATTGAGTTGTAAAAGATGTAACAATAATGAGGTTTATAAGATTATGATGTTTGGGACTGCATCTTCGTTTCGGGATATAAATGAAGGGGGATATGTTCAGAATAAGAGGTCTGTGTAACATAGCTGTCAACGATTGAAGGGAGGCCTGTGTTGATTTGCTGGAGAGATGTTCCAATGTGATCACAACTGGAGACAATGACAGCAACATCTGTGTTCACAATGGTTATATTTCTAAGCTCCAAGGCCCCAGAAAGGTGTTGGGAATGTTGGATTGTACACATTTAGGAACAGGAGCACCTCGGGCCTGTTCCACCATTCAATGAGATTATGGCTGATCTGAGGCCTAACTCTGTGTCTCTCGCTGTCTCTCTCTTTCTGACTCTGTCTCTCTGCCTCTCACTCACCACCTGTCTGTCTGTCTCTCCTCTCACAGCCTGTCTTCCTCTCTCTGTCTCTGTAGGCCTCTCCGTTTGCCTCTCTCTATCAGTCACTCAGTCTCTTTCTGTCCATCTGTCTCTCTCTCTCTGTCTCTCTCTCCATCTGTCTCTCTTTCTTGCTCTGTCTCTCTCTGCCTCTCTCCTTGTCCATCTCTTTCTATCGGTCTCTCTTTCCCTTTCTTTCTCTCCCTATCTCTCTCTCTCTCCCTCTCTGTCTGGTTCACTCTCTCCATCTGTCTCTCTGTCTCTCCCTTTCTGTCTCTCTCTCTCTCTTTGTGTCTTGTTCTCTCTCCATTTATCTTTCTTTCCCTTTCTTTCTTTCTTTGTCTCCTTCTTTTTCTTGTTCTCTCTCTCCATCCGTCTCTCTTGTTACCTTTCTGTCTCTCTCTGTCTCTCTGTTTCTTTCTCTTTCTGTCTTTCTCTCTCTGTCCCTCCCTCTCTGTCTTCTGCCTGCCCTTGGCCGACATTCCTTAATATCTTTGCTTAACGAAAAATTATCGATCTCAGATTTAAAATTAACACTGATCCTGCATCCACTGCCAGTTGTGGAAGAGAATTCCAAACTTCTACACTTTGTGTGTAGAAGTGCTTCCTAATATCTCTCCTGAATGGTCTGGCCCAAACTTTCAGACTATGCCTGAGTTCTAGAATCTCCAACCAATGGAAATAGTTTATCTTTATCTACCATCTCTTTTCCTATTACTATCTTTGATCAGATCACCCTTAAACTTCTAAATTCTAGAGAAAACAGGCCTCATTTGTATCATCTCTCCTCATAATTTAAGCCTTGAAGTCCCGACACATTAAACTGCCCGTTTACTTCCAAGATTAAAATAAGTGAAATGGAATCTTAAGGACAGCATTTCCACCTAGATACAAGCCCCATGTGATTCATTTTGCCAGGAGATGAATTTCAAGAGGGGAGCATTTTACTAAAATATATCTGAAGACACATAAATACCAGCAGTCTGACAAGGTCTAGGAGAGAGGGTGCTTTCAAGAAATTGAAAACTACTATGGTTCACTGTGCAAGAATTCAAGTGGTGGTGTGGGCTCAGTTTTCAAAGACCAAATTCAGGAGGATTTCATATCAGACTGGAAGATTTGCCAAGCCTGCATGAGAAGGAAAATGTGTAAGAAAGAAACGTTCATTTGTTATCACAGTTCTGGGATTAACTATTTACAGGCAGGGAAAAGAAAGGAATGGAAGTAAATCTTTTAGGAACTAAGAATCTCTTTGCACTGGGTCCTGGAAAATGAGCTGACTGCTTAAGGCACAATGTAAAGTGTATCTGAAAAGTAGGCTTTTTGCCTGCATTAAAATGAAAAGGGAAAAGTTCTTTTCTGTAGTTAAAAGTAGTTTTTTTTTCTGTAGTTAAAAGAGATTCAGACAACAATAGTGATCAGACAAGAGACTATTATAGTAATGTCCTCTGGGGAAGGAAACTGTCATCCTTACCTAGTCTGGCCTACATGTGACTCCAGACCCCACTGCCATATGGTTGACTCTCACCGAAACAGCTGAGCAACACATTCAGTTCAAGCAACAGTAGGGATGGGCAGCAAATGTTGTTAGTGCTGCCTACCCACAAAGAACTACAAATCTGTGATAGTAGGAACTGCAGATGCTGGACAATCCGAGACAACAAGGTGCAGAGCTGGATGAACACAGCAGGCCAAGCAGCATCATAGGAGCAGAAAGGCTAGTAGGAACTGCAGATGCTGGAGAATCCGAGACTGTTCCTATGATGCTGCTTGGCCTGCTGTGTCCATCCAGCCCCGCACCTTGTTGACTACAAATCTGTGTCTCTTTGTCTCTATGCAAAGGGCTTTGAGATGTTGGACAACATTGAATTTTCAACATAATTACAACTTCAGAACTTAAATATTGCCAAAAAGAGACTAAAAAGTCAAAGCTTTGCTCTTTGTGCCTTGCACCAATTGAGCATAGGATACAAGGAAAAGACCTGAAATAAGGGGATTTCTACAACATGAGAAAGTAGTGCAGACTGGTTGGACCATCATTGACATGAAGATGCAGCAAAATCAGTTAGCTGTCAATCTTAATTCTCAGCTCAAATCTGATTGGTCAGGACATTGCCATGGGAACGCAGCAGAGACAGGCAGTCTCTACGACTCCTCTTTATCATGAAAATAGTGCCATGAATGTATAAATTCCTTTTGCCCACATAAAACAGGGTCCTGTGTATTGATATATGCTAGCTGCCAGCATGTACAAGTGCATAACACTGTGTCCAATGGATGTTGTTTAAAGTGGTGTCCCTTGTTTCAGAGATAGCAGGAACTGCAGATGCTGGAGAATCTGAGATAACAAGGTGTAGAGCTGGATGAACACAGCAGGCCAAGCAGCATCAGAGGAGCAGGAAGGCTGACATTTCGGGCCTAGACCCTTCTTCAGAAA
>NC_063368.1:15887293-15985856 GCF_021869965.1 Rhincodon typus
CTGAAGAAGGGTCTAGGCCCGAAACATCAGCCTTCCTGCTCCTCTGATGCTGCTTGGCCTGCTGTGTTCATCCAGCTCTACACCTTGTTATCTCAGATTCTCCAGCATCGGCAGTTCCTATTATCTCTGCCAGCAGAGGAAGCTGTTTTCACAGAATACACCAGTGAAATTGGTTGCTCACACAGAAATGGGATTAAATATCATTTTGACTATATGATGTAGAAGCAGAGTATACCACTCAGCCCATGGAGTCTGCTCTGCCATTCAATGAGATTGTGGCTAGTCTGTGAATCCTGAAGTCAACTTTTTTGCCTTTTTCCATATCCTTTGATTCCCTTACTGATTAAAAATCTGTCTATCTCAGCCTTGAATATTCTTAACAATAGCCTTGACAACCCTCTCTGGTAAAGAGTTCCACAAATTCACTGCCCTCTGGGAGAAGAAATTCCTCCTTATCTCTGTCTTCCCCTTATTCTGAGATGATGCCCTCTGGTCCTACAGAGAAACAACTTTATTGCACAAACCCTGTCAATCCCCCCAAGAATCAAATGCATTTCAATAAGGTCACCTGTCATTCTTCTAAAGGCCAATGAGTACAGGCCTGACCTAGATAGTTTTAATCAACTTGTTCTGACATCTTCTGACACACTTTTGGAGCTCGTGGGACACAAACCTGCATCTTCTGGCTCAATCAACCCCTCAGTAGTTGAAGGGTCAACTTTATGAAGAACCTTCAGTCTCCTAGCTTACCTAAACATGAGATAATGAAGTGTGGAGCTGGAGGAACACAGCAGGCCGGGCAACATGACAGGAGCAGGAATGGGTTTCGGGTTGGGACTCTTCTTCAGAAATGAAACCTATACATCAGCTGTTTTGCAACAAACATAGAGTCATAGAGCTGGACAGCATGGAAGCACGCCCTTCAGTCCAATTCATCCATGTCGACCACATATCCTAAATAAATCTAGTCCCATTTGCCAGCATTTGACCTTTTTCCTCTAAACCCTTCCTATTCATATACCAATCCTGATGCCTTTCAAATATTGTAATTGTACCAGCCTCCACCCTTTCCTCTGGCAGTTCATTCCATACACGCACCACCCTCTGTGTGAAAAAGTTGTCCTTAGGTCCCTTTTAAATCTTGCCCCTCTCAGCTTAAACCTATGCCCTCTAGTTTTGGACTCCACTACCCTGGGAAAAAAGAGCTTATCTATTTACCCTATCCATGCCCCTCATGATTTTATAAACCTCTATAAAGTCACCCCTCAGCCTCTGATGCTGCAGGGAAAATAGCGCCAGCCTATTCAGCCTCTCCCTGTAGCTCAAACCCTCCAACCATTAGTAATTAATGAACAGCCCACATTAATCAAATCAGTCCCGCCAAACAATTTTTTTGATATGCTGAGTGTCACTTTGTACTGAGTTTTTTTTTATTATATATACAGCAAGTTATTAGTTGTGGAAAATGCGTTGTATTTAACAGTTAGTACAGGATGACAGAAGGTGAGGCAGAGAATATTGAGGCAATCAATTTGAAAGACTCCAGTCTCAACACATTCTCGACTCTCTTTTCAAAAAATCTGGCACACCAAATCAACACACAATGAAAGCAGGATTATCAACAACATTTATATCACACCTCTCAAAACTCTCCAAAGCCCTTGACAAGAGGGTACTTGGACTGATTGACATTGAGCCAAAGAAAGAGACATTAGGACATGCAAGCAAACGTTTGGCTAAATGGGTGGAATTTAGGCAAAATCTTAAAAGAGGAGAGGGGGACGGTTTTGGAGAGGTAATTCCAGAGTTTAGAGGCCTGATCCCTGAAGGCATGACGGAAGATGGGTGGAGGAAGTGAGGGATTAGCAAGAGGCCAGGGCATAGAGATCACAACAGGTTATAGGCATGAGCAAATTGATAGACCACTCCTGAATTACCATAAGTACTTCTCCTTTGTTGGAGTTTTCATTCGTTCACAGGACGTGAGGGTCACTGGCTAAGCTTTTATTTTCCATCTCTAATTGCCCAGAGAGCAGTTAAGATTCAGCCACACTGTTGTGGGTCTGGAATCACATGTAGGCCAGACTGGGTAAGGATGGCAGATTTTTTTCCCTAAAAAGCATTAGTGAACCAGTTGGGTTTTTAATGACAACTAATAATGGTTCCCAGTTTTAATTCCATATCTTTACTGAATTCAAATTTCACCATCTTCCAATGATAGGATTTGAACCTGTGCCACATTATCCTGGATCTCTCAATTACTGGTTCAGCGACATTGCTTGGGACATTTTGTATTGACCAGACCAGGTTAGACAGCAGATTTCCTTCGTAAAGAATGTTATTGAACCAAACGATAAACTGAAAACCAATTATATGGTCACCATTACGTGAGCTTTTTTTTCCAGATATTTTTAAAATTCACCATCTGCCACGATGGGATTTGAAACCCTGTTCCAAGAACATTAGTTTGAGTTTCTGGATTATTACTCCAGCGATTTTATCACCACTTTTCCAGAGGATGGAGGTGGGTTTAAGTGGTTACAGGCAGTCCCCAGGTTGCAAACTGGTTCCATTTTGGAGTCCATTTGCAAATCGATTTGTATGCAAGTTGGAACACAATGCAGGGCAATGTACACCAATAGCCTAGTGATATTATCACTGAACTGTTAACCCAGAAACCCAGACAACGTTCTGAGGATCCGGGTTCAAATCCAACCACAGCAAATGGAGGAATTTGAATTTTAAAAAATGTGGAATTAAGAGTCTAATGTTGGCCATGAATCCATTGTCAATTGTTGGAAAAACCCATCTGGTTCACTCATGTCCTTTAGGGAAGGAAACTGCCATCCTTACCTGGTCTGGCCTACAAGTGACTCCAGGTCCACAGCAATGTGGTTGACTCTTAACTGCCCTCTGGGTAATAAGGGATGGGCAATAAATGCTGCCTGGCCAGTGACGCCGTCATCCCATAAATGAATAAAGGGAGCTTTTTGTAAGAACAGGGAATGTTCATATCTTTACAATTACACCTCTGTGTGGGATTGTGTTTGTTAAGTGTGAGCATTCATAAACCAGAGACCCCTTGTATTGTTTTCTCATAGTCCACCACCACCACTTTCTCCACCTACAGATGGGCAACAAAAGCTGTTTGGGCCAGTGATGCCCACCTCCTGTGCTGGATGTTAAAAAAATCAGCTGACAATAGTTTCCACACAGCTCCTGGGAGTGCATGACAAAACTCCTCCTAACTGAGGCACAGTGCACCCAAGTGAGTACATGCCACCCTGGGGCAAACCCTTGACTTTTGATTGGGAAGCAAGGAGTGGGAACATAATGTTGACATTGACCATAACCACTGCACCAAGCTGCCCCACAGGATATCAATTCTGAAAATTTAGCCAGCCTACTTTGAACGTCCTTCAGTGCCAGGCAATGCCGAGCACTAACCAGATGTGATGTCAGATCAGAGCACACATATAGCCCAAAGATCATGAAGCTGGGATTCTTTATTCTACTGGCACCGGGCCAATACAAACAGGAGGAGAAACTAAGAATAAATGAGGACTATATATCATGTACACAGAAGGACTTAGCGTCTTACATTTGGATAAGGAATTCCTTTGTCTGTCTCAACCACAAACACGAACAGAAGTTGCTGGAAAAGCTCAACAGGTCTGGCAGCATCTGTGGGGAGAAATCAGAGTTAACTTTTCGGGTCTAGTGACCCTTCTCAAAACTTTGAGTTTTCCTATGTCTGTCTGCTCTCCCTCCATCAAAGATCACGTGAGAGTCCATTCGACCTCCCTCGCCATCGCCACCTGCTGCTCGAGGTCTCAGGACATAGGAAAGCCTTGTCATTGTAGGTATTTTCCAGTCAACCTGTCCAGAGCTATTGTGACATACCTCTGGACCAGGTGGGACTTGAATGCAGGTCTCCTGGCTCAGAGGTAGGGACACTGCTAGTGCACCAGGGGTCCAATGTATGAAATCAAAATTTAAACGCAATTGAAACACTGAGCCAGTGAACCCAAATTTCATCAATAACAAAGTCAGAAGTCACATGACACCAGGTAATAGTCCAACAGGTTTATTTGAAATCACAAGCTTTGGAAGCTCTGCTCCTTCATCACCTGACGAAGGAGCAACGCTCCGAAAGCCTGTGATTTTAAATAAACTTGTTGGACTATAACTGGGTGCTGTGTAACTTTTGACTTTGTTCACCCCAGTTCAACTTCGGCACCTCCACATCATCAATAACAAAGGAGCCTTTCCCAGTGACCACTAAAACTATAAAAGATCAGAAAAGAGTGAGAGGAATCATAATTTTTAATGTCACAATAATACTCACAGCACCTGGACAGAGGATAGATTGTTTACACTAGTAGCAGGCCACATTGCCTCTAGACCCACACATTATGGCTCTCTCTCTCTCTCTCTCTGCTCTCCAGCTTATTCCTGAAGGACAAACTCTATTATTTCACCAAACAACTGTGACCTGGTAGGTTAATCCCAGAAATGTAACTGGTAAATCCATTACAATCCTGCAGTCTTATTTCAACTCCATGTGAAAGAATGGTATCAGCTTTCAATGGTCTTGAGGATTATCATTTGAGCATCCCAGTTAGCAGTAGCTGACATAGCTTGAGAAGGTGTTGATGTGCTCAGGTCAGCCCCTTGCCTCTTGGCCTCACTGTTGTAAACCCTATAGTCTCTGTATCCAAAATTTGATCATTATCTATGTTGCCTTTCGGAGCTTCACGTTCCCAATATTCACTGTTATGTTTCATACATGATGATGATGACAGGGTTTGTAAAGTACATCATTGATGTTAAAGCACTTTGCAATGTACTGAGCTTGTGAAAAGCATTATATGTAGCTTTTTTTAAATTCATTCATGGGACAGGGCGTTTTTAAAAATTTTTTCATGGGATGAGGGCGTCACTGTCTCAGCCAGCATTTATTGCCCATCCCTAAATGTCCAGATGGTAGTTAAGAGTCAACCCCATTGCTCTGGGCCTGGACCAGTTAAGGATGGCAGTTTCCTTCCCTGAAGATCCAGATGGGTTTTTCCAACGATCGACAATGGATTCATGGTCATTATTAAACTCTTGATTTGTACTGAATTCAAGTTCCACCATCTGCCATGGCGGGATTGAAACCCAGGTCTCCAGAACTTACCTGTGTCTCTGGATTAACAGTCTGGTGATAATATCACTAGGCCCATTGCCTCCCCAGCCAAAACTCAGCTGGTCGCACTATGACATAGAGTCATACGGCATGGAAACAGACCCTTCGCTCCAACCAGTCCGCGCTGACCTGTTTCCCAAACTAAATTAGTCCCACCTGCCTGTGTTTGGCCCATATTCCTCCAAACATTTCTTATTCATCACTGACGATGCTGCTCCTTTCAGACAAGAAGTCAAACCACAGGCTTGTCTGCCTTTTAGATGAAAGTAGACCTCCCACAATGTTTTATGAATGCAGTTTATTTCTATCGCTTTTTGACGGAGTTTAACTCGGAAGCTGCAAATTGAATTCAAACCTGTGGGAATTGATTACAAGTGGTCTGAAGTGCAGAAAGCCTGAAACTCAGGGATGTGTGGGATGAGGGGGAAGTGGCCAGGCGGGGAAACTATGAAATGAAGTAGCCCAGAGTTCAATATTGGATCCAGCTAGCATGTTTGCTGTCTGTCCATGCTCAGTCGCCTGGCCTCTTATGAGCAGGTGATGTGTTCCCCAGTGATAGATAGACAGACAGGACGTTCAAAGGACCACTCGATCCTCACCATTGGTGCTTTATTCACTGAGGTCTACACATTCGGTTTGAATTGTTAATGCCCGTATACAGACGATTATCACATCTGTAATTTTTAAACAGCAAGTCTTGGGTTTCTCTGACACATTTGGTAAAATAGCAATGGCAAGGTGGGCTCACACTGTTGTGTTAATTGTATATCAATGACAGTGGAGTGTTAATTGTCTTCAAGAAAGTGCACATTGATTGGGGAATCATGTAGCTTATAGAAGGCTCCATGGCACTGTAGTAGTGCCCACCCTCTGGGCCAGGAGATCTGGCTTCAATTGCCACCTGGAGTTGGTTCGTAGCAAGTCTAAGCAGATTGACTAAAAGTACATTTCACTGATTGGTGCTGGTCTTAGTTGGTGAGATTACAGAGGTCGAGCGCAGTGCAGGGGAGCAGTCGGGCCCATTGCAGGGAGAGATCGAGCCCATCGCGGGGAGAGAGATCGAGCCCAATGCAGGTTGGGGGAATTATATCTGACTTCTTCTTGAAAACAATCAATGCATTGACCTCAAACACTTTCTGTGGTCAAGAATTCCACAGACATTTCTCCTCATCTCAATCCTAAATGGCCTACCCCATATCCTTAATCTGTGACCCCTGGTTCTGGACTCTCCCAGTCATTGGGATATTCATTCCTGCATTTACCTCATTCAGTCCTGTTAGAATTTTGTTGGTTTGTATGAGGTCTCCCCTCCTCATTCTTCTAAACTCTTGTGAATATAGTCTGAACCCATCCAGTCTCTCTCTCTCTATACATCAGTTCTGCCATCCCAGGAATCAGTCTGGTAAACATCCTTTGCCCTCCCTCTATAACCAGCACATCCTTCCTCAGATAAAGGAGACCTAACTACATGGAATTCTCCAGGTGTGGTCTCACCAAGCCCCTATATAAATGCAGCAAGCCATCCCACCTCCTGAACTTGAATCCTCTCTCATGGAAGGCCAAAATACCTTTTGCCTTCCTCAATGGTTAGCTCAGTTGGTTGGACAGCTGGTTAGAGTAATGCCAACAGCGTGAGTTCAATTCTTGTACCGGCTGAGGTAACCATAAAAGACCCTCCTTCTCAATGCCTCCCCTTACCTGAGGCGTGGTGACCGTCAGGTTAAACCACCACTAGTGGTCTCTCTCTAATGAGAGAGCAGCCTTTTAATCTGGTAGGACAATGACACCTGGCACACATACAGTCAGCAACTGGTGTACAAGTACACCCAGATCTGATTGCAGCTCACCCTTTCCCAGTCTGTAGAGGTATAGGCCATTTGTAACGATCAGTCACTGGATGTTGGCCCCGTCTCTACAACACCAGGAAGAGGAACTCAGTGTCACAAACACATTAAAAACACCAGTAGGTTTTGCAAGGTAAATGAAGACGCCGAAGTATCCCTGGATTGAAATATGAATGGCCTCCATGATATCCAGCACTACAAAGCAGAATCAAAACTGTGAAGAAGAACCTTGGTGAACACAAGGGACACTCTCCTGAGTATATCATTCCACTGTCCTGTATGACCTATATCCTGCAATGTCTGACGCAAAAATAAAAGGCATTGCCTGTGATTCCCAGTTCACTGATGCGACTGTTGTCACAAGAGGCCACACGGAAGGTGAGAACCTCATCGCGTTTACAGGATGTTTGTTCCCATCCCAGGAATTTGGTGCCGCCATCAAAAATGGCCACCAATCCATCTGGGCATGCACACGGAATGTCACGTCAACTCTTGATGTCAATTGAAACTATCTTCAAGTAAAACATAAGACCATTTACTTAGGAGTAGAAGTAGGCCATTCAGCCTATTAAGTCTGCTGCACCATTCAATGACATCATGGCTGAGCTGATCATGCTCAACTTTGGTTCAAGTCCCAGTTGCTCCAGAGTTGTTCCATAATATCTCTGATCACGCTGATTAGAACATTTATTGATACAATGTGCAGGTTTATAGCCAGCGCAAACTAATGGGACACATGGCCTGCTTTTGCACTGTAACAAATCTGTAATTCCTCTTTCCGGCCCTTTCCCCATAACTCTCAATTCCTTTACTGATCAAAAATCTGTCTATCTCAGCCTTGAATATATTTAATGACCCAGCGTTGACAGCCTTCTCCACAGACTTACTATCCTCTGAGAGAAGAGGTTCCTCCTCGGCTCTGTCATAGAATCTCTACGGTGTGGAAAGAGGCCATTTGGCCCATCCTTGTAGCCTTGCATTTCCCGTGGCTAATCCACCTAACTGCACATTCTTGGACACAATGGGGCAATTTAGCATGGCCATTCCATGGATTTTGGGAGGAAGCTGGAGCACCTGGAGGAAACTTGCACAGACACAGGAAGAATGTGCAAACTCCACACAGACAGTTGCCCGAGGCTGGAATTGAACCCGGGTCCCTGGTGCTGAGAGGCAGAAATGCTAACCACTGTCTTTAATACATTATTGCACTTATTCTGAGGTTATGCCCTCTGGTCCTAGATACTCCCACAAGGGGTAACAACTTTTCCACATCTAACCTGTTTGCACATTCTCCCCTTGACTGCGTGGGTTTCCTCCAGGTGCTCCGGTTTGCTCCCACAGTCCAAAGATGTGCAAGGTAGTCAGATTGGCCATGCTAAATTGCCCATAGTGTCCAGGAATGTGCAGGTTAGATGGATTAGCCATGGGAAATGCAGGGTTACAGGGATAGGGTAGGGGAATAAGTGTGGGTGTGATACCCTTTGGAGGGTTAGTGTAGATTTGATGGGCCGAATGCCTCCACACTGTAGGGATTCTATGAATCTATGATTCTGTCACTACCTTTAAGAATCTTGTATGTTTCAATAAGATCACGTCTCATTCTACTATAGTCCAATGAGTATAGGCCCAACTGATTCAACCTTTCCTCATAAGACCGTCCTCCCACTCTTGACATCAGCCCAGTGAGCTACCTCTAATGCCAGGATATCTTTCCTTTGACAAAGGGGCCAAATTTCAGTATTTCAGCTGTGGTCTGACTAGTGCCTTCTGCAGTTCTACAAAACCCTTAGATAACAAGGTGTGGAGCTGGAGGGACATTGCAGGCCAGGCAGCATCAGAGGAGCAGGAAAGCTGATGTTTCAGGTCTGGAAATCATTTCTAAAGAAGGGTCTAGACCTGAAACATCAGCGTTCCTGCTCCTCTGATGCTGTCTGGCCTGCAGGGTCCCTCCAGCTCCACATTGTGTTATCTCAGACTCCAGCATCAGCAGTCCCTACTATCTCCTGGCAAAGCCCTTGTAGTCATTGCAGAGAACAGTTCTCTCCTTTCCACTGTGACTAAAGGGCACTTTGTGTAAAATATATTGTGATTCTCAAATGTAATTTTTAAAAAAAACCTTCAAAAAGTCAAGCATGGAGCCCCCTTTTGAAGTACAAAAGACAATTGGGACCAGTGTGTCTGATTCACCAGCCTTACTGTTTTTTCCTTCTGGAAAAGTAAAATAAAATCTGATCACTTCTTTTGATTGTGGATTGAAGGATAGGTATTGGCCAGGATACTGAAGGAGACCCTTCTCATCTTCAATTTGGGCAGTGGGATCCCGCAGGTTAATCCCATCTCCATTAAAAACAATTTTGTGGTGTGCTCCTATTGACCGTTCAGTGATTAAGTGATTTTTGTCAGTTGCAATGAGCCTCTGTTCTGAGATTAATCTCGCACTTTCAACAGTTCTCTGTCAATGCCACAGTGAGGAATGAAAGCAGGGCAACAGAAAGCACAGTGGTATGCAAATACGCAAGTGGAAAGTATGGTTGGAAAGTCGGTGAAAAATCAATCAGGGCCGAATTTTGTTCTGCTTCACCAAATGCAGTCCTCAATTGTATGATACATTGAGCTTTCAGTCTGTGGGTGAAATACATTGCCATCTCCAGCCCTGCCATTATGGAAGAGCTTGCAAGTGGTAATTTATGCAGCCAATTTACTCTGCACTTACACAGATCCACACTGCGCACCTGCACAATTTGTTCACTCGAACTCACTCAGGATTTTGGCACAAAATAACTTCATTATATATTGATGTGTACAAAGGATAAGGACACGATAGATAGATACACAAAGCACCTTTGTGCATGTATTTGTGACGTCCCTGCACTTTGTACAATTGCATATTTACCATTTTCACCATTAAATGAAAGACAAAACAATGAGAGGTGAAGAGTTAAAGTCAGTGAGTCAAGTGGTGGCATGGTGGCTCAATGGTTAGCACTGCTACCTCATAGCATGCGGTATCTTAGGTCAATTCCAGCCTGTCTGTGTGGAGTTTGTGCATGCTACCCATGTCTGTATGGGCTTGCTCTGGTTTCCTCCCACAGTCCAAAGATGTGTTGACCTACTGATTGGCCATGCTGAATTGCACATGGTGGCCAGGGATGTGTAGGTTATATGGATTAGCCATGGATTAGCCATGGATTGGGTGGGATGCTCTTCAGAGGTTCAGTGTGGGCTGAATCTCCTGCTCCCACACTGTAGGGATTCTATGAACTAAAGGAAAGTGTGCACAATAACTACAATGTTGGAGAAATTTAAGTAGATCTTTAATTGTACAGAACTTGATCATTGCTGAAATGTGCATATTCCGTCAAAATTTTGTCTTGCACTCATCAGGAAAATTTGCAAAAAATACCAAAGGAAGCTTCACTTCCATTAAGATCATATGACATAGGAGCAGAAGTAGGCCACTCAGCCCATCGAGTCTACACCACCATTCAATGAGAGCACGGCTGATCTGATAATCCTCAGCTCTACTTTCCTGCTTTTTCTCCATAACGATTGATTCTCTTCCTAATTAAAAATCTGTCCACTTCAGCCTCAAATATATTAACGGTCAAGTTTTTCTCAGGCTTGTTCTCTGAATGCCACTGTGAAAGGACAGAGCTCCTTCGTGGTTTCCTCTTGGCTCCATGTGTTGTCACATTAGCAACAGCTTGTGTTCATTTTACAGCTGGCCTGTGTTCAATATTCGGAAATACTGAGCTCCCTTACTGCTCAGTGGGTGAAGCTACACAGGCACTGAGTGTACTGCTCAGGTCATACCCAGAGTTATGAATCGATGCCCAAACTGGATCTGGGAACCCTTGATGAGGAAGTAGTGGATAAATCAACCTTGAAGCCCAAATCCTAATCATCACCATCGTCAATAATCCCTGATACAATGTTCAGAGGTGGAGATCTGATGAGGACAAAGATCTGACGTGGACTGTGATACCTTCCAGAGTTGAATAGACTTCAAAACTGACTAAAACGAAAGGAAGCACTTACATTTATATGAGGCATTAATGACTGTACAGGCAGTTAGATAGGTTCTTTTGATTGAAGTTGAGTCATTGTGGGAGATTAAACAGACACCTGTGCACAGTAAGATCCCACAACCAACAATGTTACAATGATAAACATTCCTGGGAGATCAACCAAGGATTAAACATCGCTAAGCTTCCGGCTGAGCAGGGATCCTGTTCTTTATTCACTCCTAATCTCACACCCTTCGGCTGGTTGCAAAAGGGTTAATTTGAAATGGATCCCTCCTCTGTTCATACCTTTCTCCTGAGCACATGACTTTATGTTTTAAAGGAGCCAATTTGCCCAAGCTTTCTGGGACTGACAAAAGAGTGAGTTTATGAATTGTTGAACACCAAAACAATCAATAATGTAATGCACATGGACATGGACTAGGAATGGAAAATGAGTGCCAAACAAATTAAAGTTAAAAGATATAAGGATCATTCTTTCTGAATGGTTTGTGGAGAGTAAATAGTGGAGCATTGCTAGCTGTCAATTTTAGAATTCTTGGCTTTGCAATTGAAATTCTTTTGTCCTGTTTCCTTTCGACAGTACTTAGCTAATAGCACTCAGAGCCAGTGAGTCCTTCCTGTCCTGTTTCCTTCTGACTGGTTTGCTGGCAAGTTGGCTTTGAATCTTTTTACCTGCAATGCAGTAGTGACTAGCTGGTGATTCTTTGACTGTGAGCTTCATAGCACACTAGGGCTCAAACACATATAACACACATGAATCTCGGTTCACTAGCCCACCTTCATTCACTAGGGCACAGGGTTACAGCTGTTTTTTAACCCCTTCCTTTGTATACTTCCAGAAGAGCAAAATGCAAATAATATCTGGAAGAGGGAGCTTTCTTTTGAGAGGGGGAGACAGCTCCCCCTTTGTTATCGCTTCTTCTTGTGTTTCTGTCATACTTTATATGTACAACATTCCATGGGTCCCACACAAGACATTTTCAGGCAGTATTACATTGACATCCACAGTCCTCCTTTCTGTCTGTGGCAGTGCCCCCCTTACATAGAACTCCTACAGTGTGAAAACAGGCCATGCTGTCCATCCAGTCCACACCAACCCTCCGAAGAGCATCCCACCTAGAGCAACAGCTCTCCATCCCCGTAACCCTGAATTTCCCATGGCTAATCCATCTAACCTACACATCCCTGAACACTACAGGCAATTTAGCACAGCCAATCCATCTAACCCGCACATGTTTGGGCTGAGGGACGAAACTGGAGCACCTGGAGGAAACCCACACAGACATGGGGAGAATGTGCAAACTCCACAAAGACATTTGCCCAAGGGTGGAATTGAACCCAGGTCCCTGGCGCTGCGAGGCAGCAGTGCTAACCACTGAGCCACCATACTGCCACATTTTGGAATTGAAGGTTAACAATGTCCTTTCTACTTTGGGGTTCTGAACTGTCATCGTGACAATTGCATTGGATTGTTGAGTTTGTGTTCAACTCTCTCCTACTCACGCCATCTTTGTGCATCTCCTTCAGCCACACAACCCAATGGGATCTCTATATCCGTCCACTTCTGGACTTTTGTTGACCCCCTTTTTCTTTCATAACATCCCTGGCAGCCAGACTTCCAGCTCTTGAGACCCTAAATTAGGTAATTCCATCCCAAAATCTTTTCTGCCTCTCTGCCTTCCTCCTCCTTTAAGGTTCTCCTTATAACCTACCCACTATGCAAGCTTTTGGTTCACCTGTTGATGTGACTGTGTCAGATTCCATTTGACAATGTCCCATGAAAAACTTTGGGACATTTTTACTCTGGTAAGAGTCCCTCCAGGACCAGTATTCCCACCAATAATTTTGTATTTTCTTTAAATTCATTTGTGGAATATGGGCCGTCGCTGGCTGGTCCAGCATTTATTGCATCTCCCTAGTTGCTCTTGAAAAGGTGGTGGTGAGCTGCATCTTTGAACTGCTGCAGTCCATGTGGTGTAGGTTGGCCCATAATGCCATTACAGAGGGAATTCCAGGACTTTGACCCAGCAACAGCAAAGGATATATTTCCAAGTCAGGGTGGTGAGTGGTCTGGAGGAGAACTTGAAGGGGGTGGTGTTCTCATGTATCTGCTGCCCTTGTCCTTCTAGATGGAAGTGGTCATGGGCTTGGAAAGTGTTGTCTGAGGATTGTTGGGTGAATTTCTGCATTGCATGTTGTAGATAGTACACACTGCTGCTACTGAGTGTCTGTGGTGGAGGGAGTGGATGCTTGTGGATGTAGTGCCAATCACGCGGGTGTTTTTCCTAGATGGTGTCAAACTTCTTGAGTGCTGTTGGAGCTGCATCCATCCAGGCAAGTGGGGAGTATTCCATCATACTCCAGACTTGTGCCTTGTAGATGGTGGGCAGACTCTGGGGAGTCAGGAGGTGCGTTACTCACTGCACTATTGCTAGCCTGTGACTTGCTCTTATAGCCACTGTGTTAATGTGGTGAGTACAGTCTATTTTAATAAGAAATTTTTTTTGATGGAAATACCCTAACCTCCGATCCTATGTATACTTCCAAGATGATACATTTGTGATCTTTGAATCTGCTGTCCCATATAAAGATTACCTTACATACCTTAATGCTCTCCATCCCACACTCAAATTCACTTGAGGTGGGAATGTTCCATCACCTTCCCTTCACTTGACATTGAGAAATCTACTATTGGATTCTCTACAGCTGCCTGTTGGAAACTGACAATACACAAATTGGGACTTGTATAGTCCCATGCATTATAAGGTTGGTCTCAAACTTGTAAATCAGACCCTAGGCTATTGGTCACCATGGAAGTTTGGTGCAAACATTGAGCTATCTTTTTAAAAAATTCATTCATGGGATATGGGCATCGCTGGCCATACCCATCCCTAATTACCCAGAAGACAGTTGAAAGTCAACCCTATTGTAGTTGGGCTGGAGTCACCTGTGGGCCCAATGAGGTAAGGACAGCAGATTTCCTTCCCTCAAGAAGGTTAGTGAACCAGATGGGTCTTTCCCCCAACAATGATTTCATTAGGTTCCAAATTCCAGATTCATTATTGAATTGAAATTCCACCCAATGCTATGGTAGGATTCAAACCTGGGTCCCCCAGGTCACTTGATTAATGGTCTAGTGATAATACCACTAGGCCATTGACTCCAATGGTCCCACAATCCGATTTTTTTTTTGCTGTGTGTTGCACAAACTTGCAAAAGAGCCAAAGACCATCACATTGGGACCTGAGAAGGACCAGTTCTACCTCCAGTCACCCTGGAAATGCAACAGGTCTCAAAATGTTAAGCAAGCTGCTACCAAGTGGTGGCCTTGTGAGTGACATGTTTCACCAACAGGATGCTGCCAACAGCCCAGAAAGGTAATCTGCCTCCCATACAAGACAGCAATAGTGTGTATGAATTTCAGATCTGGTGCAATTACAAATTTGTGGGTCATATGCCCCAGCAATTGACTGATAGAATCAAATAGCACATTCTGTTGGCTTGTCATAACAGGAAGTGCAGACCACAACACCACAAGCCTGTGCTTGCAAAATCCAAACCAAAAAGTCTCCTGTTAGAAATGTTCCACAATTTGGCAACACTGGCTGAGTAATTCCAAACGTGCTAAAAGCCACCCGAACAACTAATTTAAGATAATCATTTCAGCTTAGTCCGTGCAAAGACAAAACACTGCAGATGCTAGAAACCTGAAATAAACACAGAGAATGCTGGAGAAACTCAGCAGGTCTGGCAGCATCTGTGGAGAGAGAAACAGTTTTGAGGCTGGTATAACGCTCCTTCAGAATTGCTTGTTCCTTGTATCCTATCTCATTACTGTACCATAGCTCATTTACTCTTGCAAAAACTTACATTTATACACAGGGATCCATTTCCTGTAAACAAAAGGAATGCATTGAAGCTTGGGTCACTTTATAATACCCTGCTGCTCTCTCCATGGCAACAGTTCAGTCAGAGTTGGCTTGCCAGCCAATGTGCATCTTTCCCCCACTATGATATAAATTGTTGTGGTTGTTTGAAATTTTGCATTCTTGCATTTGTCCTGATGAGTGCAAGAGTGCTAGAGTGGCTACAACAGCAGGTCAGATGCAAGGAATACTGTGACATGTAACTCACCTCCTGACTCTCCAAAGCCTGTTCACCATCTACAAGGAACAAGTCAGGAGTGGGATGGAATACTCCCCACTTGCCTGGATAGGTGCAACTCCAACAACACTCAGGAAGCTTGACACCATCCAGGAGAAAGAAGCCCGCTTGACTGGCACCGCATCCTCAATCAACCACTCTCTCCATCACCAGTGCTCAGTAGCAGCAGTGTGTACTATCTACAAGATGCACTGCAGAAATTCACCAAAGATTCTCAGACAGCACCTTCCAAATCCACGACTACTTCCAGCTAGAAGGACAAGGGCAGCTGGTACATGGGAACACCACCCCCTGTAAGTTCCCCTCCAAGCCATTTACCATCCTGACTTGGAAATATATCGCCATTCCTTCAGTGTCGCTTGGGCAAAATCTGGGAATTCCTTCCCTAAGGGCATTGTGGGTCAACCGACAGCAGGTGGACTGCAGCAGTTCAAGAAGGCAGCTTACCACCACCTTCTCAAGGGGCGACTATGGCAAGCAATAAATGCTGGGTCCAGCCAGCGACACCCGCACCCACATATGAATGAATTAAAAAAAGACAAAAACGATTTGTTAACATGCTTCTCTTCTCAAGATTACAGAAAAGGGGTTTATATATATGCAAGCTGTTGCTCATTCTGGGCCAGCAAAATGACTTAGACTTAGAACGTTCTCCCTAAATGTCAGGGAATGTCAGAGATTTCTAAGGCCATTATAGTCAGACAGACCCGTGTGAATTGGGAGCTCACTGAGGAAGCTCAGCGAAAGAATCATTTAAAACCTGAATCTGTTCAATGGTGTGCGAGCAGATTCCAATTGCACTGGTAGGGGACATGCAATGCCCCCTCTGCTGTGAGAGATTGCTGGCCAGTGATGTACACCCCTATACAGTTACATCTCTTAAACCTCTGCATGGCCTAATTTAGTAACAGCATGAATCAGTATAGATAAACTATACATCACCTCAAGACGTTTGATGTAAGGTTCCCATAAATATAAACTGGGAACACCTTCGACTGGAAACACTTCTGTAACCCTTTAAGCTCTGAGCCAAGCTTCTCATTTCAAAAAGAGTTAATTTGTCACCTCTTTTCCCCAAGCCTCTCATTTTGTCCTCAAAGCATCTTACTGGAACATTTCAATAGCTGTTCTCACCCGTAGTGTGCAAGTGTCAAAAGTGAGAGTTTATCATCACACACAGAGCATGCGTCTCAGGCACACTGCCCAAATGGAAACTAAAGTGTGTTAATATCTCTTGAAGGGCAGCAGCAATGGAATGAGTTGAGCAAATGTTATCCAAGATGGGAATTGCAGCTTGCAGACATGTGGTTGGATGGCTCGTTCATGCCTCAGCTCCCAACCCTCAGGAAGGACTTTCCTTTCCCTCTGTGAAGCCAAGCTGCTGCAGTGATGAAGCCCACACAATGGAACTCGATAGACCCCTGACTATCGGAAGCGGCTCCGCTTGCATTTGGCAGCCACAGGCTTGAACAGGGTTCTGAATCTCACCCTAAGACGATTTTCAAGTTTCAGCGCCATCCTCGCCACACTCTCTCATGAGAGCTGAGTTTCCTATGAACGCTGTGTCTGGCTGGCACAGTGGAGGAGAGGAAACTGGATATAGGTAAAATACTGCAGGTGCTGGAAATCTGAAACAAACATCGATGTTGCTGGAGAAACTCAGCAGGACTGAGAAACAGAATTAATGTATTGAGTCCAATCTGGCTCTTCTTTCTTCTGAAGCAGAGTCATAGAATTCCTATAATGCAGGAAGAAGCCATTCGGCCCATTGAGTCTGCACCGACTCTCCAAAGAGGAGCATCCCATCCAGACCTATCCCATCCCCATAACCCCACATTTCCTATGGCTAATCCACCTAGTCTGGATGTCCTTGGACACTATGGGCAATCTAGCATGGCTAATCCACCCAACTTGCACATCTTCAGTCTGTGGGAAGAAACCAGAGCACCCCCACACAGACACGGGAGAATGTGCAAACTCCACATAAAATCACCAAGGCTGGAATCGAACCTGGGTCTCTGCCGCTGTGAGGCAGCAGTGCTGACCACTGAGCCACTGTGCCAGATTTGGAATATTGGCTCTGTTTTTCTCTCTCCGCAGGTGCTGGCAGACCTGCTGAGTTTCTCCGGCGTTCTCCGTGTTTGTTTGAGAAAGATAACTGGCGTCGTTCTCAAGCGGCTGCCTGTCTAAAGATGTCGCTGTAAAATAACGTGCATGACAGAATAAAAACAGTTTACCGTATTTTGTGCCAGCAGCTTCCCTCTTTCTCCCTGTGGACTCCCTGTCTTCCCCTGGTCTTCCCATCGCTCCCAGTCAAAGAGACTGGCTCTTGGTACAGACCTCCACCGTGCACCTGCACCCCCACCCCTCCCATGTGTCCCCCAAGTAATGGTCCAGGTTCCACCAACCCTCACTTGCTCTGGGTGAAGCCCCTTTCAAAAGTGCATCTGTGCATGCACAGTGATTATAATGCATAATTAGTAAAACCTCACCATCATTCAGTGTATATTATCATAAATGAATTACTGTGAACTGATTTGGTCTAAAGAAAGAAACAGTAAAAAAAAATAGAACTTACATTTAAATGAGGCAATGTCCTACTGGTATTAACGCTAAACTGTTAACCCAGAGCCTCAGGTAATGTTCTGGGGACCTAGGTTTGAATCCTGCCACGGCAGATGGTGGAACTTGAATTCAATTAAAAACATATCTAGAATTAAGAGACTAATGATGACCATTGTCAGAAAAACCCATCTGGTTCACTAATGTCTTTTATGAAAGGAAACTGCAGTCCTTACTGGTCTGATCTACGTGTGACTCCAGGTCCATAGCAATGTGGGTGGCTCTTACTGCCCTGTGGGCACTTAAGGATGAGTAATAAATAGTGGTCCAGCCAGCGATGCCCATGAACAAATGAAAAAACAAACACAATCTCAGGACATTCCGAAGTGCCTCAGATCCAACTTTATTGAAGTGTAGTCACTGTGGGAGTTACATCAAAGCCAATTTGCACACAGCAGACTCCCAGAATGATGTAATGATCAGGTAATCTGTCTTTGGTGACATTGACTGAGGGAGAGTTGTTGGCTAGGAGGCTAGGATACCTCGACGTTTCCTTCTTTAAGAAGTGCCATGATGAGGGACCAAGCAGAGCCTTCAGTTTAATGTCTCATCCCAAATACATTCTCTCTATCAGTGCGGGTCTCTCTCTGCTCTGCATTAATGTCTCATCCCAAATATAACCCCTCCGTCAGTGCAGGTCTCTCTCTGGACTGCATTAATATCTCATCCCAAATACAACCCCTCTGTCTTTGCAGCACTCTCTCGGCACGCATTTGACTATGTGCTAAACTCTCAGGAGTGGTACCTGAACTCAGCACATTCTGATTCTGAAGTGAAAGCTCTATCCATGCAGCTTGACTCCTCAATGTTCTCAGAATATCAGCAATAACATCAACTGAACAGAGCTGACAGTCCCAGGAGCAATTATCATTAAAGGTGTCATCCTGTGCAAATAATTGGTTCTTCATACTTTAATTTCATCATTACTTGAGTAGTTGTCACCATTCAACCCATCACAACCGATTCCCAAATTTATCCCATTGCAGCACACCATCAATGCTGAACTTACGTACGTGGAGTGCACAGTTTAGTCTCAACATCTCCGTCTCCTTGATGTTAAGAATGCAGATTTTCATGATTAGGCTTGATCAAACAATTAATTGGGAACACATGGGAGTGTATGTCAATGCTCAATGCAGGCTCATACAGCAGATCGAGCAAGGGACAGCATAATAAGAGACAAGGGGTATGCAGTGCTTGCACATTCCAAACATAAAGCAGACCCAGACACAGTGTTGTTGGAGCTGAGTTATAGGTATTTCTTAATCAACATGTTCAGAGATATTATTCCATACCTCTGCAGCAGGTGGGACTTGGAATCCAGGCATCCTAGCTCAGAAGTAGGGGCACTACCACCACCTCACAACTGATTTGGAAAGCTGAGGCATTAACCTATGAGTGTCAGGGGTTCACAGAGGCTTTCCTTTATCACACACAGCCTCAAAAGCTGACAGTGCAGTGGATATCTCCAATGTGTCCATCTGACCAGAGATAGGTAAAGGGGCATTCTCACATAGGGTCAAAACAAAACAGTTGACAGTAAGACTGGTGTCAGGAGCAAGAAATGAAAAGGACAGAGAAAAGCACAGATGAGTTGCAGAGCAGGAGGTGGAACAAATAACACAACTACAAAATAAAAACAGAATGGACTGGAGAAACTCAGCAGGTCTGGCAGCATCTGTGGAGAGATTGTATTCTTTTTCGAAACATTGAGACATATTACATCCAGATTAAACAGTTATATTCATATTGTGCTTTCATGATCATGGGACACCCCAAAGCACTCTACAGCCATTCAAATGCTTTTCTGAAATGTAGCCTCTGCCATAATGCAAGAAATTCAGAAGCCAATTAGCACCCAGAAAGCTCCCACAAACTGCAATAAGATATTAAGGCCAGATAATCTGTTTTGCAAAGCTGAGAGTAAATATTGACCAGAAGACCAGCAACAATTCCCTTTTTCTTCTTGAGAAGAGTGTCAAGGGATTCTTCATATCCATCTAAAGGGGCAAATGGGACCTCAGGTCAATTCATCCAAAACAAAAGCCCTCCAACAGTGCATCATGCTCTTGCAACAGGTACTCTACTCCAATGCTGAAGGCCCGGAGTGGGATTGAACTAATGTAGGGGATGATGGACTCTCAGGGGAATGTAGCACTGACAGCCAGGTTTCTAGTATCAAGACTGGCTCTACTGTAATGAGAGGTATGTCAGGTTCCAAGCAATCGATTGTGAAAGGGGACTCTAGTCAGGTGCACAGATAGTCATTTCTGCGGCCGACGGTGAGACATCAGAATGCTGTGTTGCCTCCCTGGTGCCAGGGTCAAGGATGTCTCAGAGACAATGCAGAATGTTCTCAAAGGAGGGAGGGACCAACAGGAGTTCATTGTACACGTTGATACCAACAACATAGGAAGAGAAAAGGATGAGGTTATGAGGAAAGAATATAGGAAATTAGGAATGAGGTTTAAAAGCAGGCCCTCAAGGGTAGCAATATCTGAATTACTCCCAGTGCCTCATACTAGTGAGTGTAGGAATAGGAGGATAGGGCAGACGAATGCATGGCCGTGGAGCTGGTGCAGGGGACAGAGATTCACATTTTTGGATCATTGGAACCTCTTCTGGAGTAGAACTGACTTGTATAAGAAGGACAGGTTGCACCTGAATTGGAAGGGGACCAAATCCTGATGGGGAAATTTGCTGGTGCTACTCGGGGGGCTTTAAACTAAACTAGTAAAGGGAGGGGGTGTGTTGGTGCAACCAAAAGAGATAGTAAGAAAAGAGATAAGTCTGAGGCTGATACAGTTGAGAAGAGGAGCAAGTTAAATAGTCTGAGCAGGCAGGAGCAAGGCAGAGAAGGAAGTGAATGAAGTGAACTGATTTCAATGCAAGAGGTCTGACAGAAAGGGCAGATGAGCTCAGGGCGTGGTCGGGAACATGGGACTGGAATATCATAGCGATTACAGAAACATGGCTCAGAGAAGGGCAAGATAGGCAGCTTAATGTTCTGGGGTATAGATGCAAAAGGAAGGGTAGAAAAGGGGACAAGAGAGAATGGGGAGTGGTGTTTTTGATTAGGGATAGCATTAGGCTGTACTTAAGGAGAATATTCCTGGGAAGACATCCAGTAAAGTTATTTTGGATGGAACTGAGAAATAAGAAAGGGATGATCACCTTATTCAGATTGTATTATAGCACCCACCCCCGGCTGTGTAATTAGCGGACAATTGAGAACCAAATTTGTAAGGAGACTTCAGATAGCTCAAGAATAATAGGGTGGTAATGATAGGGGATTTTAACTTTCTAAACATAGACTGGGACTGCTGGAGTGTTAAGAGCTTGCATGTAGAGGGATTTGCTAAGTGTGTACAAGAAAATTTTCTTATTCAGTACATGGGCATATCTACTGAAGAAGGAGCAAAACTTGACCTTCTCTTGGGAAATAAGACAGGGCAAGTGACTGAGGTATCAGTGGGGGAGCACTTTGGGGCCAGTGATTATAATTCCATAATTTTTTAAATAGTTGTGGAAAAGGATAGAACTGATCTAAAAGTTAAAGTTCTAAATTGGAGTAAGGCCAATTTTGATGGTATTAGGCAAGAACTTTCAAAGGTTGATTGGGAGCGGCTATTCACAGGTAAAGGGATGGTTGGAAAGTGGGAGGACTTTTAAAATGAGAGTCCAGAGGCAGTACGTTGCTGTTAGGGTGAAGGGCAAGGCTGGTAGGCGTATGCAATGCTGGATGACTGGAAAAATTGAGGTTTTGGTCCAGAAAAAGAAGGAGGCGTATCGCAGGTATAGAAAGCTGAGATCAAGTGAATCCCATGAGGAGGGTAAGGACAATAGGAGTATACTCAAGAGGGAAATCTGAAGGGCAAAAAGGGGATGTGAGATAACTTTGGCAAATATGGTTAAGAAGAATCCAAAGAGATCCTGCAAATACATTAAGGACAAAAGAGTAACTAGGGAGAGAAAGATCAACAAGGCCATCTATGTGTGAATCTATAGGAAATGGGTGAGGTACTAAATGAATATTTTGCATCAGTATTCACTGTGGAGAAAGTCACGGAAGCTACAGAACTTGCAGAAATGAATAGTGATATCTTGAAAAGTGCCCACATTATAGAGGAGGAGGTGCTGGATGTCTTAAAACACATAAAGGTGGATAAATCCCCAGAACCTTTATCAGGTGCATCCCAGAACTTTGTGGGAAGCTAGGGAAGAGATTGCCAGGCCCTTGCTGAGAGATATTTGAGTCATTGACAACCACGGATAAGGCCCAAAGACCAAAGGTTGGCTACTGTGGTGCCATTATTTGAGAAGAGTGGTAAGGAAAAGCTAGGGAACCGTAGGCCTGTGAACCTGACGTCAGCGAAGGGTAAGATATTGAAGGGGATTCTGAGGGATAGGATTTACATGGTTTTCGATAGGAAAGGAATGATTAGGGATATCAACATGGCTTTCTGTGTGGGAAATCCTGTCTCACTAAATTCATTGAGTTTTTTGAAGAAGTAACAAAGAAGATTGATAAAGGCAGAACAGTGGACATTGTCTATAGAGACATCAGCAAGGCGTTCAACAAGGTTCTGCACAGTAGACTGGTTAGCAAGGTTAGATCACATGGAATCCAGGGAGACCTAGCTATTTGGATACAAAATCAGCACGAAGGTAACAGACAAAGGGTGGTGGTGGAAGATTGCTTTTCAGACTGGAGGCCTGTGACTAGTAGTGTGCCACAAGGATCGGGCTGGGCCCATTGCTTTTCGTTAATTATATAAATGATTTGTATGTGCATATGCGAGGCATAGTTAGTAAGTTTGTAGATGACATTTGGCGGTGAAGAGGACAGTGAAAAGGTTATCTCAGAGTACAATGGAACCTTGACCAGGTGGGCTGATGGGAGGATGAGTGGCAGCTACAGTTTAATTTAGATAAATGTGAGATGCTGCCTCTTGATAAGGCAAATCAGGGCAGGAATTATACAGTTGATGGTAGGGACCTGGGGAGTGTTGCCCACTAAAGAGATCCTGGCGTGCAGGTTCATAGTTCCTTGAAGGTGGAGTCGCAAGTAGACAGGGTGTTGAAGAAGGCATTTGATACACTTGTCGTTATTGGTCAGTGCATTGTGTATAGGAGTTGGGAGGTCATGTTGAGGCTGTATAGGACATTAATTAGGCCATTTTTGGAATGGTGCATTCAGTTCTGGTCTCCCTGCTATAGGAAAAATGTGGGTAAACTTGAAAGGGTGCAGAAAAGATTTACAGGGATGTGGCCAGGATTGGAGGGTTTGAGCTATAAGGATGAATAGGCTGGGGCTATTTTCCCTGCAACATCAGAGCCTGAGGGATGACGTTATAGAGGTTTATAAAATCTTGGGGATATGGATGGCCAAGGTATTTTTCCCAGGATAGAGGAGTTCAAAACTAGAGGCATAGGTTAAAGGTGAGAGGAGAAAGGTATAAAAGGGACCTGAGGGGCAAGTTTTTCATGCAGAGGGTGATGCTTGTATGGAATGAGCTGCCAGAGGAAGTGGTGGAGGCTGGTATTGTAAATTACAACATTTAAAAGGTATCTGGATGGGTACACGAATAGGAAGCGGTTAGAGAGATATGGGCCAAATGCTGGCAAATGGGATTAGATTTATTCAGGATATAGGGTCAGCATGGACGAGTTGGACTGAATGGTCTGTTTTTGCTGTACATGTCTATGACTCTAGATTAATTTAGGATACCTGGTAGGCATGGACGAGTTAGCCTGAAGTGTCTGTTTCCATGCTGTACAACTTTATGACTCTATGACTCTACAGTGAACTTCCGACTGAGAGACAAAAGTGTAACCCACTTAGGCCAGTTGCCATTAATCAGAACAGTAGAAATAACTGTCAGAGATGTTAACACCCTTGTCTAAAATTCTTCTCCTCACATCACCACCCCACCCTCAAACTATTTTTAACAATGTTGGGAACTCATTTGTTTTAACTTGATGAATGGTTGTAATAAAGTAGTGGGGATGGATTTGACACAAGCATATTAACATTTTCATCATAACAGCACGAAGACTTATTTCCACTTGATCATGGGAAACCGAGAAACATCCTTCAAAGATAGGTCTATTAAGTCAGTTGGAGGAAGAGTATTAGATGTGATAGATGATGCCAAAGCTATTGAGAGAGAGAGACGGGAATAACACGGAAGAACACACGACAGTGACAACTGGATTTGAAATTAGTTAAAAACAAGATCAAAGACATACAAACTGATGATTACTGCAATGAGCCAGCTCAAAGAGAACAGATGGATCCAAAGCTGCTCAGGCAAGTGAGAAAAATCTATAGGCGAAGGTAAACACAAAATACTGCGGATGCTGGAAATCTGAAACAAGTACAGAAATTGCATGGACAGGCCAGACTAAATTGCCCCATAGTGTCCAGGGATGTTCAGGCTGGGAGGGTTAGCCATGGGAAATGTGGGGTTATACAGGGATTAGGAGCGAGGTGGGGTCTGGATGACAATGCTCTTCTGAGGGTCGGTACACACTCAAAGAACTGAATGACCTCTTTCTGCACTATTGGGATTCTATGATTCTATGATTGTATGCTGGAGAAAGTCAGCAGGTCTGGCAGCACAGTGTTTGGATATGCAGACTTCGAAATATTGTAAAGTCAGCACCAGGCCCAGCGTTTCTTTCTTCAGCTTTGAATATTCCTGTAACTAATTTGTCATTCAATTTCCATCTTGTCCTCTGGTAACAACATTGTTCCACGCTACTGGCATGAACAACCAGTTTCACAGCTTATCAGAATTTGGTAGCACTAAATCTAGTACGGTAGCCAAAATCACCTTCATCGTATGAAAAGTTTTCTGACATTCCTCTATCCGTGCAAATGTTTTTGCCTTTCTCTCACAGTTTTGATGGAGAAGCCACTGCAATCCCGAAATTTGGAACAAACTTCCATTCATGTCCGTATAGTGCAAAATTTCATTTTCTGTCATGGGCGCTGTGTGATGCAAATAAATAACTTTTGCTTTAACAAATTTACTTTTAGCCAAAGCTATGATCAAAATGGCTCTTTTTAACCCATTGGACAGTTCAGTCAAGTGTCCACAAGAACACAAGATCATGAGCAATAGGAACAGGAGTAGGCCATTCAGCCCCTCGAGCCTGCTCCTTCATTCAATAGGATCATGGCTATTCCAACAATTCTGACATTCACCTTCCTGCCCTTTGCACATAAACATTGAAAGGTTGCTGGTGCATTTTTCATTCCATGCTATTACATTGTTAATTAATCCAGTGTTTGTTTAAAAAAAATTCTCTTGGCGTTATGGGCTTCACTGACTGGGACAGCACTTATTGCTAATTCAAACCGTCCTTCAGAGCTGGTGGTGAGCTGCTTTCTTGAACTGCTTTAGTCCACTTGTTGTAGATACACCCACAGTGGAGGGATTTCAGGCTTTAGAACCAGCAATAATGGAGGAACGGTGATATAGCTCCAAGTCAGGGTTGTGTGTGGTTTGGACAGGAACCTGTAAAATGTTACAAAAGCTGGTACTTCTTTGACTCTGGAACTTCTTTGACTCAGACAATGGAACTTGTTGACATCCTTTAATTAGTTAATTTTTGTAACAAATAATACTTGTCCAATCCTCTCAATGCAACCCTCTAATACTGGAATCAGATATGAATCCACCTTTGTAAGCACATTGACTTTGCAATAATTGATACATAATCATGGCGATCCATCTGGCTTTGTCACAAAAGGTAAACTCCAGCTACTACGCTTCAATTCAATAATGTAATTCTCCATCATGAACCTGAACTCTTCCCTTACTTGATGTAACTTCTCTGGGTTGAATCTGTAAAGATGTTGTTTTATGGGTAACACATCCCCAAAATTAATAGCGTATAAGCAATAGATATTTCTCCTGGCCTATTTGCACAAATTGATTTATGAATCTGTAATAGCATTTGTAATTGTTGTCTGGGAGATAGCATAACTTTTCATCGGTTTTTTGAGTACTGTCTTAATATTCAATTGGATTACTGGAAGGTTGACTTTTAAGGCTCAAATTTCTGATTCAATCTCTAACCACTATGATACTTTTATTTTACCGCCTATTGTTTTCACAAATCAACATTCCACGCACTTTTTTTTCCTCCTAACTTCAGTAGTAACTACATAATTCGCATCATTGAGGTTTTGTTTCAGACTTGTTAAGATTTAGTGAACTTAGCTTTTAATCATTCCTAGATACAGGAAATAGTCCCAACATGTTGTCTACTATTTAACCTCTAGCAATTAGCTTTAGTATATTCAATCTGTTTTTTTTAAACACAAAAGCATTTATTTTTCATAATGCCATTTTTAGGTTCCAGTATTTCTTCTTTATTATTTTAATGCCTTCCTTGCGGTATCCCATATGATCAATTCCCAAGATAAAACTGTGTGCGATATCATAGGAATCTGCCAGAATTGTCACTTCTCAGATCTTTGCTTCTTGTCCCTCATCTGAATAATTCTTCAGGTTACTGGAATTCTATTTCAGAATTCTTTCATAGTCATGACTTCCTTCACATTCTCAATCTTTTTTCTCTAACTTCACGGATCAAAGTCACTGATCTCATGGTGCTACTTAATTCATGAGGTAGATTGTCTAGTCATTCAGCTTAGGTCTGTTCTTGGCTGTTGTGATTCACTACCTAATAGAAGTGTCCAACCTCCAAAAAAAGTCACTTAGCAGAACTGAAAGTCAAAAACTCGTTTAGCTCTATGTAGAACCCAAGTTCCCAAATAATAATAACATATTATAAATCTTCATTACACTTTTCAATGTTGTTTTTAGATGTCTGATTAATTCTTCAGAAGCTTCATAAACACATTACTGCACTGAATACTGGAGGCTACCTAAAATGATTTAATTTAATTTATTATTATCACATGTACCTAGGTACAATGAAAAGTTTTGTTTTGCATGCAGTACAGGCAGACCATAGACTCCCTTCAGTGTGGAAATAGGCCATTTGGCCCATCGTGTCCACACTGACCCTCTGAAGAGTATCCCAGCCAGACCCAAACCCCTTATTCTATCCCCGTAACCTTGCATTTCCCACGGCCAATCCATTTAACCTGCACATCTTTGGACCGTGGGAGGAAACCAGAGCACCCGGAGGAAACTCACACAGATGTGGGGAGAATGTGCAAACTCCACATGGATGGTCACCTGAGGGTGGAATCAAACCCAGTCGCTGGCGCTGTGAGGCAGCAGTGCTAACCACTGAGCCACTGTGCCGCCCCTCATCGCACACAAAAATCATAGGGTGATTGAACAGAGTGGGGAATACAAAGTTATGGCTGCAAAGAAGATGTACGAAGAGCAAGATCAACATTAGATTTAAAATTTGACATGTCCATTCAGAAGACTAATAACAGCAGGGAAGAAGCTGTTCTCATACCTATTGGCACATGTGTTTAAGCTTTTGTATCTACTGTCTGATGGAAGAGGTTGGAAGAGATTATAACCAGAGTGGGAGCGGTCTTTGATGATGTTGGTTGCCACTCCATGGCATCAAGAAGTATAGATGGAGTCAATGGATGGAAGGTCGGCTCGCGTGATGATCTGTGTTGTGTTCACAACTTTCTTAAGTTTTGTACATTCCTGGGCAGTTTTAAATATTTTGTTTAAAAAGAGCAAGATATGAGATGATAAATTATGAATGGATTCAAAGAGAGAATTCTATCAGATAAGCGCCACAAACTACTTCACTAGATATCAACATTCATCTAAAAAGCACAATGACACAAGTGACTGTCAGCATAGACTTAGAACCAATAAGTCATCCATCACAAATCTTTGTTTTGGGAGTAATTCAATTAATTGCTGAGAGCTTTTAAAAATGATAAAAGTCCATAATGTAAGAGCAAACTAATCAAAAATTGGCCTGGCAACAGAAAACAAAATTGATGATGAACAACAAGGCTTGTGTATTGAGCTAGAGTCTGGTGGAATTCCAATAGAGACTGGTCTGGAACTGACATTCAAACTATTGGTGAATGATGTGTAGGACATAACAACATTATAAACTTGCTGAGGACATTAGGGCCTGTGGCAATTAACCAATAGTGATACCACTCAACAAGATTGGAACAAATTAAGTGGTTGCGCTAAGTAATAGCAAATGGATTGAAATGCACGCAAAAGAGATTGTAGCATCTTACAGAATAAAAGATGGCTATTTGGCTCATTGTGTCTGTACTGACTCTTGGGAGGTGTTACCTCTGTGTCTTAATTTTTCTCTTGTAAGCTGCAATTTTCTCTGCCTTCAAATATTAATCCAATTGCCTTTCGAAAATTAGTGCTGAATCTGTTTCTGCCACCATTTCAGCCACTGTGTTCCAGATTGTACAATTAGCTTGTTTAAAAAAAAATCAACTCCCTTTGGCTCTTTAGCCAATTATCTTAAAAAGTGTGAGAATTGATTGAAGAAGCTGGGACTGTTCGCCTTGGAGCGAAGAAGGTCGAGACGATATTTGACAGAGGTTTTCAAAAGAGAGGGAGAAGCTGTTCCTGCTTACAAAAAAAGGAACAAGAACGAGAGGGCAGAGTTTTAATGTGAGGTGCGAACGAAGCAAGGGTGATGTGAGAAAGAACATTTTTCACTCAGGTAGCAGTTAGGATAAGGAATGCATTGTGTGGAAATGTGGTGGAGGCAGATTCAGTTGGGGCATTTGAGGGAGTATTTGATGGTTATTTGGAGAGAAATGGTGTGCGGTGATGTGGGGAAAAGGCAGGAGATAGGCAATAGGGCATAGAAGCGGTGCAGGCATGATGGGTTGAATGGCCTCTTTCTACATCATAACAATTCTGTGTCCTCTAGTGACTGACCATCCTGCCACTTATTCATAGATTTATGGAGGGTAGAAAAAGGCTCTTTGGCCCATCTTTCATGAACTTCCATCATCCACACATTTGATCAGATTTTCAAAAAATTCTAACAGATTCGTTAGGCATGACCTCCCTCTGACAAAGCCCTGCTGACTATCCCTAATTAACCCCTGCCTTTCCAAGTGGGTATTAATTTGGTTCTTCAGAATTTTCTCCAATCGTTTCCCGACCACTGGTGTGGGGATCACCAATGTGTAATTTCCTTGTTCATTTCTACCACCCTTTTTGAGAAATGGAACCACATTAGCTGTCCTCCAGTCCTCTGGCACTTCCCCTGTGCCCAGAAATGAATTAAAAACTTGTGTCAGAGCCCCTGCAATTTCCTGCCTCGCCTCCCACAGCAGCCTGGGATGCAGTTCACCAAGCCAGGGGACTGTTTTTAAGACTGGAAGAGCATCCAATACCTCCCCATTTCCTATGTCAAACTGTGCAAATTCCTCACAGTCCCCTTTCCTGAATTCCATACCTATGTTCTCCTTTCCCAGAGTGAAGACTGAAGAGAAATATTTGTATAACATGCTTCCGATATCCTGTGGCTTCACACATGGTTTGCCCCCTTGGTCCCTCATGGGTCCTATTTTTTCCCTGGTTAACTTCTTCCATTTAGTGTATTTATAAAATATCTTAGGACTCTCCCTAATTCTGTTCGCAAGTCCTTTTTCCTCTTCTAATTGCTTTCTTAAGTTCCCTCCTGCACTTACTGAATTGCTCCCTTTGGACTTGCTAAAAGCCCTTCTCTTCTTCCCCCATCTAGTCCTGAACTGTCCTAGACATCCAGAGTTCTCTGAACATATTGCTCCTACATTTCCCTCGAAAGGGTCCCTGTTGGACCTGTACTTTGCCCAGCTCCTTTTTGAGTACCACCCCAACACAATGTTGTAGACTTGCCCATGAGGAACTGTTCCCAGTCACATTTGGCCAGATCCTGCTTTATTTTAATAAAATCTGCCTTCCCCCAATCCAAAGCCATCTTTTGCAGGCCATTTATTTCCTTGTCCAGAACAAATTTGAACCATATCATATTGTGGTTGCTATCGCTAAAATGTTCCTCCGCTGCCACATCGAACACTTGGCTGGCCTTTTTCCCCGAACCAGATTCAGCACAGTGCCATTCCACATTGGGTCTTCTGTGATCGATATAAAAATCTCTCCTGGATGCATTTCAAGAAATCTACCCCCACTATACCCTTAACACTGTGACTTCCCAATTTATATTGGAAAAGTTCAAACCACTAGTATAATTACTCTTACATTATTATTCTTATTATGATTATTACTCTTACACACCTTTATGAGTTGTCTACTATTTGCTCCTCTATTTCCCATTGACTGTTTGGGGGCCTACATTGCACTGTCAGTAAGATAGCTGCCCCCTTAACATTCCTAAATTCTACCCACAAAGACTCATTTGAGGACCCTTCCAAGATATCACCTCTCCTTACTGCAGTAAGTAACTCCCTAATTAACATGCTAAACTACAACTCTAAAGATCCTATAACCTGGAATGTTGAGTTATCAGTCCTGCCCTTCACTCAACCATGTTTCTGTGATGGCAACAATATCATACTTCATGTGTCAATCTATGACATTAACTCAGCAGTCTTACCTATTACACTCTTAGCAATAAACTAAAAACCATCCAGCCTTGCCTTACTCCCTTGACACTCAACATAGCTGAACTCACTCTGACTTGTTTCCTTTGCTGTTGCATGATATGTCTCTGTTTTATCGATATTCTGTGTCCCTTCTCCCTGCAGACTAGTTTAAACTCCTCCCAACAGCATCAGAAAATCTACCTGCAAGGATGTTGGTCCCAATGTAGTTCAGGTGCAGACCATCTCATTTGTACATGTCCCACCTTCCCCAAATATATTCTCAGTGATCCAGGAATCTGAAACCCTCCGTCTTGCACCAACTCTTGAGCCACACATTCATCTGTCCTGGTTGCCTGTTTCTAAACTCACAAGCACATGGTACCGGGAGTAACCCAGAGATTTATGCCCATTGAGGTCCTGCTTTTTAGTCTACTGCCTACTTGAATTAGTTTCTCCCTATTTGGTCTAACTAAGCCCTTTGTGATTTTTGCACACTTTTATTGAATCTTCTTTATTCTTTGCTCCTCCAAAATGAAGAACCTCAGTTTCTCTTGTCTCAACATAGCTGAGGTCCCTCAGCCTATTCCACTCTGTCTTTTTTTCCTTGAGCCATGGATTGATCCACATTTACAGACAAGGCTTGCAATGGCCTTCTGTGGGTTGGTTGACCAGGAAACTCTTACACACCTAGCACCTCCATCAGGCATATATTGGAAGGATTTAGCATTACTTTTAATGTTACAACACCATCTGTGGCTTATGGGACCTGAACCCAGACCCTTCTGGCCTAGTAGTAGGGATGCCACCACCACTTCACAAAACCCACTTCATAATTATTTCTACCAGTTTGATCACTTTAACAAACATATCTTCCAGGGACAATGTAGTGATTGGAACAAAGGCCAGGGGGATCTCATTGACTATGATTGGGGCTGTTAATTGGGCCAATCAGCAAGCCTTGGGTGACAGATAAACAGGAGATTCAGAGAGTCTCCTCACTCTAGGGACTGGCTCTGTACTGGCTAGTCAGAGCCCATGTAAATGAAGGGTGACCTGGTGATGGGATCTCAGCCTCTGTGTAGTGTATCAGTTAACAAGTCCTGGCTTTGGGATTTGAATGCAGAGTTTCTGGCTCAGAGGCAGGGAGACTATCTACTGCCTCTGAGGTAGTTTGCTGCCACCAATCCTGCTTTGCCTTTGCTGTGCAAAGGATACATCCAGTGATTTGAGGTAGAGGGTACCACTGTAGAGAATCTATAGAAGAGATACTGTACTCAGATAACATTTGTGATAGTAACAAGTTCATTGGGTCAGGCATAATTACTAGAATCTTAAGGAGCTGGTACATATATATCTGGTCCCTCAAAGCTAGAGTGGAAACAATTATGTGTGGTACCATTAGAATGAGTGGAGCCAATGTAAAGTGAGTATTAACTGCTTCAGAACCATTACTTGACACAACAATTTGAGCCACTTTGCATTAATTAGTCATTAGCACAGCAATATTCTTTATAAACACAATGTATACTTTGTAATTGATGACACCTGTTTTGCTTAGACTTGGGCAAAGTTCAATTTGTTGGTTTTTTTTTTCCCCCAGGCTACCCCAAATCATTAAGCTCCTGGGTGAGGCAGGATGAACTGGTTCCCTTGCTTTATTCACTTGCTCCTTTAGTTGACTGCAACAAGATTAATTTTTATGAAGAATGTGTTCCTCTATGGATATCTTTCTCCTGGGCCCAAATAAACTATATGTTTTTTAAAAGAAGCCAATTTAACTCCGCTTCCTTGAGTTAACAGAGTGAATTTATTAGTTACTAAACAAGAGAGGAATTAGTAATACAACAGATACACAGATTAGAAATAAGAGGAAGTCCAGAAACACAAATGCTTAAAAATTCACAGATGCTCTGACCAGTTTTTGAATCTTTCACAAAGAGTGGATAGTTAAAACTTGCAACTGTTGCAATGGGGGTTACCAGTAGCTTGGAAATCGCAGTTGAACAGATGATGTGTCATCTAGACTCAAAACATTAGCTTGCTCTCTCTCTCTCCATGCATGCTGTCTATCTTATTGTGATCTCCAGCATTTGATGCTTTTGGTAGTTGAACAGTCAGTTTTGCAATTCTTAGTTTTGCCATTTTCTTGGTGATTCTGTAATTCTAATTCCTTTCATCCATAATTGTCTTATTTCCTTCTGTCTGGCTGCCAGCTAGTTGATTTCTGATTTCAGAGTGGAAGATTTCCTTTACCTGCAGTACAGGGTTGACTAGGCTCTAATGACCTTCAATTTGCACTATTTCTCAACCCCAGGCTGGTACACATGAGAACATTCAATCCCACTAGTACACTTCAGTAGAGTTGAAATTGGCTTTTTAATCCCTGACCTTCTGTATAGTTCAATAGCAACAACACAGAATGTGTTTGTAGATTGGGACATATCTGCTGAGGGGTAAGGGACCCTCATTATCTTTGTGGTCACAAGAAATCAAAGTCCAGTTGGTTTTGATTTGCCTCTTCCCCTCGCTGAAGGCCTGTTGAATGAAGTTCCCTTTGCATCACAAGTTGATATTCACTACGTAGCCATTTATTGTACATCCACAGCCATTTTTTGGCAGTATCAGCCCTACGTCCTACATTAAAAACACAGTATGGAATTAGAAGTTAAAAATGTACTTCGGGCTTTCGACCCCTGGCACATGACAAAACATACGCTGATTAAAGTGCTTGCTGGTTAAAAGGTTTGGATAGATTTATTGAGACAGAAGTCTGGAAAGTCCAGACTCCTCGCTTTGAGCTTCATTTTAACATCAAGACCAGTGGCTCAAAATTAAAGTGCCTGATAAGTCAATTCTTTAGAGGTCATCATTTAGCAGCTTTTAGAATCATAGAATTCCTACTGATACTGAACCTCTAAAGAGCATCCCACCCAGACCCACACCCTCTAGCCTATCACACCACATTTTCTATGGCTAATCTACCTAGCCTGCACATCCCTGGACAATTTAGCATAGCCGATCCACCCTAACCTGCCACATCTTTGGACTGTGGGAGGAAACTCACACAGATAAGGAGAGAATATGCAAACACCACACAGTCACCCGAGGGTGGAATTGAACCTAGGTCCCTGGCACTGGGAGCCAGCAGTGCTAACCACTGAGCCACCATGACTTCCCAATAACTTTTTTAAAATTAAATTATCAATGATAATCAATTTGGTCAAAGCAGCAACAAAAACCACAAACACAGCCATTGTCGTATTATTGTACTGTTTGTAAAGAGTTAGGAACTGACTGTCTTGTGAATGTTTTATTACATTTATTGTTGTGTTGTAGTCATGTGCCTGTACATAAGCAGTGTAGAATGAAGGGTAAAGTGATCACTGGACTAGTAATTCAGAACCTCACACTCCAGGAACATGGATTTGCATCCCAACAGATGATAAAATTTGAATTTGTTAAAAATTTGGCTTAACATGACCACGTATCCATTGTTTTCCTCTCAGTAGAGGGGTTTATAAGTAGCGGGCTCAGTTTTAAGGTAAGGAGCAGGAGGTTTAGAGGGGATTTGAGGGAAGATATTTTTCTCCCAGAGGGTGGTGGGAATCTGGAACTCACTACCTAAAAGGATGGTGGGTAGTAGAGGCAGGAACCTTCAAGACATTGAAGAAATATTTAGATAAACACTTGAAATGTGGACAAAGCTATGGGCCAAGTGCCAGAAGATGGATTAGAATGGATGGATGTTTGATAACTGATGAGGACATGATGGGCTGAAGGGCCTCTTTCTGTACTGTTGTGATTCTATAACTTGAATTTCACTCAATGAAGATCCAGGGTTGGATCTAGAGTAAGATTATTTCGAATTGCCAGGAACCGGAAGACAGATAACATGTGTGTAATTTTCTGCAGTGTGAATCAGACCTATTTCTATAGCCCAGGGAGTGTCTGACAAATCTATCTTAGATGTTAGATATTTTGATGTTGTACCATTTACAGTGTGTCACAGGTTATTGCAATTAACTGGATGAAAATTTCAAGGCTCTCACATTTAAAAGCAATGAAACACAAGCTGATTAGAAGCTGTTTGTCACCATCATTTCACCATCTGAGTGTTTTGTTGTTTCAAAGGGTCAACTAATGGCATTAGCACGTCATGTGTTTTTTCAGATTTTACAAAACTAACTGTATCAAAGACATGAATCAGGATTTTCTAACCTGGAGTAGCCAGGATCAATTTGTGTCAACAGTTTTTAAGATATCACAGAAACATAGAAAATAGGAGCTGGAGTAGGCCATTCAGCCCTTCAAGCCTGCTCTGCCATTCAATACGATCATGGCTGATCATCCAATTTAATATCCTGTTTTCATTTTCTCCCTAAAGCTTTTGATCCCTTTAGCCTTAAGAACTACATCTGACTCCTTCTTGAAAACATTCAATGTTTTAGCCTCAACCGCTTTCTGTGGGAGACAATTCCACATACTCCCCACCTCTCTGGGCGAAGAAATCTCTCCTCATCTCAGCCCTAAACGGCCCACCCCAATTCCCAGACAATTGGTGAAGACAATGAACTGATAGTGGTGTAATCTGTAAATTTTCCCATCTTGCAGGTAGCCAACACTAACTTTCATCAGAAAAGTGTGATGGTCTGAATTGGATAGGTGTCGCGCAGATGGTACCACCAACTTCCCCCCATAGAATCTTATCCCATTATGTCTGCTAGCTCTTTGCAAATCAGAACTGTCTGTCCCAGTGGCTCAGCTTTGCTGTTCCACAATAAACCATGTTCCTTTCCAGTCAGGCTTCCTGAGTTATTTCAAATGTCTGAAAGAAACATCTTCTGTAACATATTTCTTCAGTAATATATAATTGTGGGGCTTTCCAGCACCCATATCATGTAGATGGGAGCCATCATCTGTAGGATGGCTGTCATTGTACAACAGGAACAGAAAGCTGCCTGACACATCACAAGGTATCTAGCAGAGGTCCTCATGCTGAACTACAAGAAATGTTGTAGCTTGGCACAGCAACCAAAGGAAGACAATGCAGAGAAAGCAGATATGAGATCCTCTATATATCTGATGTTTACTGCTGAATATGACTTGGCTGCAGGGAGACAAGCTTTTACTCCTGGAGCCCCGCAGTTCCCACTAGTAATTCTGGGAGGCAATGGCCTAATGGTATTATCGCTGGACTGTTAATCCAAACCCAGATAATGTTCTGTGGACCCGGGTTTGTATCCCGCCACAGCAAAAAGTGGAATTTGAATTCAGTAAATATCTGAAATTAAGAACCTAATGATGACCATGAGTCCATTGCTGATTGTCGGAAAAAAAACCTATCTGGTTCACTAATGCCCTTTAGGGAAGGAAACTGCCATCCTTACCTGGTCTGGCTTACATGTGACTCCAGACCCACAGCAATGTGGTTGACTCTTAACTGCCCTCTGGGCAATAAATGCCGCCTAGCCAGCAACACCCTCCTCCTGTGAATGAATAAAGGAATTGCTCATGGGATGTGGAGTCTGACTATCCCATGCTGAGATTGATGGTGTTGCATTCTTATGTTTTATGGTCATCATCATCATCATTGGCGGTCCCTCGTAGATGAGGATGACTCTTTTCCACTCTCGGGGTTAGTCCATAGGTGGCTGTACAGTCCAATGCAGCTTCTGCAGACCTTGCCACAGTTGGAGCAGAAGGTAGTCATGGGAAGGGGTGGGTGGGGCATTGGTGTGCAGACCACTCCTTTCACTGTTATCGCCTGGCTTCCGCTTTTTCCCAACAGCAAGTCTCAAGGTGCTCGATGCTTTCCCGAATGCTTCTCCTCCACTTTGGACAGTCTTGGGCCGGTGATTCCCAGGTGTCTGTGGGAATGCTGCACTTCCCCAGTGAGGCCTTGAGGGTATCCCTGAACCACTTCTTCTGTCCACCTGGGGCTAGCTGCTATTTCAAAGCTGGGAGTACAGCGCCTGCTTGGGGAGTCTTGAATCGGCCATACGGACAACGTGCTTAGCCAATCGCAGCCGATCAAGGGGGGAGGTCAGTGCCTCGATGCTGGGGATGTTGGCTGCTTTGAGAACGCTGGTGTTGGTTCGTCTTTCCTCCCAGTGGATTCACAGGATCTTGTGCAGGCAGCGTTGGTGGTACTGCTCCAGTGCCTTAAGGTGTCTGCTGTGGATAGTCCAAGCCTCAGAGCAATATCGGAGTGGGGGGGGAGCAACCACAGCTCTGTAAACCATGAGCTTGGGAAGCTAAGCTTCTCAGCATGCCCTTCATGTAGAGCTGCCATTACCAACTTGCTGCCTGGTGAAAGCTCACTACTGTGCAGTTATCTAAAGACTATCTTGTTTGGAATTCAAGTAAGCAGGTTCTCTTGGCTCCAGCATCAAACAACCTGTGACAGAACATTGGAACTGAATCAACCTTCCACGGCAACTTTGTAATCCAATACTCGAACAAAACAGGATTGCAATATCACTTATATCATTAGAAGTCTGTAAGACCTGACTGCTTCTAAGCATTCTGCACTTAACTATGTGGGTATGTCCCTCTGGGAAGGATGAGGAGCAGAGGAGTGGAAAGTGGAACATACGAAGATGGTCTACTGTTAAAACAGATTCAGATTGCACCTCAGAGGCAGTAAGAACTGCAGATGCTGGAGTCAGAGATTACACAGCGTGGGGCTGGAGAAGCACAGCAGGCCAGACAGCATCAGAGGAGCAGGAAAATTGACGTTTCGGGTCAGGACCCTTCTGAAGAAGGAATAGAAATTCTGAAGAAGGGTCTCAACCCAACACATCAACTTTCCTGCTCCTCTGATGCTGCCTGGCCTGCTGTGTTCATCCAGCTCCACACTGTGTTCTTTCAGAATGCACCTCATCTGCATTTGAATTGCTATTGCTTCATATATCAACATCATTACCTGACAGAAATCTATCTCAGGTTGACATTTCCAATTGCCCTTGCTTCAAACGGCTTTTACGTGAGTTCTGATTAACCACCTACTCCACTGGTTTCACTGCTGAACACCCGAACTCTAACCTTCCTGACTTGTCTTCGATTCCCCCACGGATACATTTTTAAAAATTTATTTGCAGGATATGGTCTTCACTGGATGGGCCAGCATTTATTGCAGAGGGTAGATAAGAATCAAGCACATTACTGTGGGTCTGGAATCTCCTGTAGACCAGACCAGGTAAGGATGGCACATTGCCTTCCCTTAAGGACATTAATGATCCAGAATGCTTTTACAATAGTTTCATGGCCATCATTAGAGTCATAATTCCAGATTTCTCTTGGATTTAAATTCCATAATCTGCTATGGTGGGATTTGAATATAGGTCTCCAGAACACTACCTGGGTCTCTGGATTAATAGTCTGGCAATAATAATAGCGCCATATCTTAGGATATATTGGCTTTGGAGAGAGTACAACTTGGGTTTACAAGAATGACACCTGGACTTTAGGGGTTAAATTATGATGATTGATTATACAAATTTGGTCTGTTTTCTCTAGAATTTAAAAGGTTAAGGGATGATCTGATCAAAGTTTTGAATTCATTGACAGGAAAAGAGAGGATAGATAAATTATTTCCACTGGCTGGAGATTCTAGAAGTAGGGGCATAAAAGAAGCACTTCTACACACCAGAAGTCCTAGATGTTTGGAACTCTCTGCCACAAATGGCAGTGGATGCTGGATCAGTTGTTAATTTGAAATCTGAGATAGATAGATTTCTGTTAAGTGAAGGCATTAAGAGACATGGGCCAACAGCAGCTAGGCCACAGATCAGCCACAATTTCATTGAATGGTGGAACAGGCTCAAGGGATGAATGGCCTACTCCTGTTCATATCTTCTCACAATAACACGAAGACATTACCTGCCTTGAATATACTTCAATATCGATGTCAAACACAAAATCTAGTCATGTGGATTTCTCAGCAACTCTGTTTGAAGTACTGTGGATAATTCTGACCTTTTGTTGCTCCTTCACCCTTTCAAACATTTCAATTTCCTAGGTATTCCAGGACTACTACAGTTCCCTTTTTGTCACTAAAGACATTTTCTTTAAATCCAACCTCTTTGACTAAGCTTTTCTGCATCTTCCCTTATGTGGCTTGGAGACAAAATTTGTTCTGCACTGCTTCTGTGAAGTACCTTGGGACATTCTGCTATGTTAAAGGTTCTATATAAATGCAAGATGTTGAAGAACAGACATGTGACAATGAGACCAAACCTAAGGTCCCTAAAATGAAATAGCCTTCAATGACTCCAATAGGAGATGAAAGGAAGAAAGTTATTACTACTGAGAATGTGCATTTCACTACCAGAAGGAGTAAGATACTGTACAGGTGAAGGTAAAGTCACCATGGTCCCAGAGGACCATGTGGCTATTCTTTCATTAGAGAGAGATGACTGCGGTGAACCTAACCTTAAGGTTTCCGTGCCTGAGGTGAGGGGCAAGGTTGTGAGGATGGGTGCTTTCGTGGTAGCATCAACCAGTGTGGGAATTGAACCCATACTGTTGGCATTACTCTGTATTGCAAACCAGCCATCCAGTGAACTGAGAGAACAGTATGTGAATTACTGTAATGCAAAAGAAGGCCATTCAGCCCATCATGTCTACACCAGCTCTCAAAATTAGTGTTTGCCTCAGTCACCATTCTTCCCGTGACTCTGCACTTTCTCCCTTTCTCTCTAGGGGAGGTGATGTCCTAGTGGTATTATCGCTCGACTATTAACCCAGAGAACAAAGACAGAAATTGCTGCTAAAAACTCAGTAGGTCTGGGTCTTAGCAGTTCTGTAGAAGGGGCACTGGACCCAAAGTGTTCATTTTGATTTCACTCCATAGACCTACCGAGTTTTTCCAGCAATTTCTGACTTCATTTCTGATTTCCAGCATTCACAGTTCTTTTGGTTTTTTTTGTTTAATGTTCCAGGGATCTGGGTTCAAATTCTGCCATGAATTCAAGAAAAAACCTGGAATAATACAGATCATGAAACCATTGTTGGGGAAATCCCTATCTAGTTCACTAAGACCCTTTAGGGAAGGAAGTCTGGCCTACATGTGACTCAGTTGACCCTTAACTGCAATTAGGGATGGGCCATAAATGCTGGCCTAGCCAACAATGCCAGTATCTGGTGAATGAATTTCCTTCTGAATGCTTTAATTGAACCTACTTTCACCACAGGTAACCCACTCCAGACCCCAAACAGGTTTTGCACATTCACGTTTACTTCCTTAGGAAGTTTGATAAACACAGAGGATGAAGAGAATAGAAAGAGATGCCAATAGGGTGCAAAAATGAAGGGTGAGTGGAGGCTGCTGTGGAAAATAATTCTCAGTGTAGGTCAGTGCTAAAATGGTGCTATCACTTCTACATAAGACTGACACAGTTACACTAACATGGGCCAGCCTGGCCAGACCAGTCATCACAGGTACAGTTTCATGTGTTTATCTTCAACACACTTAAATTACAGCCTTTATCTAAAAATGACACTGCCGCATGCAAACTTTAGAATGCAGACCAGACTGTCTGTGATCATATTCAGATTTTTGACAAAGTAAAGAATAGTAGCAAATTGAATCAAAGGAGAAAAAGATAGAAGGGTTTATGGAAAATGCAGGCAAGAAACCAGATTCAAATGTCACATAGCAGGGAGAGCAACAGTAGAACAGTTGAAAGGGTTCAGAAAAAATTTATAAGGATATTGCCAGGGTTGGAGGGCTTAAGCTATAGGGAGAGGCTGAATAGGTTGGGGCTATTTTCCCTGGAGTGTTGGAGGCTGAGGAGTGACCTTATAGAGGTTTATAAAATCATGAGGGGCATGGATAGTGTGAATAGCCAAGGTCTTTTCCCCAGGGAAAGGGAGTCCAAAACTATAGGGGCATAGGTTTAAGGTGAACAAGGAAAGACTTAAAAGGGACCTGAGGGGCAACTTTTTCACACAGAGGGTGGTGCGTGTATGGAATGAGCTGCCAGAGGAAAGGGTGGAGGCTGGTACAATTACAACATTTAAAAGGCATCTGGATGGGTACATGCCAGCTGCACTACCATTGCGCCATAACCCACAGCTCCAATTGCAAGATGGTGGCACAGTAAAAAGGACCAGCCAGAGCTCCACTGCTCTGCCTGTTCTTTCTTCTTTCTTTTTCTCTATTTTCTCTTTTTTTTAATATGACTGTAATGTCTACCCTTTCAACGATGTCTTTTTTCTGTAAAGTAATGCAACAGCTCTTCTTTTTTCTTCCTCTTTTTGTATCTACGATTTGTACTTAAGGTGGCACCATAACTGATGACAATGTAAAACTTTCCACTGTACTCCTGCACATCTGTACTTGGGTACATATGACAATAAAAGATATTCTAAGGATGAATAGGAAGGGATTGGAGGGAAATGGGCCAAATGCTGCAAATGGGACTAGATATCTTATTTGCACAGACTAGTTGGACTGAAGGGTCTGTTTCTGTGCTGTACATTTCTATGACTCTATATCAGAACCGTGGAGAGAGAGAAAATGTGAGTAAACCAAGATTTTGTTTTGAAAGGTGAGAAGCAAAACAAAAGGAAACATTTGAAAAAAAGTGAACAACAAGAAAATTGAGAGGAATGAATACATTCAGGAAAAATAAAGGGAATTGGTAAATATATCCAGGAAAAAAAAGTGGAATTGGACACAAGTCTCCAATAAATATATCCAGGAAAAATAAAGGGAATTAGTAAATATATCCAGGAAAAAAGGGGAGTTGGACACAAGCCTCCAATAAATATATCCAGGAAAAAGGGGGAGTTGAACACAAGTCTCCAATAAATATATCCAGGAAAAATAGAGGGAATTAGTAAATATATCCAGGAAAAAAGGGGGAGTTGGACACAAGTCTCCAATAAATATATCCAGGAAAAATAAAGAGAATTGGACTCAATTGTGTAATTCCCTTTATTTTTTCTGGATATATTCATTTCTCTCATTTTTCTCCCTGTTCATTTTGTTTTTGGACGCTTGTGTGTCCCATCTCCAAACAAATTTCGCTGTGCCCAGGGGGAGGCTGTGCGGCGCTGAGGGAGGCTTGAGCGAGCGTAGTAGCGAAAGTGTTAAAGAGGCGGCCCGTTTGGAGGGTTTATTTCTGTGTCATCAGCCGGAGTTGGCTGAACACTTGATCTCGATCCCGAAGAGGGGCTGGCTGCAAAACGATATACTGTTTAATATTGCCAAAAAAAAATAACACACACAGACACACAGAGCTCTTGCATACAACTCCTACCCAACCCCCTCCTCCAATCTCTCTCTAAAAAAAATCCCCTTGCAGAGCTCCTGTCTCAGTGCTAGCGTGGAGATCTGAAGCAGCAACATGTGAAAAGAGAAGGCTCCCTCAGTTTGTGAGCAGCGGGAGAGACCATGGAGAAAGCTCTGTGCAATTATCAGAAAAGCTACGAGCTGTGTAGGCAGGGCCATAACGAGTGCTGCGAGAGGGTGGTCATTAACGTATCTGGCCTCCGCTTCGAGACCCAGGTCAAGACCCTCCGCCAGTTCCCAGACACCCTGCTCGGGGACCCCCAGAGGCGAATCCGCTACTTTGACCCCCTCCGCAATGAGTACTTCTTCGATAGGAACCGCCCCAGCTTCGATGCGATCTTGTACTATTACCAGTCCGGGGGCAGGTTGAAAAGACCTAACAGTGTCTCCCTGGAGGTCTTCATGGAGGAGCTGAGGTTTTACGAGTTGGGGGACGAGGCCATGACCCGGTTCCGGGAGGACGAGGGTTTCATCAAAGAAGAGGAAAAACCAATGCCCACCAACGAGTTCCAGAGGCAGCTTTGGCTGCTCTTTGAATACCCTGAAAGTTCTCCCCCTGCCAAGGTGGTGGCCATTATCTCAGTGCTGGTGATTCTGATCTCCATTGTGGTCTTTTGCTTAGAGACCCTGCCCGAATTCAGGGACGAGCAGGACCCTACCTTGCCCATTCACCCCCACCGGGGCAACAGCACCCACCTCGAGGACATGGGCAACCCCTTCCACGACCCCTTCTTCGTGGTGGAGACCATGTGCATCTGCTGGTTCTCCTTCGAACTCTTCCTGAGGTTTATCGTATGTCCCAGCAAGGCAGGCTTCTTCAAGGACGTCATGAACATCATCGACTCTGTGGCCATCATCCCTTACTTTGTGGCGCTGGGCACGGAGTTTGCCCGGCAGCGTGGGGTGGCACAGCCCGCCATGTCTCTGGCCATCCTCAGGGTCATCCGTCTGGTCAGGGTCTTCCGAATCTTCAAGCTGTCCCGGCACTCCAAGGGCCTGCAGATCCTGGGCCAGACCCTGAAAGCCAGCATGAGGGAGCTGGGCCTGCTCATCTTCTTCCTGTTCATTGGGGTCATCCTGTTCTCCAGCGCTGTCTACTTCGCCGAATCCGAGGATAAGAACACCATCTTCACCAGCATCCCCGAATCCTTCTGGTGGGCCGTTGTCACCATGACCACTGTCGGCTACGGGGACATGTACCCCAGCACCCTGGGAGGCAAGATCGTGGGATCCCTCTGTGCCATCGCCGGGGTGCTCACCATCTCCTTGCCGGTGCCCGTGATCGTCTCCAATTTCAGTTACTTCTACCACCGGGAGATTGAAAGTGAGGATCAAACCCAGTATTCCCATGTGACGACCTGCCCTTACCTGCCCCCCAGTCCGAAAACACAATCGATGATGGGGAAAAGCCAGGAGGTGGAAGACGAACTTATCGACAATTTCTGTACGCCTCTACAGAATGACATGTTGGATGGCTTTTGCCCCACTGACGGTGGGATTCCAGAAACTACCAGCTCACCAAACAGGAAACCCTTGGTCACACAAGTTTGACTCTGTTTCTCCCCCTCACCCTCCCCCACAAAGTTTCTGAAGTTGCCTTAAACATGAACGCGAACAAAAAAAAGGGGGAGAAAAAATGGCAACACTCAAAAGCTCCACTTAACTCCAGGGTTAGTTTGTTACGTCCACCCATAGGTTATGGGTGGGCACGGGGGTGTAGTTTTGGCGATGGTCAATTTATCCAGATGACTGTAAGCTCATGCTCAAAGAAAGAGAGAGAGAGACAGACAGACAGAACAAGCCTGTAAAAATTCACACGACACCAAGTCTGACTTGCTGGCTTGTGTTTTTTTTTTGGGGAGGGTGAGGAAGAGCGGGCTATCGGTGTCAGTATTTCTCTTCAAGGTAGGAAGATTCTGTTCGGATTGAGAAATGGCAGTGAGCTCTCTGCAGCTTCAGATTGTAAACAGAAATTGGCGACTTGTTTCTCCTAGCGGACTGTCCTATTTATTGTTATTTTTTACCGAGCGTGCCAGGTTCAAAATGCATGGGTATTTGTTAATATATTTATCCAGAATAAACAAAAAAGGACTTGGCAAGTTGGTGCCAGTAGTGTTTATAGCATCGATCTTATATGAGTGAAAAAAATGTTTTGAATAAATTCAATGTCTGTGTTTTGTAATGGTAGAAATTCCCAACACTATCCCAGTATAACTGAATTAGCTGAAGACATCTTTTTAACAATTACATAGAAACAAAGAAAATAGGAGCAAGAGTAGGCCATTCAGCCCTCAAGCCTACTCCAGTGTTTCATACTATCGTAGCTGATCAGTTCCTGTTCCTGCTTTCTCCCCAGAATCTTTGATCACTTTAGCCCTAAGAACTGTATCTAACTCCTCCTTGAAATCATTCAATGTTTTGGCCTCAACCGCTTTCTGTAGCAGAGAATTCCACGGGTTCCCCACTCTCTGGGTGAAGACATTTCTCCACATCTCAGTCCTAAATGGCCTATTCTGTATCCTTAGACTGTGAGCCCTGTTTCTGGGGAACATCTTTCCTGCATTTACCCTGTCAGTTGAATATGGTTGATTGAACCCAGAGCTCCATTGCAATCAAAAGTATAATGCCTTGTTAGATAACTGCAGTTCCCTCTCATCTCTTGAATCTATAGGCTTTGAGTTCAGAGTTTTTGAGACCCTCTCATTCATACTCCAGTACAGTGCTGAAGGAGTGCTGTATTGTCAAAGGTTCCACCGGATGAGATGTTAAACCCCAATCCCCTATCCTCCCTTTGAGGGTGCTGTATTATCCGTAATGCACTTTGGAATATCCTGTGGCGGCAACAGGTGCTATAGAAATGTAAAATTCTCTATCAACTTTGTTATCACAAGAACTAGTAAGTCTCCGTAGTCCCAGAAGGCCACTCTCTCATTTGAGAGTGAGACAACTGATGGTTAGTCTAACCTTAAGGTCACCACATCTCAGGAGAGGGGAGAGTTTGAGAAGATGGCACCTTCATGGTAACCTTAGCTGATGTAGGAATTTAACCCACACTGGGGGTATAACACCGAATCACAAACCAGCCATCCAGCCAACTGACCCCCAGTGGGAACAGGTCCACTCCACGAAACCATTTGAATAATGTCTTTTTGACGATATGTGAATGTTCCCCCCCCATCATCACCCCTACAGCCAATCTCCGTCCTTCCCATGGATCAGCCATGCTAAATTGACCAGGGATGTGCAGACTAGGTGGGTTAGTGATGGATAATGTAGGGTTAAAGGGATAAGGTAGGGGTGGGTGGGTCTGGGTGGGGTGCTCTTTGGAGGGTTGGTGTGGACTCGATGGGCTGAATGGCCTGCTTTCACATTGTAGGGATTCTATGATCAAGGGAGCTATCAATGCAGTTCATGGTCTCAATCTGCAAAATCACATTTTTTTTTTAGAAAAAGAATGACATAAGATGATGTGTGATTTTTTAATGGAAATTATTATCCAGTGATAACTTTCTTAATCAGGTGAATGGGGGTGAAGTGCAAGGAAAATCCTACCATTGAGCCTGACTTGTGACTGAAGGTTACACCTTTAAGATTTTAAAGTAGAAAACATTTAAAAGAAATTATTTTATGTCGAGGGGTCTTAATTTTAGAAGTGAGGATTGCTTGGATACACTGGGATTGTGTTCTTTGGAACAAAGGTGCCTGTATAATATTATGAACAGCCTAGATGGAGTGGATTCTGTTAGCATGGAAATCAATAATCATGGGGTATGGATTTAAAGTAATTGATGGAAGGATTAAATCGGGTGTTGAGAAAAAATCTTTTCACCTAGAAGGTGGAGTCTGGAAATCAGTGTCTGGAATGATGGTTGAAATAGAAACAGCCACACATTTTAAAAAAGTTCTTGAAGTGCTGTAACCTGCAATATATATTATTTCTGATATATTCCTTACATATGGCATGTATATTTTAAACTTCAAAAGGGCAACCTGCATGTGCAAAATTTCTGGAAGCTTTTTTGTTTAGTTTCAGTTTTCATTTCAAAACACAGGGAACAGCAAAGTGACTCAAGAATTACTGCAACCATAGTCCCAGTAGTAACAGACCTCAAAGCTGCCTTTCCCACTATCATTAACTGTCACAGCTTCGAGCAGGAACAATGACTTGCATTCATATGGCACCTTTTAATGTTGTGCTGGGGAACAAGAGTTAGTCGGGGAGTCTGCGACAAGGGGACATCAGCAAGAGTTTTAAAAGCCAAGTCCTTCTAGAAGAAAATTCAGAAACACGCCTCTGAGGTGATAGAAGTTTGGAACTCTCTTCCACAAATTGATGCTAGGTTCATTGTTCATTTTAAATCTGAGGTCAATTGATAGCTGAGGGTATTATGAATATAGGGCAAAGGCAGGTATAAGATGTCAGGTGGTAGATTAGCCATGATCTCATAGCCATAGAGTTGTACAGCACAGAAACAGACCTTCAGTCCAACTCGTCCATGCTGGCCAGATATTGTAAATTAATCTAGTCCCATTTGCCAGCATTTGGCCCATATCTGTCTAAACCTTTCATATTCATATACCCATTCAGATGCCTTTTAAATGTTGTAATTGGACCAGCCTCCACTACTTCCTCTGGCAGCTCATTCCATACTCACATCACCCTCTGCGTGAAAAAGTTGCCCCTTAGGTCCGTTTTAAATCTTACCACCCCTCACCTTAAAACTATGCTCTCTAGTTTTGAACACCCCTACTCTGGGAAAAAAAGACCTTGGCTATTCACCCTATCCATGCTCCTCATGATTTTATAAACCTCTATAAGGTCACCCCTCAGCCTCCGATGCTCCAGGGAAAATAGCCCCAGCCTATTCAGCTTCTCCCTACAGCTCAAACCGTCCAATCCTGGCAACATCCTTAGGCTTGAGGGGCTGAGTGGTCTACTCGCATGTTTGAGAGTGCTTTATGGGACATTAACATATATAAGTTTGACACTGTGCCCCACAAGTCGATATTAGGTTTAAAGGATTCATCAAAGGAAGAGAGAGAGAAAGAAAGCTAAGAAGATGGAGAGATTTAGGGAGAGAATTCCCAAGTTTAGGGCCTCAATAGGCAGAGGTACAGTCACCAATGAGCAAAATTGGAAGGCAGAATTGAAGGAATGCCCTGATCCGAGAGCGTTGTAGGTCTGCAGGAGGTTACAGAGACATGGAGCAAAGCCACAGATGGATTTAAGCACTGGGATTTGAATGGCATGAAGTAATTTATCTCAGAGCGTGACACTGATGGTACAGTGCTGTCAAATGTTACCCTACAACCAAAGTGACATGACACCAGTGCTGTTACAAACTTCTTGGGATTGATTAGTCCAAAGAAGCCGGCAATGTTTCAGGCCCCGCTGCTATTAGGGATGGCTCTGTCGTTTGAATTAATCCTTTGGAAATCACCATACTTACAGTCAAGATTGGAGTTGGCTGATTCATTGACTTGGCTTCCAGTGTATCATGTACTTGGAAGTCTAACAGTTTAGAATACCTAATTCACAAATTGAAAGAAGGAATATGCATTTTATAGCACCCTTCAAGAGCTTGGGATGTCCCAAAGAGCTTTACAAGGCTAACAAAATATTTTCAAAGTGTAGTTTCTGTCATAGGACATGAAAGGGAGCAGGGAACATGTTCATTGGAAAGAACAATGTAATAATGACCAGATCATCTGTTTTTTAGTGATGTTGGTTGAGGGTTAGGTGTCGGCCAGGATGCTGGGAAGAATATCTTTGTATGCATGACTTACAAGGGACTCTTCCTTCATCCTGAAAGAGAATATCAAATATTTTGGAATTTGTTTTTGAACTACAGATCAGAGAAAGATTTATTTAAGTTATGCAGCTCTCTGGTCAGGCCATACCTTGAGTACTGTGATCATTCTTGGTTGCCAAGCCACGAGGGAGAGTTTCAGGCCCAGAGGAATTTCCAGGGCATTGTCATAAGGTTTATTCCCTGAGCTAGCTGTGTGAGGAAGAGCTGAAAGTAGATCGGGCTCTTCAGTCTAGACAAGAGGAGAATGAGAGCGAATGTTTGTAGAAGTATGCAGGACATTGACCGATCTAGAGAAAGTGCATCAGAAATGCCACTTGAAGGCAAACTAAGGTATTGGAATAAGACAGCATTGGTTAAAACTGGTGAAAGGACAATATGTACAGATGGTGCAGAGAAATGCTTCACATAGGGACTGATCCAGAAATCAAAGGGATTTGGGAGAAAGGTAATGGATACAAAACCTTGGAAATACATTAGTGGTTACTAATTCATGGAGTTGCTGGAAGTCAAAATGCTAACTATTTTCAAAATGTTTCCTGATCTGCACTCAGCTATGAGTTCTAGGCTACTATTATAACACTGATTATGGTTCTTTTTTTCCTTTATTCATTCAAGGGATGAGGGCATCACTGGCTAGGCAGCATTTATTGCCCATCCCTAATTGCCCACAGGGCAGTTATGAATCAACCACATTGCTGTGGGTCTGGAGTCACACATGGGCCAGACCAGGTAAGGATGGCAGTTTCCTTCCCTAAAGGATAATTGTGAACCAGATGGGTTTTTCTGACAATTGACAATGGATTCATGGTCATCATTAGACTTTTAGTTCCAGACTTTATTTTAATTAAATTGAAATTCCACTATCTGCTGTGGCAGGATTCAAACCTGGTTCCCCAGAACATTATCAAGTCTCTGGATTAACAGTCTAATGATAGTGCCACCGCCTCCCCCTTTAAAAAAAAGGATAAAAAAAATTGAAAGCCGTACCAATAATTACAAGCTTCAAATTGAATGGAACCTTCAGAACACAAACACCCCTCCTGGAGTATGTCGGTGTTTGAGTTCCTTGCAAGTTTTCTCCCACCATAAAACTCCTTCCCAACCCATTCCTATATTTGTTCCATTCCATTTTCCTTCATGCGTGCACGCTGATACTGGGGGGTATATGCACAGAGCTTATTGGTAAGAAGTTTATTTAAACTCTCCACTGAATCACAGAGGGCTTTCTGCATTGCTGAGTCAAAATCCTGGACCTTCCTCATTAATACCATTGTGGATCTATCTGCAGCATGTGGACTGCAGTGGTTCCAATAGCAGCTCATCACCACCTTCTTCAGGGTGGCTAAGGATGGGCAATAAATGCTGGTCGAACCAGTGACTGCTAGGCTCCATAATCAAATAAAAAAAAACTGTTTCAAATTCTCCCCACCTCTGGCCTCATCTCATGACCAACCCTCCCTCTCATCTCCGCCTCCTTGACCTGACACAACCTGTCTGTCTTCTCTCCCACCTATCTGCTCCTCCCACTTCACTGACCAATCCCCACCACTCCCTACCTGCACTCACCTATCGCCATTCCACCTACCTTCCCCCAGCCCCTCTCATCCCCGTCTTCTTGATCTGTCCGTCTTCTCTCCCACCTATCCGCTCCTCCCACCTCACTGACCAATCTCCACCACTGCCTACCTGCACTCACCTATCACCATCCCACCTACCTTCCCCAGTCCCACCCCTCCTCTCTCTATTTATTTCTGAGCTTCCTACCCCCTCCCCCATTTCTGAAGAAGGGTCCTGACCCAAAACGTCAGCTTTCCTGCTCCTCTGATGCTGCCTGGTCTGCTGTGTTCCTCCAGCTCCACACTGTTATCTATAAAAAAACAAACTGACCATTTTGCTCAAGTATTCCATTTCAATGTTTGTGACAGGCACAAACCTCCTCACTCCTTACTTCTACTTGCTTATCCTCCTATTCCTTTCTCAAATGTTTTGAAAGATTTTCCTTAAATACCTCAATGCTATTCCCATTGGTCACTTATAGAAGTGAGCTCCACATTCTCACTGCTCTCTCGCTGTAGACATTACTCCTGAATTCTCTGCTGGATTTTTAATTGATTGATTATCCTGTACTTATGGCCCTGAGGTTTAGTCTTGATCTGAAAGGTTGTTTCAGTTTTTATGTGGGATGCGCGGGGGCTGTACAGTAAGACAGGAATGCCGCTTGAAGGCAAACTAAGGCATTGGAATAAGACAGCATTGGTTAAAACTGGCAAAAGGACAGTTTTTTTAGATGGCACAAGAAAATTCTTCTCATTGAAATTGATCAACAAATCAAAGGGACTTAAGGGGAATGTAATGGACGCAAAACCTTGGAATCACATTAATGGAGACTGTCATTGAGAAAGTTGGAGACGTTGTAGAAGAATGAGCTAAGATGGGCCAAATTGACTGGTCTAGGGTGGCAAGGTAGCTCAGTGGGTAGTTGGATTTGATTCCACCCTCAGGTGACTGTCTCTATTGAGTTTGCACATCTTCCCTGTATCTACATGGTTTCTTCCCACAGTCCAAAGATGTGCAGGTTAGGTGGATTGGCCATGGGAAATGTGGGGTTACAGGGATGGGATGGGCCTGGGTGAGATGCTCTTTGGAGAGTCAGTTTGGACTCGATGGGCTGAATGGCCTGCTTCCACACTAGGGATTCTATGATTCATCTGCCTTTATTTCAAAGATTCAACAACATGGAGTTACTGAAAATAGTAACTGTTTTCTAAATGGGCGACCAGGACACTATTTCCTGACCTGTACTCAGCTGTGAGTTCGAGGCTACTGTAGGTATGCTATGAAAGAGTGGAAGCATGGAGAAGTTGTGAAATGGAAGCAAACAGTCAGGTGGTCAGGACATCCTTGAGATTTGGTGGTAGATTACCATCTATTCAGTAAGGAGTCACCAAGCTCCAAATCTATGCACAAAATTGAGTTGCATTTGGCCAAATATTTTATGTCATAAAATGAGATCTGATGCACTGACCTGAGTTGTGAGTCTGATTGACTTTTTCAATGCTAAACATCTTAAGCGATCACCAGGTCAGTTTCTAGGTACCACAGTCTTGGTAAAAGAATTCCTGAGAAGATTGTAAAGCGTTATGAATGGTCTTGATTTTTCCTGTTCTTGTAAAATTCCTTCTGTGTATATTGCACTGGGACTCCGCACAGGCGTAAAGCGAAAGGCTTTTCATCCTGGGTCACTGCTCCTCAGAGATATGTGGATTCTATGGATCAAAATTGCTGGACTAATAATCCAGAGACCGAGCCTAATGTTCTGGGCACATGGATTTGAACCTCACTGTGGCAGATGGTAATCTGAATTCAGTAAAAAGTGAGCTACTGTCAATTGTCACCCAAAAAAAACTACTTCCCTGATGTCCTTGAGGGAAGAAAATCTGCCATTCTTACCCGATCTGGCCTACAAGTGACTCCAGACCCACAGCAATGTGGCTGACTCTTGACTGCCCTCTAGGCAATTATGGATTTGTAATAAATTCTGGTCTAGCTAGCGACACCCATATAGAATCCTAGAGTCATACAGCATGGAAAGAGACCCTTCGGTCCAACCAGCCCGTGTCGAACATAATCCCAAACTAAACTATTCCCAGCTGCCTGCTCCTGGCCTTTTTCCCTCCAAACTTTTCCTATTCATTGAAGTGGCTTTTAAACGTTGTAACTGTGCCTGCATCCACCATTTCCTCAGGAAGTTCATTCCACATGCGAACCACCCTCTGTGTAGAACATTTGCCCCTCATGTCTTTTTTTAAATCTCTCTCCTCTCATCTTAAAAATATGACCCCTAGTCTTGAAATCCCCCACTCTAGGGAAAAGCCTACCGTTAACCTTATCCATACCCTTCATGATTTTATAAACCTCTATAAGGTCACCTCTCAACCACCTATGCTCCAGTGAAAAAGTCCCAGCCTATCCAGTCTCTATAACTTAAATCTTACATACCTGGCAACATCCTGGTAAATCTCTTCTGAACCCTCTCTAGTTTAATAGTATCCTCCCTGTAACAGGGCGACCAGAACTGGACACAATACTCCAGGAGAGGCTTGTGCAACCTCAACATGACTTCCCAACTCCTTTATTCAAAATAGGAGCAAGTTACTGCAGATGCTGGAATCTACTGAAAACAAAAAATGCTGGACATCACAGCAGGTCAGGCAGCATCCGTGGAGAGAGAGCAAGCTAACGTTTCGAGTCTAGGTGACTCTTCATCAGAGCTGACGGGAAGTGTGGAGGGGGGCAGCATTTATGCAATAGTTGGGGGAGGTATGGCTGGGGTGGGTAGAGTGCTGGGGAAGAAGGGATGTTGATAGTTCAGATTTAGTGATCGGAATGTGAGAATGGCAGAACAGTCTAACTGCCAGACTGGAAAGGACAGACAGTCCCACTGGAGTTGAGGGACGGGAGAGAGGACATGGTGAGAGAGAGTGTAACAAATAAAGCTAAAAGAAAGGAAAGAACTGAGCAATGAAGGCAAGCATGCTGTCCTATGAACAAATAAAAAAGTGAGAAGGTGTTTGTGAGGAAATTAGGAATATACAATAAATGCTAGCCTTGCTGATGACAGCCAAATCCCATGAACGTTTTTGTTAGAAATTAAATATTTGGAAAGGAAAATGAATTGGTTGCAGTCGGATAAGGGAATAAAGATAGCTAAATGGGGTTGAACCATAAACTAGCAATGAACTGACAGATTGGTCTGTGGGGCTGGATGACTTACTCCTTCTGGTATATAGTTTACAGATAAATATGTACAAGGACATGATAATGTTCAATACTTCACGAATCCATGTTGCTGGCAAGGAAACTTTGTTCATTTATCTCTGAACCTTGGAGGTGGTGCACTTGATTTTCATTCCCTTTAAAATCATGGGAAGCACACTGAGTATTTTTCAGTACACCTCCAACAGTGTGAACACAGATAGTTAGTCCTAACCATCTTCAGGAAGCAATGGACATGTTAGGGCCCTGGGTATATCACTAACTAAATGTGTTCCTTATTAATCAGGATTTCATACGAAATTACAGCAGAGGTTTCATTAGAAAGTTGGATGTCACTAGTGTCAAAAACAGAAATTGCTGGAAAAGCTCAGCAGGGTCTGACAGCATGCGTGGAGAGAAATCAGAGTTAACATTTCGGGTCGAGTGACCTTTCCTCAGAAACCTGCTGAGCTTTTCCAGCAATTTCTGTTTTGTTTTCTGACTTACAACATTGCAGTTCTTTTGGTTTTTATGTCAATAGTGTACTGGGCCACTACTGAGATGCTTCTGTAATTAGAATTGAGATGTCATAAGGTCTTTGGAAATTGTCTTGTGTACAGTCAAGATTGAAGTTGACTAATACATTGACTTGGCTTCCTGTGTACGATCGACCTGAGTGTCTTGTGCCGTTGTGGTGCAGTGTAGTGTCCCTACCTTTGAGCCAGTAGATTCAAGTCCCACCTGCTCCAGAGTTGTGTAATGATCAGGTTGATTTAAAAAATACCGATAGTTGGGAGTCTAAAATGCTGATTTCTCAAGTAGAAAGTAAGATTGTGCATTAATTTTGAGCTTTACAGCCAATGAAGTGGCTGAAATAGTGGAAACTTTGCATCCAAAAATGAATATACCTGAAGGACAAGTATTTTGGTCAGAATCATGAAAGCTGACTGTAGGAACGTAGAGGCTTTTCTGGGATACAGTAATGAAGTGTTTAGGTGGAATCAATCTGTCGAGTAAGCCCTGTTAAATCTAAGCTGAGTGTAGGGCTAAGTCTGTCCTGCACAGTGTAATGGAACAACTATTGGATCAGCTGAAACCAGGAATGGCTGCTTTAACAGCCATGCCATTCAGTAAGCACTGTAAAGTGGCCCAGTGCTTAAGACAGCAGATGGAAGCCCTTTAAATACATTGGCACAGCTTTATTTGCGTGCAGTAACTTAAGTCCTGGAATTACCTCCAATAAGGCCAGTCACTGTTTTCTCATAAACAGACGAAACACAGATAAGTGATGGAGTGGATTCTTCAGCTGTTGCTGTTTGACACAGTCTAATGGGAGTTCATTGGGACAGCTTCACAAACTGACAGCAAAGCTACTTTTAGGAGCTGACTGGGGCCAGACCGTGCAGTGAACCGATTGGCAAGAGGCTGTGAGGCTTGGAAGCCCATTTCAGCACATTGATCCCAGCTGCGAAACCACAGGAAGGACAAGTGTCGCGTGGAACCTTCCCACAGTGGCTCAGGGGTGAATGTGTGGTCAACCTCGGTGTCTCATTGGAGGCTGTAGAGAGGTGGATGCCTGAGATGGAGGGGGTTGTCAACTTTCTTGGATTGCCCTGGCATCTCCTGGAATTAAATCAAGATTCATCCTAGCCACAACTGCCTTCTGGAAATAAATCACTGGAGCTCTAAACAAAATCAGAGATGGTGTAAAAAGGGAGTTGGATCATTCATTATGCAACCATATAATTATGTTTTATTCTCGTGTAAGATGTGGGCATCGCTGGCAAGGCTGGCATTTACTTCCCTTTCCTCATTGGCCTTCCACTGATTGGCTCTTGAGGCCATTTCAGAGGAAGTTAAGAGGCAATTGGGTTTACAGTCACATGTAGGCCAGACTGGGTAAGGTTAGGAAATTTGCTTTCTTGAAGCACTTTACAGGTTCCCCAGTTTCTAAATGTCTGACGTATGGCATGGTGACTCAGTGGTTAGCACTGCTGCCTCACAGTGCCAGGGACCTGGGTTCAATCCCAGCCTTGGGTGATTGTATGTGTAGAGTTTACACATTCTCCCCATGTCTGCATGGGTTTGCCCCCACAACATAAAGATGTGTACGTTAGATGAATTAGCCATGCTAAATTGCCCATAGTGTTCAGGGATGTGTGGGCTAGGTGGATTAGCCTTGGTAAATGCAGGTATGGGGTGGAGGAATCTGAGTGTGATACACTTTAGAGGGTTGGTGTGATTTGATGGGCTGAATGGCCTCTATCAACACTGGAGGGATTCTAAGAGTGCTCACACTTACACATGGGAGTTTAATTTTGAATACTTAAGATATGAATATTTCCTGCATTTACAAATGAATTGCTTTACATTGTTCTAACTTGTGTTCAAATCAACTTGAGAATGGACCCCGTTTGCAACCTGGGGACTGTCTGTAGTGAACCAGCTGGATTTATATGCCAATTGACAATGGGTCAACATTAGAATAAGTTTTAAATCCAAAACCTGCGAGTCTGACTTCGGTTGTGGGTAAACTGTTGGAGGTGATTATAAAAGATAGAATTTATGGACATTTAGAGAGGCAAAAATTGATTAGGGATAGTCAGCATGGTTTTGTGTGAGGAAAATCATGTCTCACAAACTTGATTGAGATTTTGGAGGAAATTACCAAAAAGGTTGATGAAGACAAGAACAGTAGACATTTGTTTGGATTTTAGTAAAGCCTTTAACGAGGTTCCTCATGGTAGACTAATCAGTAAAGTTAGGTCACATGGGATTCAGGGTGAGCTTGCCAATTGAATACATAATTGGCTTAACAGCAGGAGACAGAGAGTAATGGTGGAGGGTTGTTTTTCGGACTGGAGGCCTGTGACCAGCGGTGTTCCCCTGGGATCGGTTCTGGGTCCTCTTTTGTTTGTCATTTATATAAATGATTTGGATGAGAATATAGAACGCATGGTTAGTGAGTTTGCGGATGACACCAAAATTAGTGGCATTGTAGACAATGAAGAATGTTTTCTAAGATTACAAACGGATCTTGATCAAATGGGTCAATGGGCTGAAAAATGCCAAATGGAGTTCAATCTGGATAAATGCGACGTTTTGCATTTTGGTACAACAAACAAGGGTAGGGCTTATACAGTTAATGGTAGGGCCTTGAGTAGTGTTGTAGAACAGAGTGACCTAGGAGTGCAGGTACATAATTCTTTAAAGTTTGCGTTACATATAGACAGGATGGTTAAAAAGGCATTTGGCACGCTTGCCTTCATTGCTCAGTCCTTTGAATATAGGAGTTGGGACTTTATGTTGAGGTTGTACAGGACATTGGTGAGGCCTCTTCTGGAATACTGTGTCCAGTTCTGGTCAACCAGTTATAGGAAGGATATTATCAAGCTGGAGAGGGTTCAGAAGAGATTTACCAGCATGTTGCCAGGTATGGAAGATTTGCGTCATAAAGAAAGGCTGGATAAGCTTGGACATTTTTCACTGGAGTGTTGGAGGTTGAGAGGTGACCTGATAGAAGTTTATAAAATAATGAGAAATATAGATAAAATTGATGATAGTTGTCTTTTCCCTAAGATGGGGAATTTCAAGACTAGGGGGCACAATTTTAAGTTGCAAGGAGAGATATTTAAAAAAGACATGAAGCAATTTTTTTACACAGAGGGTGGTTCGTGTGTGGAGAGAACTTCATGATGAAGAGGTGGATGCGGGTACAATTACAACATTTGAAAGGCATTTGGATGGATATATGAATGGAAAAGGTTTGGAGGGATATGGGCCAGGAGCAGGCAGGTGGGACTAATTTAGTTTGGGATTATGTTTGGCACATTCGACCGAAGGGTCTGTTTCCATGCTGTATGACTCTATGACTCTATTTGCATTGGTGGGATTTGAACCCATGCCTACAGCTCTGGATTACTCATCCAGTGGCATTGTCACAAACCACCTTAATCACCAAGAGCCCCCATCGTGACCCCTCAGATGAGCTGAATGGCTTTTTCCACACTTTAGGGATTCTACGATCAATCCTATTGAAGTAGGAGATCATTTGATGAAACCTTTCAGAGCAAATCCATTGGGATGATATCACACACAAGACCTTATTGAGTGGAGAAAGTATGTGCTCTGAGTAAGCCCTTATGGTGGAAAACAATTATGTTCAAGTGGGTAGGAATGGAGTATATTCAATTAGCCACTGAAGTTCTGATGGAGAGTCACTGGACTTGAAACGTTAATTCTGCTTTTTTCCCCACAGATGCTGCCGGACTGGCTGAGTTTCTCCAGCAATTTCTGCCTTTGTTTCAGTTAGTCACTGCCTGCTTACAATGAAGAACATGTCATTACTAATTAGGATTGATAGATTTAAATTTTCTTCAGTCCACCTTCAGTTGCTTAGGTGCCAATCTCCACAAAGGCTAACTACACCTCTGTGCCTCTCCATATCTCACTTCCATTTCACACTGCTTAAAACCGTCCCCTTTGACCAAGTGTTTTGTCATATCTCTTAATTCCTGCTTTGATTGGTTCAGGATCAATTGTATCTCATTGTCCGTCTCGTAAAGAATCTTGATACTGCATTAATGGCACTATATAAATGCAGGCTGCTGTTGTTGCTATTATTGACTTCACTTTGAAAGTAATACGTTGCTTTTAAGGGCTCTGAGAGATTCTGACACTAACTTCTTGTCTGGGGACAAACAGAAGACTGGAGAAACACGTGGGTAGCTCACACAAAACAAGTATTAACAAATTGATTAAGAAAATCAATGCAACAAGACCAAGTGGGCTTTTAAAATGGTACAGTGTAGCTCGGAAATTAAACAGACTAATTTATCACAATGCTCCCTATTAGCAGAGTTTATTAGCGCCAATCTTCACAAACAGAAGGCTAAAGAGACAACATCACAACGTCTTGATGTCTGACAAATCAAATGCTACAGTAACAGCTGCAGTTCATTGCCATAGGGAGCGATACTGACCAGAGTAAACATTAACCCTGTACTAGTGCATCAACCAGTTCAGCTCTGCACACAAAAGTCCTTTATCCAGATATCTGAACAAGTGCCTTTATCTCGACACTTGCAAAGTGCCCATCCTGCAATTGCTTTCTGTAGTTTGTTTCTCAGTGCACAAGCAGCCCTCCAGTTTAACTACAAGTGGCCATTTCTCAAGTGCAAACCTAGTAGGCTATTCAACCATGGGGGTGAGGATGATGAATCAACACTGAAACCTAATCCTGTCTTCCTCCAGGCACATTCTGCTAGAAATCACCAGATAATAACTTCAGGCTGATATCCCCACCCCAACAGCCTCCTTTCTTCAGCCTGTCATGTTTTCATCCAGCAGGCCAAGCAGCATCATAGGAGCAGAAAGGCTGGCGTTTCGGGCCTAGACCCTTCACCAGAAATGCTTTTCTGTCTAAGAAGAGAGTATTAATTGGTTGACAAGTGAACTCTGATTGGTAGACATGTTGCCATGGAGAATGTAGCAGATAATGATGATTGACTATTAACTGCCTGATTTGAAATCTAAGCAAATCCTAGCAGTTACTGTCAATCATCATTCACTGCTGCATTCTCCACAGCAATGCCTTTACCGACATCTCCACATCATGTTTACCGAACAAAGTCCACTTGCCAACAAGACAACAGTCTCCTCTCATACAGTATAAATGTTGGATTACCCCATTGTTGGTATTTCAGATTGTCCTGATTCTTGCAAGATGAAAAGCTTTAATAAAATGTGTCTTTTCATCAGCAATACTTAAGTTTTGGAAAGAGTGAAAATACCATTGGGAAAAACGACCCAGTGATTGATCTCGCTACTGCTTAAGTCCCTGAAAATAGCAAGTTAGGAAGGAATCAAATCAGGTTCATGGCTTGAGTAAATGAACAATTTTACGCGTGCCTGATGAATGATGAACCATGACCACTGTGTCTGGGGAACCCTATCCACAAGGTTATCCTAACCATTGGGGTGGCATGGTGGCTCAGTGGTTAGCACTGCAGCCTCACAGCGCCAGAGACCTAGGTTCGATTCCAGCCTCGGGTGACCGTCCGTGTGGAGTTTGCACATTCTCCTTGTGTCTGCGTGGGTTTCCTCCGGGTGCTCCAGTTTCCTCCCACAGTCCAAAGATGTGCAGGTTAGGGTGGATTGGCCAAGCTAAATTGCCCATAGTGCCTAGGGGGATGGGTCTGGGTGGGATGCTCCAAAGGTCAGTGTGGCCGTGTTGGGCCGAAGGGCCTGTTTCCACACTGTAGGGATTCTAAGATTTCCAGTGAATACAGAGTAATTGTAGTCTCTGAAATAAAACCAAGAACTGGAGATTTTAAACAAACAAAAACAGAAATTGCTGAAGAAACTCAGCAGGTCTGGCAAATAGAGTTAATATTCCAGGTCCAGTGACCCTTGAAACATTAACTCTGTTTCTCTTCACAGGTGCTGCTATATCTGCTGAGTTTTTCTAGCAATGTCTGTTGTTGTAATCATCATTCCTTGGTTCTGTGTGGTCTTTATTTTATAGAAGACCTACAGTGCAGAAAGAGGCCATTCAGCTCATCAAGGTGCACTGACCCTCTGAAGAACATCCCACCCAGACCCACCCCACTACACTATCTCTGTGGCTAATCCACCGAGCCTGTACATCCCTGGACACTATGGGGCAATTTAGCATGGCCAATCCACCCTAACCTGCACATCTTTGGACTGTGGAAGGAAACCAGAGCACCTGGAGGGGACCCATGCAGACACGGGGAGAATGTGCAAACTCCACACAGTCACCTGAGGTTGGAATCAAACCCAGTTCCCTGGCAATGTGAGGCATCAGTGCTAACCACTGAGCCACCATGCCACCTGCTTTGGGATTTGGAAAGGACTTTGCAATATTCCAATGGATAGCAGCTGATTAAATCTGGAAACCAAATCTTCTGGGAGTGAATCAAGGGATAGGGCAACAATGCAGGAAAGTAATATCACGTAAGATTGGTTGTGATCTTATTAAAAGATGGAGCCAACTCAAGGGCCTTAGAGCTCACACTTGCTCCTGTGTCCTAAGTAGAAGCCACACCAGAATAGCTTAATAGATATTAGAGATTGGAAGAAGTACAAATTAATCACTGTTCCACCTGGAAGGATTGGGATTGAAATAAATGCTTGTTCTAGTCTGTTTTCAATAGATGAATCATACATTTGTTTTGCTGACTGTCATTGGGATACATTACCCACTGACTGTTCATAATGGCTGTAATGTCACTTATCTCCCAATTCTCCCAAAGTACACCTTGATGACTCAGCTGGTCAATAGTCAAGCGAGAGGGGCTACAAGGTCTCAAGTTCAGGCCCTGAGCCTTATACAAGGGCTTTAACATTCACAGAAGGGGAGAGCAGGTGGTGTTCTCTCTCTGACAAGGAGGTCAGCTAGATTTGTGATACAAAGTGATGCTAGCAGAGCAGGTTCTGAAGAGTGGTCACTGGACCTGAAACGCTAACTCTGATTTCTTACCACAATATTCTGCCAGACCTGCTGATTTTTTTCCCCAGCAATATTTGTTTTTGTTTTCAATTCCCACACTGGCTGAGGTTGACATGAGTGTCCTACCTTTTCAACCTTGCTCCTCATCTGAGGTGCGGTGGCCCTTAGATTGAGCTCACTGCTAGTCGTCTCTCTCCAATCACAGAGCAGCCCTTGAGGACTGTGGTGTCTGTACACTGACCTCCTCTGAGCTCTTGTTCAGTGATCTCAGCTGCATGCAATGACTTGTTTGTAGCCATTTTAATTCACGCTTAAAGTGACTCCAGTGAACAAGTAGCATTTCAGTGAGAAACTGAAGAGAATCAAGTCAAATATGAGAGGCCATCATACTATTGGAGACCGAGCAAGGGAGTTCTCTGTTGTCCTTGCTGACATCTATCTACCAATGATAATAACTGAGAAAATACAAGCATTTTATCTAATTTGTCAGTGAACAAATTGGCTGGCACATTTCCTGTGTTACCACTTCAAACAACACTTAAGTGGCTGAAAAGGCTACACTTATATGAAAGATAAGAGCAGAAGTAGACCATTCAGTTCTTCGAGCCTACTGTGCCATTCAAAAGAATCATGACTGATCTGTTTGAGTCTCGAAATTCACATTTCCAATTGCCCCATTAACTTGCAATTCCCCTGCCTAACAAAAATCGATCTACTGCTGTTTTAAAGTTATTCAACAATGCCACCTCCACCATCTTCTGAGGCAGAGAAAATTCTCAGGCAGATAAGTCTCCTCATTTTTTTTACACGGAGAGTTGTTTGTGTGTGGAATGAACCGCCAGAGAAAGTGGTGGATCCCGGGTACAGTAAGAACAGTTTAAAAGACATTAGGATAAGTTCACGAATAGGAAGGGTTTGGACGGATATGGGCCAAATGCAGGCAGGACATTGCTTGAGCCACTTTTGGAACACTGCATTCAATTCTAGTCTCCTTGCTATAGGAAAGATGTGAAACTTGAAAGAGTTCAGAAAAAGATTTACAAGGGTGTTGCAACAAAAGCCAGCACCTTCAGGATAAGGTGCAATATTGAAACAGAGAAAAATTATGGCATAGGTAGAGTCCATTCAACTCATTGGTTGAATATACTACCCCATTTTCCCGCACTTGGCCTGTAGCCTTGCAGGTTCCTCAGCAGCAGATCCAGGTTCCTTTCAGATGAATTGGGGATTTCCACCTCCATCATCAAACTAGGCAGTGAATTGAGACACGCACGATCCTCATTTCCCCTCTAATACATCTACCGATCTTTAAATCTGTGCCCCTTGATACCTGACTTATCTACGAAGGGCATCAAGTCTTCCTCGTCCACCAATTATTTTGTACACATCAATTCGGTCATTGCCCAGCTCCCTCTGTTCTATAGAGAACAACCCCCAACCTAGCCAATCTTCCCTCATTGCTACAATTTTCAAGACCTGGTAAAATTCTTGTAAATCTCCTCCGTACTCTCTGAATAGAAATTATGTCCTTTCTGTAATGTTTTGCCCAGACTTGAACACAAAAGCCAGCTATGATCAGACCAGTGTCTTATATAATTCCAGGATCAGATCATTACATTATTAAAGAAAAAGCTTTAAACTTAAGGCCAGTTAGTATCATGTGACGGATTGATGAAATGACATTATCTTTCTAATTCATTTCCTTATTCCCGCACACTGCATCAACAGTGAAAATGTTGTACTTTTTGACCATCCTTAGTTACCCTGAGAAGGTGATGGGCGTTCTTGCTAATTTTGAATAGGTCACTAAAAATATGTTTTGTCCCATTGGTCATAGGACTCATGCGTTTTCATATAAACCATTTGCAACGTCAAGATTTTCTCAAGAAATGGAACACTTATGTTGCCAGTTGCAATAGGTTTTGAGTTGAATAAAATTAGTATGAGTAAAATTGGAGCCAGTTACCTACTGAATATATCTTACCTTCCACTGTAAAACCATCCCACAGCTTTTACTAACTTGTGGTCCTGAAGAAAAACATGTCCATATAAAATAGCTTGAAGCTAATTGGCAATGTAATGAATTACATTTACCAAATGCAAAATTGAGCAAATGTCAATAAGTTTTATTGGGCACTGCATTTAATCAATCTTCTCATCTGCCAAACTAATGCAGAAACTGGCCTGATAAAATACAAACGTCAGCACCAGGAGATTCTTTTGTCTTTGTCTCAAGAAGGAAATGGAAAGAAATGAGCCTGAAATTGATGGAGTGAAAGAACAACAATATTCTGTAGGACCTCCATTGCTGAGCTGCTTGCAATAAGGCACAGTGGCTAGCACTGCTGCCTCACAGCACCAGGGACCCAGGCTCAATTCCACTCTTGGGTGACTGTGTGTGTGGAGTTTGCACTTTCTCTCTTTGTCTGCGTGGGTTTCCTCCAGGTGCTCTGGTTTCCTCCCACGGTCTAAAGATGTGCAGGTTAGGTGGATTGGCCACGCTAAATTAGCCATAGTGTCTAGGATAGGTGTGTTAGTCATGGGGAATGTAGGGTTACAGGATGAGGTGGGGTGCTGTTTGGAGGGTCGGTATGGACTCAACAGGTTGAATGGCCTACTTCCACAACTGTGTGGATTCTATTCTATGGAAGAAAGGGTGCCCCTTTTGCTAAGTGCCAGAACAAGTCAGGAGCCAGTTGCCTTTGGAAATTTAGAAGGTAAGCAAAGGACTAGCAGTGGGTAATGAGCCTGAATCATAGTCTTGACTATGCACTGTAGCTTGATGTTGTATTTTACTTTAAATCCTTGTCTGATCTTGCCCCTTCATACTTCTACAGGCTTTTTGAAAAATCCTTTCACGGGATGCAGATGTCGTTGGCTAGAACAGCATTTGCTGTGAACCCCTAATTGCCCAGCAAGTGGTTAAGAGTCAACCACATCGATGTGGGTCTGGAGTCACATGCAGGCCAGACTGGCTAAAGATGGCAGATTTCCTTCCCGGAAGGACATTAGTGATCTGATGTGTTTTCTCAACAATCAACATTGGTCACATAGTCACTGTTTAACCAGTTTGATTTTAAATTCTAGATTTTTATTGAATTCAAATTCTATGCCATGGTGAGATTCGAGCCTGTGTCCCCAGAACATTACACACACACGCACAAACAGAAATTGCTGGAAAAGCTCAGCAGGTCTGGTAGCATCTGTGCCAGATGCCAACAGCCATTCTGAGGAAGGGTCGTTGGACCCGAAACGTTAACTCTGATCTCTCTCCACAGATGTTGCCAGACCTGCTGAGCTTTTCCAGCAATTTCTGTTTTTGTTTCGGATTTCCAGCATCCGCAGTTATTTTGGTTTTTATTTCCGAAGAATATTAGCCAGGGGTTCTGGATTACTAGTCTAGTGACATTGTCACTATGTCACCACTTCCCAAGCTTAATACTCTCAAATGAATTGCTCCTGCACAAGTCCTCAGCCATAGCTCAGCTGGGTATTACACACTAGACCAAATCCCATGCGTTTTAACATCCCTCCCTTTGGGACAATCCTTAAAATGCACTTTCTTGATTGAAACTTTCTGATCACTCCTATGTCTTCCTTGGCTCGCTGACCATTTTTATTTTCATCATCCCCTCTTTTAAGGAATCCATCTGTAATAGACATATTGCTAAACCATGACTGACAGTAAAAATGTGAGAGTTAGTCCTGCACTGGAACCTAATCATGAGCATCAGTCTAGAAGATGGGCAAACAGATATGTTTTGAGTAAAGGCAGGATTATGGCAAAACTGTGGAAATGTCATCAACATCACTCAATCTATAAAGAGAACAAATATTCAGAGAATGCATCCAGGGTAAAACTGAAGGCAAAGGGTTAACAACATACTATTTGAAGAGTCAGAGGAGACCTTACAACATCAAGTAACATCTAGAAATTTAGAAAATTGATTGAGTATGAAGACCAAAAAGACAAAAATAATGGTAGTTATAGGAAACAATTTGGAAGAAGCTAAAGTGAAGGTAGAATTGGATAGTGCCCCTCTGAATCAAATAAATAAGTTTGTCTGTTTAGGACAATGAATCATAGAATCCCTATAGTGTGGAAACAGGCCCTTTGGCCCACCAAGTCCACACTGACCCTTGGAGCATCCCATCCGGAATCATCCCCCTATAACCCACCTACTCTACAGACCCCTGAACACTACAGGCAATTTAGCTTAGCCAATCCACCTACCCTGCACATCTTTGGACTGTGAGAGGAAACCCACACAGACGCAGAGAGAATGTGCAAACTCCACACAGACAGTTGCCTGAGAGTGGAATTGAACCCAGGTCCCTGGCACAGTGAAGCAGCAGTGCTAACCACTGAGCCACCATGCATAATATAAGGGTAAATGCAATGCTGAAGCCAAAAGAAAGATACAGAAAACTAGAAGTAATTTTCTGAAGGTGAAGGAAGTGTTAACCATAAGAAATTTCAAGCTTGTAGCACAGAAAAGACTTGGAAAATGCAACATTCTATTCATTTTCCTGCACTCTTCAGAAATCTGAGTGATGAATAAAGATTTGTGGAAGAAAATAGAGGCTCCTGAAATGTAGATGGTAAGACAGATGCTAAAAGTTTCATAGACAGACCATGAGACAAATGAAGAAGTGCTTTAAATAGCAAGTGCTAAAAGAACTCTAGGATATGTCATCTAGTAAAGGAGGTGTCAGTATTTTGACCATTTGATCAGAGCTGAAAAGCTGCGGTGATCTCCTCTAGAGGGCGAAGAGGAGGACACCAGAGACAGGGACTGATTTGATGAGTGGGATGGCAAACATTTTATTCGGTTAGAGAATCAAGGGTTATGGGGAAAAGGCAGGAAATTGGAGCTGAGGATTATCGGATCAGCTACAATCTCATTGAATAATGGAGCAGATCCGGGCTGAATGGCCTACTTCAACTCCTTTAATTTAGAGTCATTGAGTCATACAGCTCAGAAACAGACTCATGTTCCCAAACTAAACTAGTCCCGTTTATCTGCATTTGGCCTAGATCCCTCCAAAACTTTCCTATTCAATGGGCCTAGACTGACTAGCCTTCCCTCATAAGGCAATCCCTGCCTACATGTGACATATAGTCTTATGTCACTGAATGGGTACAGGCATGTTACGGCAAGGCAGACCAGTGTGGCATATACATCGCATGACTTCAAATCTCCAGGCAGCAGCTACTTCAAATCATTTTTAGGGCTTTGTTTCTATATTAAAGATGCTATATAAATGCAAACCCACTTGTTCTCATTGGTTCTCGTCCAGGCAGTTACATGCAATTATGTGTGTGGCGGCAGAATACCCAAATTCAGGGGAAAAGAATAATGCCACACAGAGGCATAATTCTTCCCGATCAGTGAGTGGGAGAGAATGAAGAAGCGGCTACTGGGAAGATTGCAATCTATCTCTCATTTCCAGGTGACATGACCAAAACGTGAACATCAAGGAGCTCAATCCTTTTTGACAAAACTGGAACACCTTTAGTTATCCCTATCATTCAGGTTTCAACTCCTATCCAATTTCTTTTACAATATACTTTCCCCAGGGTGGGGAATTTCAAACCTAGAGGGTGTAGGTTTACGGTGAGAGGGGCAAGATTTAAAAGGGACCAAAGGGGCAACTTTTTCACGCAGTGGGTGATGGGTGTGTTGAATGAGCTGCCAGAGAGAGCGCTGGGGGCAGATACAATTGCAACATTTAAAAGTCATCTGGATGCCTACGTGAATAGGAAGGGTTTAGAGGGACATGGGCCAAATGCTGGCAAATGGGACTAGATTAATGTAGGATATCTGGTCGGCTTGGACGAGTTGGACTGAAGGATCTGTTTCTGTGCTGTGTGACTCTATGACTCTATCTGACTCGTTTTGCTTCCAGACCCACATCCCTCGGAGGATGACTTTGTACAGAGAGGGTCAGACCTCGCTGGACGCTGTCTTCATAAATCTTGCTAGTTCTCGTGCCTTGGCCATGTTCTGGGAATGTTCAGCTGAGGAAGCAAAGTTAAATTTAGGAAGGGCAGGATGTTTAAGGTCTGGCCTTGAGGTTCTGTTTACAAGACAACGTGCTAGTGATAAAGCTTGCTGTGAAATTATCTGAATGCTGATGAAGCGGTCTGTTCTAGACAGTATTGGCCTATAAAGAGTGTGGTCATTTAATGGGAATTGTTACTCCAGTTTAATCTTCATGCATCTGGAAATGCCTTCTTTATTTGGACCTTCCTTTGTCGGTGGGGGGTGGGGTGGGGGGCTGTCCCTTTCAAGAAATTCAGCTGATAATAAATATTCAATGAAGTGAGCACAGTCCTGTATGACAGCCAACACAAGTAAAAATAAACTCCAATTTCTGTGGAGCTTTATATGACCACAGGAAACTGTAAAGGATTTGACAGTGGCTGAAGTATTTTCAAAGTGAAGCACTGTTACAGTGCACAAAACAACGGTGGATAATTTTTGCCTAAATTTTTGCTCCTACGAACAGCAATGAGATGATGGTAGGACGATCCCTTTCACTGATCCTTGGCACTGGATGACAGTCGAGCAGCCTGTCCACAGGAAGAAACCTCCAGCTCTTTTTTCAAATATTTCAGGGCATCCTTTATATCCAACGAGGAGGGCAGTCAGGAATCTCAGTTTAACATTATAAAAAGTCTCCCTTTTCTACGATGGAAGCATAGAATCCCCATGGCACGACTGATCATAATGTCAGGAGATTGCTGTGGGCGAATTGGCTGCTGTGTTTTCTGCATCACACCAGGAACCACATTGTAAAAATAACAGCTGATTCAAAAGGCAGCTTGTACTGTGCAGCACCAATTTTGTGTTCAAGTTATTGGCGTGGGACTTGAACCCACGACTCCGGAACTCAAAGCCAACAGTACAATCCCTTGTAGGCTTGACAGATGGCCTGGTACTGGGATTAGGTTTGGGTTAGTGTTAGAGTTAGTGTTAGGGCTAGGGCTAGGGCTAATAACCTATTCCAAACCTGAACCTATCTACTCGATCTGACCCAACAGAACTTCCTCTGTAAAGGAAATATGTAAAGGTAGCTCAGTGGTGGGGAGATGACAAAATGACTTCCAATTCTGTGTGAGGTACTCTGCCCCTTGGGGGAGGTAATGGCCTAGTGGTATTATGGATGGACAGTTAATCCTGCGATACAGGTAATGTTCTGGGGACCTGGGTTCAAATCCTGCCATGGCAGATGGTGGAATTTGAATTTAATTTAAAAAAAAGGAATTTGGAATTAAGAGTTTAATGATGACCATGAATCTGTTGCCAATTGTTGGGAAAAGCTTTCTGGTTCACTTATGCCCTTTAGGGAAGGAAACTGCCATCCTCACCTGGTGTGGCCTACATGCCTGGCCTTATGGTGGCTCAGTGGTTAACATTGCTGCCTCACACTGCCAGGGACCCAGGTTCAATTCCAGCCTCAGGTGACTGTCTGTGTGGAGTTTGTACATTCTCCCTGTGTCTGCATGGGTTTCTACCATGTGCTCTGGTTTCCTACCATGGTCCAAAGATGTGTAAATTATCTAGTGTTCAGGGATGTGCAGGTTAGGTGCATTAACCATGGGAAATGCAGGGGTTGGGGGAGGGTGGGTGATGGTCAGTGGGGGGATGCTCTTCAGAGGATCAGTGTGGACTTGTTGGGCAGAATGGCCTGTTTCCACATTGTAGGGATTCTTTGTGACTCCAGACCCACAGCAATGTGGTTGACTCTTAACTGCCCTGTGAGTAGGGCAGGGATGTGCAATAAATGCTGACTGAGCCAGTGGTACCCACATCCTTTGAACAGAATGAAAAAAAGAATTGGGGACAATGGGCATAGTGAGAGTGGGATGAAGGATTCCCCAATCTGGGACTAAAATGGGTTCTGTTTTACAGAGAGTCAAGAGAAAGCCAAGTTTAACTCTTTCACTGCCTGAGATTCCAGATGATCACAGATTGACACTTTGGAATGCCCTGAAGTCTTAAAAGGGGCTATATAAATGCAAGTTCATTCTACAGACTGCATAGCTCACTCAGCAAAAGAAAACATAGATAAATAAACCTTCTAAGTCTGAACTCTAAATCCCTGTTCTCTTGAGGGGGAGAGGGATGTGTGCATCCAGTGTTGAATGATATGCATTTACTTTTCCAGCAAGTTCGTGTTCAGTTTTGTGTGGAGCACACAGTTTTAAGTCATTCACCAAAGTGGCCAATCATCCCAGGAAGATTGACTAAAAATATTTCACACTTCTGAGAGCAAGAACAATTTTCATCCAGAAAGGGAAAATTGATTTGCTGTGAGCTGAGCTGTTAACAAATCAGGAATTCAATCCTCTCAGTGACCGAAATATCCATTCAAAATATATTACAAAAGAAATAACTTGTATTTCAATAATGCCTTTCAGGATGTCTCAAAGTGAAGTCACGGCTGCATTGTGGGAAAGGTCACAGCCAACTGTGCACAGCAAGCTCCCACAAACAACAACGGGATAATGATTAGACACTGTCTTTTCAGTGATGTTAATTGAGGGACAGTGTGGACAATCTTAATTGAGGGTGCTTAAAGCCATCTCTTCAAAACTGCAAAATACAAACCGAAAGAAATGCAGATGTTAAGTCAAAAGTTCTGAGCAAAGGTCGCTTGACACAAAACATTAACTGAGCTTTCTCTCCACAAATGCTGTCAGACCTGCTGAGCTTTTCTAGCAATTTCTGTTTTCGTTTCCTCAAAACTGCAAATGATTGAGGTTAGCTACCAACACCTTTTACAAAGCAAACCTGGGAGCTTCGTATTTACTTGGACATATAAAGCTGTATTTTTGCTGCAGAATGAGATCAGAGCATGATATTTACAAATTAAAATGAATGTTCAGATCTACCGTGGTAAGTATTCCAGTGTATAATAATTGTTACTTCAGGAACCCTAGCTTCTGGTGCAAAGGAGCTTGTACCTGCTTCCAATATCAGATTCTGAAGACTGGTACGGCCAGGTGAACTGAGATTCTGCGGTTATTCTTCACTCTTTCTGTAGCTCCTGATTCAAACTCAGTACTAAACAATTACAGGTGAAAGGTTCCTTACTCAGAAGGGAAAAGTGGAGCAAATGGGCAGCAACCTCTCTTTGAGTGGTGCATAGTGCAACTCACTCTTCATGTGGCATATGCTGTCGTTCTTTGCACTCATCAGCAAGGGAGCTGAGTGGTGCCTCTCTCTCCTCTCTCTCTAACACATGTGGGAAGGGGAGGTGGACTGCAGAGGGTTGGAGCTGCCATGCTAGACGTTACACCGTGTCAATCTCTCTTCAGTGGGAAGACAGGGTAGACACAGGAAAGATGTTCCTAATGATTGGGCAGTCTAGAATCAGGGGCTCACAGTCTAAGGATGCAGTGTTGGCCATTTAGGACTAAGATGAGGAGAAATTTCTTCACCCAGAGCCTGTGGAATTCGCTGTTACAGAAAGCGGTTGAAGCCAAAACATTGAATATTTTCAAGCAGGAGATAGATATAGCTCTTCGGCCTTGGATGATCAGTCGTGATTCTATTGGATGGCAGGGCTGGAGGGGCTGAATGGCCTACTTCTGTTGCCAGTTTTTTATGTTTCTATGTGATGTAGCCACAGTAATACAGGTTTGGATTATACAACGTCTCATTCTCTGACTTCTCTGATGTGGGAGAGTGGGGCGGTTTTGGTTCTGGAATGTATCAGTCTCTGTTTTCCGAACAAAATTGTGTTGAATGCAAGTAGACTCCTTCCCATTTCCAAAGAATTTTGCTTTCTATTGGTGTTCTTAGACTGCTGATATGTGGCTGTAAAATGGACCAATAAATACAACAGTGACCGCTAGTCCACCAAGGGATATACTTGGAATCAGGAAACTGATACATATTACAAATCTGAACATCCGGCATCATTCAGATACACTGGGACAATTAGGGAGTCTCTTTAAATTTAAATGACATCCCAGTCAAAGGATGCACTTCAGGGTCTATTTTTTCTCAGGATTTCCAGGCTGAGATAGCAGTAGTGACAACTGAGACTGTTATATTAGCCTTGGACAGGAAATAAGTCAGAAATCTGGCTGGGCAATTCAATTTGTGGAATATGCAGAGTGTATTTCTGATCATCTTAGGCATTTTGTTCAACTATTAAAAGACGCATGTTTTGGAATAACACCATTCATTCCCTTCCTGCATTTCCAATCTACTAATTTGGTACAAATGGATTCTACCTTTGAAACATCCATTTAGTTCACCCCCAGAACCAGTATGTCAGCACGAGACATTAATCCAAAATATTTGGACTTAAAAAGGATGCAGTCTGGCTTCACAGACAGAAGTTTAAAGCAGAATGGCATAGCATTGATTAAGCAATAGACTCCAGACCCCTCAGGCCTGTGCACTATCTGCAATGTACAGGTCAGAAGTGTGATGGAATACTCCCCACTTGCCTGGATGGGTGCAGCTCCAACAACATTCAAGAAGTTTGACACCATCCATGACAAAGCAGCCCGCTTGATTGGCACCACATCCACAAATATTGATTCCCTCCACCATCAATACTCAGTAACAGCAGAGTGTACCATCTACAAGATGCACCACAGAAATTCGCCAAAGATCCTTAGACGGAACCTTCCAAACCCACAACCACTTCCATCCAGAAGGAAAAGGGCAACAGATACATGGGAACACCACACCCTGAAAGTTCCTCTCCAAGCCACTCACTGTCCTGACTCAGAACCACATCACTGTTCCTTCAGTGTCACTGGGTTAAAATTTTCAAATTCCCTCTCTAACAGCATTGTGGGTCAACCTACAGCACGTGGACTACAGCGATTGGTAGCTCATCACCACCTTCTCAAGGGCAACTAGGGACAGGTAATAAATGCTGGCACAGACAGAGACGCCCATGTCCCATGAGTGAATTAAAAAATGGAGCAGTTGGACTCAACTTTGAAGTCATCACAGTTTCTTTATGGGTGAAGTTGGAGGGAACCATCAGAACATTGAGGCTCGTCAAAAAATGGAAATTGATTAAAAAAAACCACCAAGTTTATGGAGCTGACAGATCTCAGTCAATGTGTGTCAAGAGAAAAGGTGGAAAACGCTATGTCAGAAAAGTACATTTCATCAGGGCTCCTAGTTTGAAACTGATCATGAAGAAATCGACTCATTACCATCGAACAAGACTAGAACAGTACATGCACAGGGCCACCAGCACCAATGGGTTCAGTTCCTGCACCAGCCGAGGTTACCATGAAGTACTCTCCTTTTCAACCTCTTCCCTCGCCTGAGGCATGGTGACCTTCAGGTTAAACTCCCCACTAATCATCTCTCTGTAATGAGATAGTCGCCCTATGGCCCTCAGAGACTTTACCTTGCTATTAACATTTCTTCATGAAACTGAAGGATACATTTTAAGTCCACCAACGACATTAACCTAAAGCTTGCTGGGTTGAAGGATGTAGCCATCAGTCCATGAAAGGAGTCAAATAAAATCAATAAATGGATAAAGCAATGGCAGGAAAAGGTCATGACAAAATTATAAAGTGTAGTTGGACTAGAATAGTTTATTTGTTCTTGGGATGTGGGCATCAATTGATATGGTCAGTACTGGCGAACCAGCATTAGAATATGTTAGAATGTAAGATGCAATCTTGCGTTGGACTCAACATTAAAGTTCTACATATTAAGAAGAAAAATGAATGTCCTGTCTTATTGTGGATGCTGTTATCAGTTTGTAGGGGAGGCGATGGCCTACTGGTATTATTGCTGGACTATTAATGGGGATCCAGGTTTGAATCCTGCCACGGCAGATGTGGAATTTGAATTCAATTTTCTAAAGGTCTAGAATTAAGAATCTACTGATGACCATGAAACCATTGCCAATTGTCGGGGAAAAAATACACCCTTTTAGCTCAGTAGTGTCCGTCAGAGAAGGAAATCTACCATTCTCACCTGATCTAGCTAACATGTGATATCAGACCCACACCAGATGGCCAATAAATGTTGGCCTAGCCAGTATATTAGAAATATTAGAAAAGAAAGGACATTGGCTAAAATTTTTAAGAAATAAAATCTAATTAGGACGAGATGTCAGAAAAAATTTCATCTGGCAAAGAGTGATCCAACTCGGATTAGTCTCCTATAGGAAGTCATTTATAAAACCCTGGTTAGACCACACTTGGAATGTTGTGTTCAGTTCTGGTCATCTCATTATAGGAAGGATGTGGAAGCTTTAGAGAGGGTGCAGAGGAGATTTACCAGGATGCTGCCTGGACTGGAGGGCAGGTCTTATGAAGAAAGGTTGAGGGAGCTGGGCTTTTTTCATTGGAGCGAAGAAGGATGAGAGGTGGCTTGATAGAGGTGTGCAAGATGATGAGAGGCGTAGATAGAGTGGATAGTCAGAGACTTTTTCCCAGGGCGGAAATGACTATTACGAGGGGACATAATTTTAAGGTGATTGGAGGAAGGTATAGGGGCGATGTCAGAGGTAGGTTCTTCACACAGAGAGTGGTGGGCGTGTGGAATGCGCTGCCGGCAGTGGTAGTGGAGTCAGATACTTTAGAGACTTTTAAGCAACTCTTGGATAGGCGCGTGGAGGATAGTAAAATGTAGGGTATGCAGGGTAGACTGATCTTAGTAGGATAATAGTTTGGCGCAACATCATGGGCCGAAGGGCCTGTATTGTGCTGTACTGTTCCATGTTCTATGTATGTTATGTTCAAAGTAAGCTTTTCCTTTCTGATTGCTGGGCTGAACAAATTCCCTCATCTCAGCTTTTCTAGAACGAAGGAGGCTACCGTCGAATCAATTTATGACACAGAATGTGGCGGGGGGAAGGCAGACCAAGGAAATGAAATACACAGATGTGTCGGTGGGCATGGTCTGAAAGACACTGCCTGAAAGTCTAGGGGTAGCACACTCAATAGTAACTGCCCCTGAATATCTGCTGTAAACAGAAATATCTGTTGGGCTGTTGGAGGAAAGCTGTGGGAGGGGATAGCTCTTTCAAAGAGCCAGCACAGCCATGATGGCCAATTGGCCTCTTTCTGTGCCACAAGGTTCTATGATCGTCAAGTACAGTACTGATCCTCTAGTGAGCGGCAGCAAGTTATTTCACTCGAAGCAATCTCTAGAGCGAGAAGTCACTGAAATGACCATCACTCAGAGGTCAGGGTGGGACGAAGTTGATCAGAACATAGGTTGAGGGGTGGTGGAACACACAGATGAAGAGTGGGCTTCGGAAGCGTGTTCCTGGTGCGATAAGCTGAAGGTACGGGGGAACACATCGAAGGAGAGAGAGGTATGCAAAGAGGGTGAAGTAACTCCACAAAGGCCAGTATCCCATCATTGAGTCACCCTCACGTGCACCTAGCTCAGAGCCAGCTCTCGGAGTGAACAGAACCTCTGACACTCCTGTTTATATCTGTCAGGCAGGGCTCCCTGATCAGACCAAATTAACAAACCCAATCAGGTAACTCATATTCTATGAGTTGTACCTGGCTGACCTAGTTATAATCACTACAAGACAGTTCCAGCGCAATGCACAGAGTATGCAGGGCAGTACGCAGAGGAGGTGGACCAACACAAAGTTGGGGGTGGGAAGAAAACAAATTGAGGATGCAGTGGGACATGCAGTGGGCTGGAGAATATGCTGAGGGGAACACAGAGGAGGGGAACACACAGCTGGGGGAGGAGGGTTGGGGTGGCATAGTATGGGAACAATGGTCCACACTGACAAGATGAGCAAAGCAGGAGATGGGGGGTGGACTGGAACATGAAACATGTTGTCCAGGGAAATTGCACTCAGCAGCAACGGCTGCTGCCTTCCTGTTGCATTCTACACCATGGAGCCTCGCTGCTCATTTATCTCCACGGTGTCTTGACAAATAACAACCCTTCATCACCTAGCAACAGAAAAGTTGGCAGCTATTAAATTAAAAAAACATTTTTTTTTGGTCCCATCCTGCAATTTGTAGATCACACAATGGAAGCGAGAATTTTATCCTCGTAGAACAGTCCAGAACTAAAACAAAAATCCAAAGCCTTGCATTTACAGAGGCAGACATAGATAGATTCTTGATGATCGTGGGGGTGAAAGATTATCGGGGGATATGCGGGATGTAGAGTTGAGGTTAAAAGCAGATCAACCACGATCTTATTAAATGGGGGAGCAGGCTCGAAGGGCTGAATGGCCTACTCTTGCTCATTGCTCATATGTCTGTATAACAGTATTTCTGTATATGTCTGCTCATATGTCTGTATAACAGTCTGTATAAAAGTATTTCTGAAGTATACTCACTGTCACAGTGTAGGAAGGAAGCTAACTCGCATACAGTAAGATCCCACAAACAAGGAGGAAGAAATCTTGTAGTCACCATGTAAATACTGACTGGAACGCAGGGAAAATGTGCTTATGCTTCTTCAAGTGCTGTTACAGCATCTTCCATGCCCACAGTGAGTGGACACAGGGGGCTTTGATGTCATGAATTAACCAAATGTCAACATCTCTGCCAGGCCAGTGCTCCCTCAATGCTGCGCTGGAGTATCAGCCTCAATTTTAGACCATGAGGCCAAAAGATATAGGAGCAGAATTAGGTCAATTGGCCCATTGAGTCTGCTCTGCTATTCAATCATGAATCAGCTTTATTCTCCTGCCTCTCCCCATAACCCTTGATCCCCTTAATAACCATGAACCTATCTATCTCTGTCTTAAATGCACTCAATGACTTGGCTTTCACAGCCCTCTGTTGCAATGAGTTCCACAGATTCACCCACCTCTGGCTGAAGAAATTCCTCCTCATCTTAGCTGTAAAGGGTCATCCCTTCAGTCTGAGGCTGTGCCCACAGGCCCTAGTCTCTCCTACAAATGGGAATATCTTCTCCCCATCCGGTCTATCCAGGCCTTTCAGTCATAGGGTCATAGAGACATATAGCATGGAAACAGGCCCTTCACTCCAACTTGTAATCTGTAAGTTTCAGTCAGATTCCCCCTCATCCTTCCAAACTCCATTGAGTACAGACCCTGAGTCCTCAACCGCTCCTCATTTGATAGGCCCTTCATCCCCAGGATTTTGTGTTGAAATCCCATAAAGTAGGGTTTGATACCACAATCTTCTGATTCAGCACTAGGCTGACCCTCAACACAACAAAATACCTGTTTTTGGATTATATCTTTGCAACATGCCACAGAGGGCAAGAGGTTAGAGCGATCACCGTTAGGAAAGCAGATGGCCATTCTTGAGGCATTTCTTCCCTTAGTCCTCATGCGACATTAAACAGAAGCTTATCAACCCCTCGGATGGGTACACCGGTAAAAAGACCCCATAGCATTATTTTAATGAGGAGTTGAGGTGTTCCCTCCCAATGTCCTAGATGTCATTTTTCTCTTGATGAACATCACTGCAACAGAGTGACTTATGTAAGAGCTCACTTGGCTGCTGTATTAATTGGAGGTGATGGCCTAGTGATATTATCACTAGAATATTCAACTTCAATTTTGAAGTGTAGCCATTCCTACAATGGAGGAAAGGTTGCAGAAAATTTAGGCACGGTGGCTCAGTGGTTAGCACTGCTGCCTCACAGCGCCAGGGACCCGGGTTCAATTTCACCCTCGGGTGACTGTCTGTGCAGAGTTTGCATATTCTCCCCGTGCCTGCGTGGGTTTCCTCCGGGTGCTCCGGTTTCCTTGCACAATCCAAACATGTGCAGTCTAGGTGGATTGGCCATGCTAAATTGTCCATAGTGTTCAGGGGTGTGTGGATTATGGGGGGATAAGATGCTCTGAGGGTCAGTGTGGACTTGTTAGGCCGAAGGGCCTGTTTCCACACTGCAGGGATTCTGTGATTCTACACAGCAAGATCACACAAAGAGCAATGTGAAAATAAACATCCTCTGAATTCCTGGAAAGTACCATACTCCACCTTTCAACTGGGACGACGTGATTGGAGGTGAATATTAAAGGAACACTTTCAGTTCCTCACTAGACCCTATATATTCAAAGCACCACTCCTCAAACCACAAGAGGGTGGCTCGTGTGTAGAATGAACTTCCAGAGAAAGTGGTGGATGTGGATACAGTTACAATGTTTAAAAGATATTTGGATGAGTATGTGAATGAGAAATATTTGGAGGGATATGGGCCAAGTGCAGGCAAGTGGGTCTAGTTTTGTTTGGGATTATGGTTGGCATGGACTAGTTGGACCAAAGGGTCTGTTTCCGTGCTGTATGACTCTATGACTCTAAAGGTCCAGGTAATATTCCAGGGCACTGGGTTTGAATCCTGTCATGGCAGATGGTGGGATTTGAATTCAAATGGTGACCATGTGAAAAACCCCATCTGGTTCACTTCATGCCCTTGAGGGAACAGAATCTGCCATCCTTGCCTGGTCTGGATGACATATGACTTGAGACCCACAGCAAGGGGGTTGAATCTTAACCACCTTCGAAAGGGGCTTGGTAACTCTTCTCTTCAAGGGCTCTTAGGGTGGACAACAATCTGCCATCATTGCCTGGTCTGGTTTACATGTGACTTAAGACTCACAGCCCAATGCGGTTGTCTTCCAACTGTATTCCAGTCAATTAGGGACGGGCAACAAATTGTTGGCTAGGCCTATGAATAAATCTTTAAAAAAGACAAAAAAAAAATCTGGCATTACCACACTTCAGGAGCAGGGACAAAAACAGAAGTCGCTGGAAAAGCTCAGCAGCATCTGTGAAGAAAAAAAATCAGAGTTAACATTTCAGCTCCGGTCACCCTCAGAACTCACCAGACCCGAAATGTTAACTCTGAATTTTTTTTTGTCTTCAAAGATGCTGCTGGGCTTTTCCAGCAACTTCTGTTTTTGTTCCTGATTTACAGCATCCGCAGTTCTTTCAGTTTTTATTTCAGGAGTCGGGGTTGTGATGGGTGCTATATAAATGCAGGGCCCATTCTGATTCCCACTGCTCAGCAGCTGTGAGCTGGGGTGGAGAGGAACCGCCCAAGCCCCCTCCGACGCTCTCCCTGCCCCCTCCCCCCCAACCATCTCAGTCTCGCTGTTGCTCATTTATTGATGACCTCTGAGGTCGCATGAGACTGCCAGCGTTGTCCGAAAGCAGAGAGCTGCTTCTCTGAACTGGGGGTGGGGTTGGTTGGGGAGGCTGACGGGGGAAGGGGAGAGCAGGCCAGTTCCTCTTTGCCTGTAACATCCATTGCTCTGACCTAGGGTAGTGGCCGAATGAGCAATGAAGAGGAAGCACACAGTATTGAAGAAAGTCTGTTTCTGATGGGGAAAATGCCAAGTTAGACTCACTGCTTGCTTTCATCAAGACAGCCAGGGGCACTATTACTCCTGTTAAAGGTTGATTATGAAGAGCAGATTCCAGAGACTACCATTGCACTGCAGCTGGTAAATCCCTCGCTGTGTGACTGCTGTAATTATAGAGGATGAACTCATCCCTACCCTCGGTGCTTACAACAAAAGCCACCAGGCTGCAGAACCAATGCTGAAAGTCCTTTTATGATCACTAGGGGCTTCCTATACCGACCTGGGAGCAAAGAATTCTCTTTATTTTTAGCAACAGGACATTTCTGAGGACTTCTCTGCTCATAGCAGTTAATCGCAGAAAGAAATAAAATCTTGCTGTGCTCCCAATGAATGCAGGGCAAATTCCACCGGCTTGGCAGAGCTGATTTCGAAGATTTAAGTCTTTGTGACTTTATTTTTAATCCCCTCTGATCACTTGGAGTGAAGGGCACAGGACAGAAGTGAAGCCCTACAGCAGGCCTTCCTGGTTCAAAGGGTCAGCTTCCTCATCCAAATTCCGCAGTCACCTTACTCCAAAATTTGCCTAAATGCAAAAGGCTTGCACCTCTTGTCGCCGCAGCTTGCCCAAAATTGTTTCCCAGGCAGTGAGGCGTGTTTCAAATGCAGTCAATCTTTCCATGTGGGAAAAGTGGCGGCCAATTTGTGAACAGGGAGCTCCGCACAAATAGAAATACAAAACTGACCCAATCCAATCTTTGTGATGCTAAAGAAAAATCAAAAGAACTACGGATGCTGTAAATCAGGAACAGTTCTGAGGAAGGGTCACCGGACCCGTAACGTTAACTCTGATTTTTTTTCCTTCACAGATGCTGCCAGACCTGCTGAGCTTTTCCAGCAACTTCTGTTTTTGTTCCCATCTTTGTGATGCTCTGACTGAGGGATAAATATTGGCCAGAAATTCAGGATGAATTCCCCTTCTCTTCTTTCTAAAGCATGGAATGGAACCCGGGTCCATGATGCTGTGAGGCAGCACGGTGGCTCAGCGGTTAGCACTGCTGCCTCACAGCACCAGGGATCCCGGGTTTGATTCCAGCCTCGGGCGACTGTCTGTGTGGAGTTTGCGCATTCTCCCTGTGTCTGTGCGGGTTTGCTCCGGGTGCTCTGGTTTCCTCTCACAGTCCAAAGATGTGTGGGTTTGGTGGATTGGCCATGCTAAATTGACCATAGTGTTCAGGGACAGGCAGATTAGGTGGGTTATAGGGGGATGGGTCTGGGTGGGTGCTCTCAGGGTCGGTGTGTTCTTGTTGGGCCAAAAGGCGTGTTTCCGCACCGTAGGGGTTCGGTGATCACCATAATTGGGTGGTTACATTGGGGAAGGGGGTGCTTAACAAAATGTCACATCCAGCAATTACACCATCAATGTTGAGGTTATACAGGACATTGCTGAGGCCTCTCCTCCTGGAGTACTGTGTACTGTTCTGGTCATTCTGCTACAGGAAGGGCATTATTAAGCTGGAGAGGGTTCAGAAAAGATTTACCAGGATGTTGCTGGGAATGGAGGGTTTGAGATATTGAAAAGACTGGGACTTTTTCACTAGAGTGTAGGAGGTTGCGAGGTGACCTTATTGAGGTTTATAAAGTCAAGGGGGGGCATAGATAAGATGAATGACAAGGGTCTTTTCCCTCAGGTGGGGGAGTTCAAAACTAGGGGGCATATTTTTAGGTTGAGAGGAGAAAGATTTAAAAGGAGGTGGAAGGCAATGTTTTTACACAGAGTGGTTCGTGTGTGGAATGGACTGCCAGAGGAAGTGGTAAAGGGTTTGTTTCCATGCTGTATGACTCTATAGTACTGCGGCACTCCCTCTGTCTTGTTCTAGGCGTGTCAGTCTGGATTCTGTGCTCAAATCTCAGATGTGAGATAATGAATCCCAATGTTCTGGCTCAGGAGGTGAAAGTGTGTAACAACACTGACAACTTGGCCTTCCTGTTGTACAAATCAATGTACATTTGTGTATACGAAGTCAATGTAGGCGGACTTTGCAGTTCTCTGTCTGTTAGCCCATAACATATACCACAAAGAGTCAGGTCCTCATTGAGACAGATGTCTTGACATTTATTTGTAACACTGTTTACGCTGCTACAATATCACACGTACTGCAGGTTCTGCACTTACTGCTACTACTGGACATTATATACACAAAAGCAACTGACTGACAACATGACACCAACCCCATAGCACAGACCATGTGATTGAAAGAAGGCTTTGTACTGGAATAAACATGCAACTGGCTTAAAGGTACAGGCCTCTCTGGTCTGGCGTTTAGATATTTTCTTTGTCAACCTGCTGAGAGATGTTCCTACATACCTGAGCAGATGGATCTTGAACATAGACCTCCTGGCTCAGAAGTAAAGTCACAAGATGCCTGTGGTCTGGTAGCTATGCTTTAATGTAATACACATGACAGGACTTGAGGTTAATTTGGGGGGGTTGGTGGATTGTGACCCAAACCTGCCTGCTTCCCAATTTAATCAAACCTCTACAAATTAACTTTTATCCAATCTCTGCAGCCTTAACTTTTAATGCATCCCTACTGCATGGAGCTACAGATCAATGAGGTGAGAATAATTAATGTAGTAAAATTAGGAACTGGGAGAGTTGCAGCCGGTGCCCCCTGGGTTGAACAGCATCAGCCTTGTGGTTCTGAATCATAGAGTCCCTGCAGCGTGGAAGCAGGCCATTCGGCTTATCGAGTGCAAACCTTCTTTCCCAGATCCCAGCACTACTGCCTTTAATACATCCCCCACTTGACGGACAGTATGTGTGGCTAGTGGGGAGGTGTCAGCCTAGTGATATGATTGCTAGACTATTCATCCAGAAGCTTGGCTAATGTTCTGGGGTTCTGGGTTTGAATCCTGCCGCAGCAGATGGTGGAAATTGAATTTGATTTTGTTTTAAATCTTAAATTAAGAATTTCTTGATGACCATGAAACCATTGCCAATTGTCTGAAATAACCTATCTGGCTCATGAATGCCCCTCAGGGCAGGAAATCTGCCATCCTCGCCCGATCTGGCCTTCATGTGACTCCAGAACCACAGCAATGTAGTTGATTCTCAACTGCCCTCTAGGCAATTAGGGATGGACAATGAATGCTGGCCCAGCCAGAGATGCCCATATCCTGTGAATAAATAAATAAAAACATCCACTTTCACCGTACTCAATCTCTCTCCTTCTCCCATTCCAAAAGAAGTGGGCAGAAAGGGTCAGGATCAGTGGAGGTGACCCTGATATCACATAAAAGAGAGGATCCTGGCAAGAGAAGACCGGGACCACTCTGGTAGGATGCCAGGACATCTGTGACCACCCGCTCCCCAAAGAATCAAGTAAAGACCATTCTTCATTCCACTGCAACTCTCAGAGTCACCCTGCTGTCAGTCTCAATCACTGCACACCACTTCAAACCATTGGCTACATCCCCCTACTCTCTCTTTGGTCCTGGAAGTACCAGCGGGACGTCTGTCACCTTTGTAGAGGACTGACCTGCTCCCTCAGCATCCGTCTCCTGAACCTCTGAGGGTGGGTCTTACCACGGGCTCAGACTTTAACACTGGCAAGGCTGCCTGCTGCATCCATCAGCCCCAAAGCCCAGCGCCTCAGTGGGAATGTCGGTCTTTGAGATTTTGGGAGCTCACTGCAACAGCTCCACAGCTGCCCAACAAAAAAGCCCTTCAGTGCCCCCTGGCACTTGGGCCAGTGCTAGAGATCGGGCACCTGCTCAGCAGCCACACCAACACCCACCACCCCCCCCTCCCCCCCCCCCCCCCCCCCCCAACCCCGGGCAGGAGAGGCCCCTGTGGTGTTGGCAATCAGGGACTTGGTCCACATGAACACAGAGGAACAGGAGCAGCAGACCAGGATGGAGGAGGCAATGGTTCTTATTCTCCAAAGGCCAGGGTGGTGCAGCCATGCCATGGGGACCCAAGTGTGCCAAGCATGTGCCCATTATGGACAGATTGACAGCTCCATATGCATGAGGATTGTGGTGGGAGGGGTTAGGGACCCCACAGGTCTGTTTCCTGTATGGTGCATGGCTCTGTGTGAAATGCTGGTTCCCTTTAGAAAGCCTTGCATCAGTGGGTCTTGCAGCCCCCTCCCCCTTCCCCTCCCCACTCCTGGTGCGGTTTATATTCCCATTCCATACATTCGATTTCCAGCATGATAGAAGGCAACATTGATTGCTCCTCGGCCTGTGGTTTCCAGCTTCTGCCTCTCTGTGTCAGCGAGACCCCAACCATCCAGATCCCCCTCCTGACAGCCCTCCCCACTTCATACCTCCCTGGGTCCCCACACAGCATGAGCCTCCCCCCGGAAGTCAGGATTCCCCTGACCATGGACAAACCCATCCATGCTTCACCATATCCCACCCTTACAAATACGTTTGGCCCCCACTTCATTACTGTCACATCCCACGGCCTGTAGTTCCCAACCCCAATGAATTGGATCCTTTGTCTACTTCCCACAGCAGCAAATCCCCATTTTTTACACCGCGCCCCTCACACCCCCCACTCCCCTTCTCACCCCAACCCATTTCCCTTCACTTTCTCTGGACAGATGCAATGAACATACTGCGGCCCATGCCCTCGAGTGACCTGAGTAGACAGCCCCAGAAGAGAATGAGCCCAGATCCCTGACCAATGCTTGTACGTATTCCTGACTGCATCAGCCCTAACCCCCACCCTGACTGGCCACTGTGGAGCCACAGGACTGACTGTCATCCACCCCCTGCATTGCAGAAGAACAGAACCCCTGACTAACAACGTCCTGAGTGGATGACTATCCATGGCCAAATCCCCTGGTCTGGTATGAAAGGCTGCCCTTGACTCACTGTGCCAGGAACCCCCTGACTGACAGGTACATCCATGTACTCCTCTTAGACTTTGAGACCTGGTTAGGCCTGTTCACTGCACATGCAGTGTGTTAGCTGCTGCACATGGGTACAGGGGTGAGACTGACGTGGCACACTGCCACATAGCAAGATGTGCACTGTCTTGACTAAGGATTGCAGGCAAGGTAAGCTGGCAATTGGCACAGAGAGGCAAGGCTGTGGGCGTTCAGGTAGGCACTAAGTGAGCTAAGTAGGCACTAAGAGAACAAGCTGGCAGCCCTGAGATGCAGCCACCAACTGGACAATCCACAAAGTGTCCTTGCAGCAGTTTTTCAAGCCTGGTTCATGATGTTCTCTGCAATCCAATTCTGGGCTTTCCAAACACCTGCCTCGTGGATCGGACGGGTGCAATGTGGAACATGAGGCATCAGCGAGTGTCGGATGTTAATGTCTGTGAACGAGGGAGTGTGGAGCTGGTGCCCATGGATCATTGCCCAAGATGGAGATTGGCGCTGAGCAACATGGCGGCCACCCACAGACAGGGACGAGCTGAGGTCAACAGGTACACGCTCTGACTTCCACATCGGGAAACTTCACCATTTAGCTTGTTTGGTGAGATAGGAAGCTGACTGGTAATGAGGTGCATGGCTAATAAGGCTTTTAACAAGCTATAATCTCCATTAATTGGCAACTCTGTTTCATCGCTCAGCAGATGCACCGAGGATTCAGTGAGTTGCTCCTGATGTTGGGATATGTCTGAATGGACTTTTTGCACAACTCGGTGACAATACTCGCTAACCCACAACAGTCAGATTCTGCCCATTGTAGTAGGTACATTGCATTGCATAATAATGGCTGCACAGAAACAAGTTTAACTGGTCTATGCCAGAGGTTATGCTCCAAATCAGCCTCCTCCCTCCCTATCAGCTCCTTCCTCCCTGTTACTTACCTGTCTGTCTTTTTTCCCATCCTCATTTCCAAGGCTGTGGACTTCCACTGGATTGGAGCACCTGGGAACTGTAGCAAGTATATCCCCCAACCAAATGCCACCCCCTTCCCCCAACAGTGAGCCAGCCATAACTAGAACATAACACATATTAGAATATCCTAGCAATGGGGCAGCACAGTGGCTCATTGTTTAGCACTGCTACCTCACAGCACCAGGGACTGGGGTTCAATCCCACCCTCGGGCAACAGTCTGTGTGGAGTTTACACATTCTCCCTGTGTCCATGTGGGTGCCCTCTGGGTGCTCCAGTTTCCTCCCACAGTCCAAAGATGTGCAGGTTAGGGTGGATTGGCCATGCTAAATTGCCCATAGTGTTCAGGGATGTGTCAATTATAGGGGATGGGTCAGGGTGGGATGCTCTGAGGGTCAGTGTGGACTTGTTGGGCTGAAGGGCCTGTTTCCACACTGTAGGGATTCTACAATCTAGTGTTCAGGCTCCTGGCCTGTCCACTCCCTATTGGCTGACCAGCTGCATCCTTTTTCTTAAAATTATTTCTTCTTATTTTTATTTCTGAACGTCACCTTTTGTATCAAATTCACCTTTTCTTCTTTCTGCAGCTGAGGTGCAGCAGTTTCAGTTGGACAGCTCCAGTTTCTCAGCAGTTTCAACAGGCCCCGGGTCCATGACAGTTTCGGCAGGACCCCAGTCCTCGACAGACCCTGGGTCTTTGGCAGTTTTGACAGGCCTCTGGTCTTTGGCAGTTTTGACAGGCCCATGTCCTTGACAGTTTTGAGAGGCCCACGGTCCTCAGCAGTTTTGGCAGGCCTCCAGGCCCGACAGGCCCTGATCCTCTGCATTTTCGACAGGCCCTGACTCTCTGCATTTTTGACAGGCCCTGATCCTCTGCATTTTCGACAGGCCCTGGTCCTTGGCATTTTCGACAGGCCCTGATCCTCTGCATTTTCGACAGGCCCTGATCCTCTGCATTTTCGACAGGCCTTGACCCTCTGCATTTTCGACAGGCCCTGACTCTCTGCATTTTCGACAGGCCCTGGTCCTTGGCATTTTTGACAGGCCCTGGTCCTCTGTAGTTTCAACAGAGCCTGGTTCTTGGCAGTTTCAAGAGGCCCTGTGTCCTCAGCAGTTTGGTAGGTCCCGGTCTTCAGCAGTGGTCAGTTTGTGAAACCAAGAGGCATGGAATGAACTAGAAATAATATTTGCCTTAACTTTATCTCTTTTTATATATAATTTATCTAATTAAATTGTGATTTTTTTGTGGCAGCTTATGCACACTTTTCTTGTATTTTCACAAATGCAAGTAGCAATAAATTTCTCTCTATGGTTTTATCAAATTCAGGAGCAGGCTCAAGGGACTGAATGGCCAGTACCAGCTCTTGTGACAATGATGGGCTGTTTGCCTCAAGACTAACTTCACACTCTCAATTGCTCCGAATCTAAACCAACAACAAGTCCTTAACATTAGCTTTTGGGCAGTTTGCCAGTGCCTCCTGCAGGATAGTTGACCAAAAGACTCTCTCTGCCTGCTATCAGGAAGGATTTACAGGCTTATAATCAACCTGTTTGGCAGGTTATAGACACACCTTCTGTAATCAAGGAGTCCTGGAATGAGACACAAACTGACCCAGAGGTAGAGACACTGCCTACCCCATAACAAGAACTCCTGATTTTTTTTTTACACAGAGCGCGGTTCATGTGTGGGATGAACTTCCAGAGGAAGGTACAGTTGCAATGTTGAAAAGACATTTGGATAAATTCATGAATAAGAAATATTTGGAGGAATACTGGCCAAGGACAGGCAGGTGGAACTAGTTTAGTTTGGGATTATGGTTGGCATGGACTGTTTGGACTGAAGGGTCTGTTTCTGTGCTGTATGACTCTAAATATTTTTAATCAACCTGTTCAGTTGTGTTCCGACACACCTCTGATGCAGGTGGGATTTGAAATCAGGCTTACCTGGAGGCAAAGACACTAACACAGTACCAGAAAAGCAATAAAAGGAAACTCACCTTATTCTAACTTCTAAATTCATTAGCACTAATCATCTCAACGATTCCATTTGGTAATTAATTTTTTTTAACAGTCTAACCATCTCAGTTCAAATAGCTGTTTCTGAATTCTTTATGGATTTATTCTTTGCTATGTTATAGTTATGACTGCTAGTTTTTGGATTTCCTTATAGAATACAGCTAACCTAAAATGGTAAGTGGAGAGCAAGTTAATGCCGTGCTAACAAAAAGACGACAGGATCTTCCTGTGACCTTCCATTCTGGGAATACCTTTTCTCTGAAACCCTTGCACAGATTCCTTGTGAATTTGGAGAAATGTATGAGAAAGCTTTGCGCTGTCAAAGTGTTCAGTCTGGACAAACAGGTGCAAAGCTCGTGGATCAGCATACTCTTGTCCCCTTGAGGTAAACAACACGTGGGCCACACACGGTCAGCTGTAAATAGCACCTCTTGACGTCTCAGGGGTCATTTGTGCAAAAATGGTTTCAGTGTTTCACAGGAGTGCAGTGTGAGAAAGCAGCTTTCACTCACATGAGTTCCCATTTTGAGGAAAAAAAGGGAAGCTGGCACTTATTCCTTTCAACCTAGTGCAAGTTAGCATTTCGCCAGCCTCCTCTCCTGGAAGTCCCATAAAGTCCTCTTCAGAGACAGGAACCATGTGCCTATGTATTCTGACCTGACGTTTCAGGTAATGGCACCTTGATCGCACTGCTCCATCTAAAGAACAAGGTAGCATAAAGAGAAACAATCTCTCCACATCTAACACTGGAAACCTTGCAAGAGAACCAATGGACAGTCAGCCTTTAGCCCAAAGGGATTGGGAGGAAGTTATATACCAATTCTCCCAATTAGTCAGCCTCCAACTGAAGGATTTTATTCAGCTTTGGGCAATGTCACCCCCAACAGGCAAGTGTCTGGCCTCAAAAGGTCTAGAATGTACCAGGATTTGCTGTTACTAGGACAAATGACATGAACTTGGCTCACGTTCTCTTGAGTTCAGAAGCTTAGGGTGATCCATGTAAGGAGAGGCTGGGACGTTTTTCCCTGCAGCGTAGGAGACTGAGGGGTGACCTTATAGAGGTCTATGAAATCAAGAGGGGCATAGATAACGTAGATGGCCAACAGCTTTTCCCCAAGGTAGGGGAATCTAAAACTAGACAGCATAGGTTTAAGATCTGAGGGGAGAGATACAAAAGGGTCCACAGGGGTAGTTTTTCACAGAGACCATGGTGAGTGTCTGGAACGGGCCGCCAGAGATAGTGGTGGAGGCGAGTACAATTTTGTCATTTAAGAAACATTTGGACAGGTACATGGATGCGATAGGAGTGGAGGGGCATAGACCAAACTCAGGCAAATGGGACTAGTTTAATTGTGAAACCTGGGTGGCATGGACATGTTGGGCTGAAGGGCCTGTTTCCATGCTGTAAACTTCTATGACTCAATAAATGAGGTGTTTTAAATGATAAAAGGGTGAACACAGAGAAGATCTTTCCTCTGGTGGGGACACCTAGAACAAGAGGCCACAATCTTAAAATTATATCTAGGTCATTGGTGAGGGAAATTAGGAGATGTGTTATACACACAAAGGGATGGTGCTTGTTTTAGACTTTTCCCCACAAATACCTTTTGATGCTGGGCCAATTGTACATACCCACCTGGAATCATAGGATCCTGACAGTGTGGAAACAGGCCCTTTGGCCCAACAAGTCCACACTGACCCTTGGAGCATCTCACCCAGACCCATCCCCCTATAGCCCACCTAATCTACATACCCCTGAACACTACAGGCAATTTAGCATGGCCAATCCACCTAACCTGCACATCTTTGGGCTGTGGGAAGAAACCAGAACACCCAGAGGAAACCCACACAGACATGGGGAGAATGTACAAACTCCACACAGACAATTACCTGAGGGTAGAATTGAACCTGGGTCCCTGGTGCTGTGAGGCAGCAGTGCTAACCACTGAGCCACTGTGCCACCCTGCCACCCTGTGAACAGCTTCAGTCCTCTATCTAAGGAAGTATATACTGACATTAGAGGCAGTCCAGAGAAGGTTCACTAGGCTGATCTTGGGTATGGAAGGATTGTCCGTTGAGGAGATGTTGGGCTCATATTCGTTGGAACTTAGAAGATTGAGTGGCAACCTCATTGAAACATATCAGATTCTTTGGGGACTTGCCAGGGTAGATGTGGACAGGTTATTTCCCTTTGTGGGAGAGTCTAAGACCAGAGGCATCAACTTCGAATAAGGGGTCACATATTTACGACTGAGATGAGGAGGAATTTCTTCTCTCAGAGAGTAGTGAATCTGTGGAATTCTTTACTTCAGAAGGCTGTTGAGACTGGGGCTGTTAAGTATATTCAAGGCTGAAATGGACAGGTTTTTAATCTGTAAGGGAATCAAGGGTCATAGGTAAAGGCAAGAAAGTGAAGTTGAGGATTATCAAAAGAATCGATGGGCCGAATGGCCTATTTCAGTTCCTACATCTTACGGTCATAAGACATATATTAGGTAAGTGCTTTCAAGGAAAATAGATGCAAGGAATGACTCGAGTGCTCCTGCTCCTTAAATTTTCCTAGCAGAACGAGAGAAAGAAGTAGTGAAAATACCAGAGCAAATCTGACGTGAATAAAATGTTTGACTGTAATTGTTCAAATAGAATCTGCATTTTATCACTTCAATTGCTGGTCTCCACAGCATTCCACAGCTCAAGAGGAGAAGTTCCAAGTTCAGCATCTTTATACGATTAGGTTTTTCAGCCACTTTCCCACAATTTGATGATGATAATAAAGTCCAAACATGAGGTTTACAGTAAAAGTTCTCCATTGCATTCCTGGTTAGAGATATCACTCGCTACCTTCTTGCCTGCCAAGCCTATGATCGAAAGGTATTCAGCTTGGCTATATGGGTTAACGCTGTCACCTCAGTGAAAGCCGTCCAAGGGTTTAAGTTCCATTTGAGCACATATCCCAAGCTGGCACTCCCAAAGCAATGCCAACAGAATCGTATAGTAGTGTATCTATACAGCTGGATCTTGTTGACTACGAGATCCTAGATTAGGATTGTTAACCTAGTCCAATCAGGAAAGTCCTGGCTGACCAGTATAGGCAGGAGGTTTAGAATCTCCTCGGTTCAGAGGTCTGACTCCGAGCAGTGCACTGAGCACAAGTAAATAAAGGGTATCGTGGTGACCGACCTCCGCGCAGTTATTCCAGCTATGCCATCACCTTTGCAGCTGTACAGGACATTGGTTCGGCCATTTTTGAAATACTGCATTCAATTCTGCTCTCCCTGCTGCAGGAAAAATGTCGTTAAACTTGAAAGGGTTCAGAAAAGATTTATAAGAATGCTGCTGGGGTTAGAGGGTTTGAGCTATAGGGAGAGGCTGAATAAACTGGGGCTATTTTCCCTGAAGTGTTAGAGGCTGAGGGGTGACCATATAGAGGTTTGTAAAATCATGAGGGCCATAGATAGGGTGAATAGTTAAGGTCTTTTTCCCAGGAACAGGAGACTCGAAAACAAGAGGGCATAGATTAAAGTTGAGAGGGGAAAGATATAAAAGGGACCTGAGGGGCAACATTTTCAGACAGAGGGTGGTGCATGTGTGGAATGAGCTGCCAGAGGAAGTGGTAGAGACTGGTACAATTGCAACATTTAAAAGGCATCTGGATGGGTACCTGAATAGAAGAGTTTAGAAGGATATGAGCCAAATGCTGGCAAATGGGACTAGATTAATTTAGGATATCTGGTTGGCATGGACAAGTTGGACTGAAGGGTCTGTTTCTGGGCTGTATAACACTATAACTCTATCAGAGGCACTGGCTTTCCAATGAGACATTAGACCTACAGGTCCCATTTGGCTTCTCAGGTACTGTGAGGTTTCTCCTGAAGGTTAGCAGGAACATTCTCCCTGGTCTCTCGCCCTCAACCAATACCTGAAAAGACAGACTCCCTGTTCAGCATCACATCGCTGTCTGTGGGAGCTTTCTGTGCACAATTGGTTGCTGGTCTTCCCACACTGCAGCAGAGATTCATCAGTAAATTGTTGGCTCCAAAGCAGTTTGGAATGTCTTGAGGTTATGACCAGCTCTCTATGAGTCATTTTTAGAGAAACTGCTGGGAAGACTTGCTGGTCAACAAACCAAGATACATAAATAACAAACAGGACAGAACACCAATGCTTCACTGGAGACGCACAGATGATGTTACTCAGCAGGGTGAAAAAAACAAACAAACTTACCAGCTGGATGAGCAAGTCAACAAGCCAAGCTTCAAATATTTCCAAAAATTTTGGCCAAGTTAAATATTTTATAAATATTGACTGTCATTCACACCAGGAGCAAGAAATAAACTGTCAGCTTGACCTGTATCTAGTGTCCCTACTTCTGGGTCAGGAGTTCCAGTCCAAAGGTCTGCTGTAACAATTCTGAACTGTAGCAGGTAGCCCTTCCTCCCTTCCCCACCCCACACCCCACACCCCACACACAGACTGCACAAGCTTCCCGCTGGCCACAACCAAAAGTCTTATCAATTGACGGAATAGGCTTGAGGGCCTGAATGGCCTGTGCCTGATCCTAATTCATTTGTTTGTATGACCTCTATTGGCCATTTAACCCAATGAGGTGCCTCCTCTCATATCTAACTTCACACTTCTCATGTTGAGGTTGTACAGGACATTGGTGAGGCAATTTTGGAGTACTGTGTACAGTTCGGGTCGCCCTGCTGTAGGAAGGATATTATTAAACTGGAGAGGGTCCAGAAAAAGATTTACTAGGATGTTGCCAGGACTGGAGGCTTTGAGTTACAAAGAGATGCTGGATAGGACCTTTTTTTCCTGGAATGTAGGAGGTTGAGGACTGACCTTATCATGGTTTATAAAATCATGCAGGTCATAGATATGGTGAATAGCCAAGGTCTTTTCCCTAGGATGGGGGAGTTCAAAACTAAGGGGAATATTTTTAAGATGAGAGGAGAAAGATTTAAAAGGGACCTGAGGGGCAACTTTTTCACACAGACAGTGGTTTGTATGTGGAAGGAAGTGCCAGAGGAAGTGATAGATGCAGGTACAGTTACAACATTTAAGAAACATTTACACAGGTACATGAATAGGAAAGATTTGGAGGGATATGGGCAAAACGCAGGCAGGCGGGACTAGTTTAATTTGCAAAACTTAGTCGACATGGACGAGTCTGTTTCTGTGCTATAGGACTCTATGATTTCAAATTGATCTGAATCCAAAACAAACCTGTTTTAACGGTGGGTCTCAAAGAGGTTAGGTACTTGGCAAGGTCTACAGACATTGTTTGTGTCAATGGTCTCTGTAGGATTACCTTAAATTGAACATTCTATAAACAATGTACATTTTTATTCTTACTACAAGGTTCTACACAGTAGCATATCTCTCCAGAGTCTTGTGATCTCTTTCATCATGACTGACCATTTGCACATTTATTGACCCTTTCTATCTGAATCAACCTGTTTAGAGCTAATATGACACACATCTGGGGCAGTTGGGATTTGAACCCTGGCCTTCTGGCTTAGAGGAAGGGACATTACAACTGTACCACAAGAGCCCAGTATTAACCCTTTATCCCAGAGATGTGATTAAACATCCTGATAAAAATGCAGGAGGTCCTTTGACAGAGAGGGACACATCCCTCTCAGCCAGGTGCTCTGGATTCAAATTGCCTTCCTGGACTCGACAGCCAACGATGGTGTGTTACAAAGATTGAGCATCGACTTGTACATCCTTCCAACGCCGATGGCAGATGGAAAGATTTGGAGACATTCCTGGGATCAGCTGTGTGATGGAAAAATCATTGGAGCCTCCACCAACACTGTCCATAGCTTTGGGCTACAAAGATACAGGTAAAAGTTGTTTATTTGGTTGAGTGGAGTTGGGCTCTTTTCACTAATGTGTTAATTAGCAGTGAGCTGCTCAGTTGGTTAGGTAGGATGAACTGTTCCTTAATTTAGATCTTAGCAAGAGGCAGAGAATGTAGCCCTGTTTATCCCTGAGGGACTATGGTAGATATTTTAGAACCATTATATAATGGCTACTTGGAAATAAATAGGATAAACAATAGATGGAAGTGGCTATAAATCGTTCGGATTAATAGATTTGAAATGAAATCACACCACTGGTGAATCTAGATCTACAGATACTTGAAAGTATGTTCTCAAATTGTGTTCTGCCTCCTTCTTTCTCTTTTTGTCTCTCATTTTTCCCTACACACCTCAGTCTTCTTCTTCCGTTTGTCACATTCAGATGTCCTTGGGATGTCATCCTGACAATAGGAGCTGAAAGCCAGGCTAAGGTCCTGGAGGCTGACCCAATGACCAACGCCATGGTATCAGGATTATGGCATTACAATCTTGCTGCAGGAAGATCTTCTGTTTGATGAAGTGGTTCCTGTGATTGGGTCAAGTTCCTGTGACTGACCTAGGATGATATAACCTCGTGCATTTACACACCATTTTGCTCAATGATATGTGTGACATAGGCTTTCTTTTATCTTTTAAATCAAAACACCACGTTTCTCATGGCATCTTTTCATCAGTGAGCAATCTTTTCTAAAGGTATATTTCTGCCTCTTGCAAGCATTATGAAGATTTCACTCATTATAGAGTCTATCAAGGATGGTGAGTTTGATGCATGCTCAGAAAATGGACCAAATGATACCCGACGACTTCTTCAACAAAACACATTTCAGGGCGACAAAGGTCAAAATACAGGATGGTACTGGAAAGTTCAAAGTGACTGGATACCCTGAGCAACCACACCTCACAGAAATAAGACTGACTTCCACCTTGCCTGAGACAGCAAATAGGCCTGTCCTCAATGCCAACCCAGCTAAGAACTTTGCCATTGGGGGAACCATAGTATTTGTGATTTAGTCCATCAATGAGTTGCCCTGAACATGACACAAACAGCGAAGGCGAAATTGCTGGACGGCCCATAAGTCATTGCTGTTTCCCAGCCAGGGCACAGTGCTGAGAACACAGACTCTCAAAAACCAGCAGCTTGTAATTTGGATTGTATATTTTCAATCGTGTGATGTGGGTGTCACTGACTAGATCTTCCTCATCTCTAACTGTCTCATGTAGGCTCAACCAGGTGGGGGCACTCAGGAATCAGATGGTGATGGTGGCGGAGGAGGGTGTGGGGTGGGGGCGGGGGTTAGTACGGGAGAAGAGGGGTGGTCTACAACAATTGACAGATCGCTACCACTCCAAATTCTATTTTTTTGTAATGAATACAAACTTCACCATCCACCATGGTGGAATTCATAACCATGTACCCAGAATATAAGTCTGGGGTTTTGTGCTGCTGGGTCAGTAACATTGCCACTAAATCATCACCGCCTCCATTTTTATGCATGTCCTCAGGTACGGTGAACTAAAGCAGTTTGAAATTGATTAAATGGCCTGTTCCCATCAAACCTCAATCTACCTTTGGAGAGATTTAAGAAATGCAACTTTGAAAGAAGGGCGTTCATTTTAAAGGACACATTGTTGTTGAACACCTGGGTTCACAATTGTGCAAATCGATGTAGACCAGAGTGAGTAATCTCCCATAAATGTGAAACACTCCCATGAAAACAATCAACACCCCTGAAATCCACCCGAAGCAGAACTGAATCTGTTTACAAGTCCGCAAAAGATTTGCTCAGGGAAAATGGAGTGTGAGCACCATAGGGTGGGGAAATGGCACTAGCTCAGCCCCACATTAATCCTTCAATGAATGTGTGTGCATCAGGTATACACAGGCCAGCATACAAAGTGTATGCACAACCAAACATTGCAGGAATAGAGCAAATGCAAAATGCTCTCCAAACTGGATTTACACTTTGGAAGATCATGCTTGCAAATGAGAAATTGCTCTCTGGTCTCAACCAAAAGACACTGAGCAGCTAAGATCTGAAAGTGATCAAACTTCTGTGCCTCTGCCTTGTTATGTTATCCTTTGGTGGTAAATACATTACTAACGTAAAGTAAAGTTACCAAGTCCCACTCACTCATTATAGAAAGAGATGATCAGTGGTGATTTAACCTGAGTGTCACCACACCTTGGGCAAATTTGAGAAGGAGGGTCCTTCAAGGTAATCTCAGCCAGTATGAGAATTGAACCCACGCTATTGGCATCACTCTGAATCACAATCTAGCCGTCCAGCTACTTACCATTAGGGAAGGAAATCTGCTGTCTCTACCTGGTCTGGCCTCCATGTCACATGAAAGAATAAAGAAAAGTAGGAAGCATGACAGCCAATTGGTACACAGGAAGCTCTGATATGCAACGGGCCAGATTAGCATTGTTTTTAAACAGGATGTTGATTGAGAAATACTTATTAAGGAGGAAACAGCTCTGCTGTTCTTAATGTTTAAAAAAAAATTAACCTACTTTTCCAATCAACTTGTTCAGAGATGTTATTACACACCTTTGAAGCAGGTGGGACTTGAACCTGGACCTGGACCTCTTGATCAAGGGTTGGGACACTAGCAATGCAGCACAAGAGGGCCCTAAATTCCTTGGTGTATTAGAGAGAATTCCAATCAATCTATTCCAGGATGTTATGACATCACCTCTGGAGTAGGTGGAACTTTTAAAATTAGAATTAGCTTTATTGTCACATGTACTCAAATGATTACAGTGAAAAGTGTACAAGTCACTGCTTATGTCACCATCTTAGGTATAAAGATCCCAAGGTACCGTTTTTCAGTTACAGTTCTTGGAAAAATAGAGAAGTAAAAAAAGTCCAGCATTACAGATTTAGAAATAAATTATAAAATGGAGAAAAACAAAGTTCAGAACAACAGTTTTCTGACCCACTCCATGCTGACACCTAGTTTCCAGTCTGCACCAGGCATTAAGTCCAGACCGCGCCTGGCTTCATGAGGCCATGAGATCGCTCTGGAATCACCTTGAGATTGGAAGTCCTGAAAATCCACAATTTTCTATTGGGGTGGCACAGGGCTTAATACTGAATCACAGAAAGACCGGTCCAAGCTGGGGAAAAAAACCATGGCAAGGCATCCAAGAAACATTCAACTCTGCACAAGGGTGTGCAGCCAACACACCATCTCCTACTCAAGCCCTTGGGCTTTTCCATATGTCTGCACTTCAGTTGGACAGACCTCCTGCAGCATTCCTGACATGTGATATGGAAACAGAGTCATTAATAGAACCAACAACAAGTTTGTTTGGAAGCTGCACTTCTTACTCTGATTCAAAACTGAAAAAAAACAATATCTTTTTCTCTTGATTCTTCTCCTGTTCAAACTGGTGACAATACAGAGATGAGGAAAATTCATCTCCCCTCAGAGGGTTGTGCAACTTTCGAACTCTCTGCCTCAAAAGACGGGGTCATTGAATACTTTTACAAGAACGTTGGATAGATTCTCAACAGGCAGTGGATTTAAATGTTGTCGGGGCAGATGTGAATGTGGAATTCAAAGTACAATCAGATCAGCCAAGGTCTTATAAAATGGCACAGCAGGCCCTTGGGGACAAATGATCCACTTCTGCTCACAATTCCGATGTTAGTTTGAATGTATATACAATTACAGGTTAGGTGGGGGTTGTGTGGCGGGGGCGGGCGGGGGGGGGGGGGGGCATTGCTAGACGATGGAACAGTGGTTCTGTTGCTGGACTAGTGACCAAGGTGCTGATCCATGGCTTGAATCCCACTCCAACAAACAGTGGGATTAGATTTCAACAGAAACTAATTTGTTGTAAAGGCCCATCTGATTCAATAATGGCCTTTTTTGGGGGGGATTTGTCTGGTCAATCCCAAATATGACTCCAGCCCCACAGCTATGTGATTGACTCTGAACTGCCCGGTGAAATGGCAAACCACTCAGTTGTATCAACCACTAAAAAGGAATGAAACTGGACAAACTCAACCTAAACGTGGGAAATGATAATGGCAAACGCAGCCCTGTCAATTTTGCAAAGGCCTCCTTACTAACATCTTGGGGCTAGTGCCAAAATTAGGAGTTGTCCCACGGACCAGTCAAGCCACAACCTGACATAATCATATGCATACCTTACACCACCAAGACCTGGGTTTGCCCTGGCAGAGTGATATACTGCCAAGAGGGAAGTGTCCTGGGAGACCTCAACATTGACTCCAGACCCATGAAGTCTCATGGAATCAAGGCAAATGTGGGCAAGGAAACCTCCTGCTTATTACCACCTACTTACCCCTCCTCTGGCTGATGAATTAGTACTCGTCCACGTTGAACACCACTTGAAGAAAACACCGAGAGTGGGCACAGAATGGACTCTGGGTGATGCTGTCACTGATGATTGCCATGAATGGCTTGTCAGCACCACTAGTGACCAAAATAGTCAAGTCCTAAAGGATCTAACTGCCAGCCTGGCTCTGTGGCAAGTGGTGAGGGAACCAACGAGAGGGAAAGATCTACTTTACTTTGTCCTCATCTAATCTGCTGATCACAGATGCATCTGTCCATGACAGTACCGGTAAGAGTGACCATCGCATAAGTGGAGATGGCGGAGATGAATTCCCATCTTCACTTTAAAGATATCCTTCATTGTGTAGTGTGGCACTATCACCATTTATATACACACCATAACAATGTGATAGCCAAGTTTCATACCAATGAGGCTGGCCTCAACCGTGAACTTGGGTTCATGTTGCGCTACATGTAAACCCACCATTCTGCTCTGTGTAAAATCTTCCCCTCTGTTCCATTTTGACACCATCACCTTGATAACTTGATAAGTCTCATCTACCTTAATTAGCTTGTACAGTTTGGGATTACTTGTTACTTTGGTTAGATCCTCGTCATGCGACTCCTTTACCTATCATGCTATTCCAGCCATTTGGTTTGTCTCTAGCACCATCTTATTTTTTATTTTTTGTAATTATTAATTGGATCAAAGGTCATCCGTTCACTTTCTATTCAGCTGATGACACTTTACTCACACCGTTTGACACTTTTGATCACCTGCAAAGACCTGTTACTCGGCCTGTCAACACTCCACTCCCACCGTTTGTCTTTATCTTTTGACACTCTTAATTACCTAGAATTATCTTATCATTATCTCTCTGCCTATAAATTCTGTGCCTGTGCACTTCCCTCCATTTCACCTGATGAAGGAGCTGCGCTCAGAAAGCTTGTGATTTCAAACAAACCTGTTGGACTATAACCTGGTGTCGTGTGACTTCTGACCTTGTCCACCCCAGTCCGACACCAGCATCTCCACTTCATCCTAACAATGGGGGAGTCTAGTGCATCAGTGCAAAAGATAAGACTGAAGCATTTGCAACAGTCTTCACTTGGGAATGCGGAGTGGATGATCCAGCTCAGCTTCCTCCAGTGGTCCCCAGCATCAGATATCAGTCTTCAGCCAGTTCAATTCAATTGGATAGTGCAAAGGCTATGACCCTGACAACTTTCCAGTAATAGCACTGAAGACTTGTGCCCCACAACTTGCTGCTCCCCTAGCCAAGTTCTTCTACTACAGCTACATCTAGCCGACAATGTGAAAATTTGCCCAGGTAAGTCAAGTGTACAAAAAGCAATTGTGTACAAATCCAATTCAATCAAGTACTGTCCCATCAGTCTACTCTCGATCATGAGGAAAGTGATGGAAGGTGCCATCAATAGTGCTATCAAATAGCACCTGCTCAGTTGGGTTCTGCCAGGGCCACTCAGCTCCAGACCTCATTACAGCCTTGGTTCAAACTTGGACAAAAGAGCTGAATTCCAGAGGTGAGGTGAGAGTGACAGTCTTTGACATCAAGGCTGTATTTGACCAAATGTGGCATCAAGGAGTCCAAGCAAAACTGTAATCAGTGGATCTCAGGGTCAAATTCTTCGCTGGTTGGAGTCATATCTGGCACAGAGAAAGATGGTTGTGGTTGTTGGAGGTCAGCCATCTCAACTCCAGGACATCTCTACAGGAATTGTACAGGGTAGTGTCCTTGGCCCAACCATCTTCAGCTGCTTCATCAATAATCTTCCCTCCAACATAAGGTCAGAAGTGGAGATGTTCACTGAAAATTGCACCATTTTGAAATTTTGAAGCAGACAATGTTCAAATGCAACAAGATCTGGACAATATCCAGGCTTGGGTGAAAAGTAGCAATTAGCATTCATGCCACACAAATGCCAGGCAATGACCATCTCCAACAAGAAACAATCTAACCATTGTCCCTTAACATTCAATGGCATTGCCAAAACTGAATCTCCTGCTATAACATCTTTAATGTTACCATTTACCAGAAACTAAACTGGACTAGCCATATATATACTGTAGCTACAAGAGCAGGTCAGAGGCTAGGAATCCTGCAGCGAGTAACTCACCCCAAAGCCTGTTCACCATTGATAAGGCACAAGTCAGGAATAGTCCCCACTTGCCTGGATGGGTGCAGCTCCAACAACACTCCAGAAGCTCAACACCATCCAGGACAAAGCAATGCGCTGGATTGGCACCGCATCTGCAAACATTCACTCCTTCCACCACTAACACTCTAGAAAATTCTACAGAATACAGTACAGAAATTCACCAAGGCTCTTTAAGCAGCACCTTCCAAACTCATGGCCACTTCCATCTGGAAGGACAAGGGCGGCAGATACACGGGAACACCATCATCTGCAAGTTCCCCTCCAAGCAACTCACCATCCTGACTTGGAAATGTATCGCTGTTCCTTCTCTGTCACTGGGTCAAAATCCTCAAACATCCTCCCCCATGACATTGTAGGTCAACCCACAGCAAATGGACTGCAGCGGTTCAAGAAGGCAGCTCACCTCCACCTTCTCAAGGGGCAACTAGAGACGAGCAGTAAATTTTGGTCCAGCCAGCGATGCTGACATCCCTGAATGAATCATAAAACGTACACCCTGATGTTACATACAAAGTTAAAACTCGTTCTCTCTGTAGACCACGAACAAACATGAGTCAACTCCAAAGTTTTGAACAGCAACAACTACTGCATGGGTATGGCATTTCCAATTCCCCACAACAGCTGTCCTGCAGACACTCGGAGTGTTAACATCAATTATGTGCCACTTGGAGTCAAATCAAGATCATTTTTGTGATCCGAGCCTGCGTCGGCTAAGAAACCAGATTGAAGCAGCTCAAAATTGTGTCAAATGTAGCCAGCAGACCCATCATTCTGGGCTGGATTTGTAACGAGAACTGGTATTTAATCATCCAAACATGCTTTTTGAATTATTGAGCATTCAAACATTCTTTTGAAGCGGCAGTGTCCCTCCAAATTTTGAAATTGGAATGGAAACTTTTACTTGTACAGCAATAAAAAAGAGAGACTTGCATTTATGTAGTGCCCCAAAGTACATCACAGTCACTGGAACATTATTGAAGAGGATTTGCTGTGGTAATATAGGGAAAACGGCAACCAATTTGCTCACAGCAAGCTCCCATGAACAGCAATGTGACAATGTGACAGACCACGCGACTTTAGAATGTGGAATGAGGGATAAATATTGGACAGACCAGTGAGGGGAACTCCTGTGTTCCTCTTCAAAATAATACCATGAGATCTTTCCTGTCTGGCTGAGAGGCTGATCAGGAGCTTGGTTTAACTTCTTATTCAATAAACAGCAGCTTAGACATGTAGAGATAGTAAGAACTGCCGATGCTGGAGTCAGAAATAACATAGTGTGGAGCTGGAGGAACACAGCAGGCCAGGCAGCACCAGGGGAGCAGGA
>NC_063368.1:15986256-16032806 GCF_021869965.1 Rhincodon typus
AGCTCTACACCTTGTTATCTTAGAGTACTTAGGTGCTTGTTTTTGGTTGCTGCAGACCCCATGGGCCTTTTTCTATGCTGTAGTCCTCTATGACTCTATGTCTGCGTTTTTGCTGGATTAGAATTGCAATAGTCGAACAATCCTGATGGAGGCGCTGGCGAGTATAATTAACTCCAGGGTAAAGGTAGAAACTGATCCTAACAACAGAGTTAAACCAACACAAATGTGCCAATGAGGATCAGGAGTAGGTCATTTGGCCCCCTCACCGTGCCCGATTATTCAGCAAATTGGAGCGGCTCCAAGTCTGGGTAGCTGCCCAGCTTAGAGGGAACGTTGCCTGATCCCCTGGGTGAGCCTGGAGCAGGAGCAGAGACAGACATCACAGGCTCAGATATGGCTTTCATTTGCACAGTTTTGCTACAATATCATGAGAGGCATGGATAGGGTGAATAGCCAAGGTCTTTTTTCCCAGGTAAGGGATTCCAAAACTAGAGGGCATTGGTTTAAGTTGTGAGGGGAAAGATTTAAAAGGGACGTATAGGGAAACATTTGCATGCAGAGGTGGTGCGTGTATGGAATGTGCTGCCAGAGGAAGTGGTGGAGGCTGGTACAACATTTAAAAGGTGTCGGGGCGGGTACATGAAGAGGAAGGGTTTAGAGGGATATGGGCCAAATGCTGGCAAATGGGACTAGATTAATTTAAGATATCTGGTCAGCACAGACAAGTTGGACCAAATGGTCTGTTTCTGTGCTGCACATCTCTATGACTCTACGTGTGTCTGTCGACAGTTTGTAAGAGATGCATTAGGCATGTGCTCGTGGAGCTCTTCCCCAGCACTGGTCATTACGTTAACTCGCTTGGGAGCGACAATTCTGATCCTGTACTGGACTTAATGATGCCCAACAGCACCTCTAGCAGGCACCTTCAAATATTACAACAGCAAGACAGAAAAAAAGACACAGGAACACTGAAAACAGATCACCTCACCTAAACTACAATTCACTAGGAGTTTCAGAACGCTAAAGATAGCCTACCTATCACCACCTATGTCTACCTATCACCACAATTCCGCTACCCCCTCCCATCCCACTTTATCTGCAGCACCCCCTACCCCACATCCAGTCCTGAAGAAGGATAATACCCAAAACATTGACTTCTCCTTTCCTCCAGATGCTGCCTGGCCTGCTGTTTGTCTACCTAAAGATACAGGCATTACTGGTTTCATAAAGAAGATTACAAAAAGTGATTTAATAAGCTGGCTTACGAAGAAAATGTAGAAATGGGTGAGAACGGGAAAAGGATTTCTTGCAATAAAGTAACAAAGATTTCTCGGAATATATTTTGCTATTTTTCCTGCTAAAATTGTGCATCATAACAGGAGAGGCCACGTCTTATGAATCACAAACACTCAGAGATAAATACTGAATGACAGAGACTAGCTACATTCCAAGAGATAGGAACCAACTTCAAGTATTTTGCATAAGAATGAAAAGTGACATAAGGAACTTTTTAAATTTTTTTTCACACAGAGAGTTGTGCCATGCCATTGGAAAGGGCAGTGGCAACAGATTCAAAAGATTTATAGTGTCATAGAAAGCTGCAGCACAGAAAAAGATCCTTTAGCCCATTAAGTCTGTGCTGATCAAAAAACAAACACCTAACTTTTTTATTTAATCCACTCACGGAACGTGGGCCTCATTAGCTGGGCTAGCATTTATTGCCCGTCCCTAGTTGTCCTAGAGAAGGTAATGGTGAAATACCTTCTTGAACTGCTACAGTCCACGTGCTGTAGGTTGTTAAGGAAGGATTTCCCTTGTAACCTCCAAAAGAAAAGGGAAAATATTTGCAGGGCTATAGGTGACACTCCTGAAGAGTGTCAGGCCAGGTCAAGGGGACAAAAGCAGCGAGGATAATACTTCTTATTTATTCATGGAAAGTGGGCACTACCAACGAAGTTGGCATTATTGATGTCCACTCGAGAAAGTGATGGTGAGCTCCTTCCTTGAACCACTGCAGTCCACATGATGCCAGTTTAACCACTGGAACGTTTCAGCACCAGCCCGTGAACAGAGAAGGGGAACTTGAGGCACCGTGGGCAGTGTCCCTGTCTCCGGATCAGAAGTTCCAAGTTCGAGTCCCACACCAGGACTTGTTGGCCACAGAAGGTGCTTTTGTAACGTGGCTAAATGGGTCGATTTTGGCAGCCTGTAAATGGGTAGGTGGTGAGAATGGGAGAATTTCCTGTTCAGCCATCCTGCAGAAAGCAAATGTAAATCTCTGCAGTAAATTGCCCATAAGCAGGGACCTGTTCAATGGAAGGATGGGAGGAAAGTAAGACAGATTCTGAACTGAGCTCCACTGGAGTGAAAATGAACAAGGTTTATGTGATACAGGATTTTAAAATGTTTTTTTCTAATATATTTCACAGGAATTGAGATCACTGAAGACGAAACTGCAATCATTTAAATTAACAGGTTGGAGGGAAGATTTAGAAAGATATTTTACCAAGCACTTAATAATTGGGCAGTTAATGCAGTAATGAGATTATCTGATTAACCTGAAGATTGTGTTGTGGAAGTTAACATATAAGTGGGCCCCATTGAAACAATAAAGTTTACCAATAGCAAGGAATTTTGGATTGTAACGTTTTGGGCCACCGGACTCTGTATTTTCCTTCACAGATGCTGCCAGACCTGCTGAGCTTTTCCATCACCTTTGTTTTTGTTCCTGAATTTTGGATTGTGTCTGATCAGGAATCTGATGGAATGTTCCCTACTTGTCTGGATGGGTGCAGCTCTAACAACTCTTGAGAAGCTTAGGCAGCCCCCCGTTTGATTGGCACCACATTCACAAACATCCAGTCCTTCCATCAGCGATGCTCAGTAACAGCAGTGGGTACCCATCTGCAGCAATTTAGTGAAGCCCCTTTGACAGCACCTTCCAAACCCACAACCTTTTACCACCCAAAAAGAACAAGCAGATGTACTGGAACACTGCTCTTCAAGTCACACACTCTATCCTGGAGTTGGAATGCTATCACCATTCCTTCATTGTGCTTTCCCGAACTGCGCTATGGATAGACCCACACCACATGGTCTAAAAGTGGGTCATCACTTCCTCATTAGCAACTAGGGATGGACAATTAATCCTGGTCCTCCCAGTGATGCTTACATTACAAGGACAAATATATATTCTCAGGTCACCCTATAATAAATTTTTCCCCGTTAATTAATTTTGAACTGTCAGTCCTCGATAAGTGCCATAGAATATCATTCACAGAATAGGAGGTCAGTAAATGTAGAAAGGTAAAGTTGCCATAGACCTAGAGGACCATAGTGTTGGCTTCTCTCCCATGAGATGACTGGTGAGGGGTTTAACCTGTGCCTCACCATCATCACCAGCGGGTCCCTCACAGATGAGGGTGACTCTCTTTCACCCTCAGGGTGAGTCTGTATGTGGCTGTACAGACCAATGGGGCGACCGCAGACTCTGCCACACTTGGGGCAGAAGGTGGTCGTGGGAAAGGGGGTGGGTATGGTGTTGGTGTGATCGCACACTCCTGATGCTGTTTTCACCTGGCCCCCGCTTTTTCCCCGATGGTGCGTTTCAAGGTGCTCGACACCTTCCCAGATGCTCCTCCCCTACTTTGGACAGTTTTGGGCCAGTGATTCCCAGGTGTCCGTGGGAATGCCGCACTCCGCCAGCAAGGCCTTGAGGGTATCACTGAAGTGCTTCCTCTCTCCCCAGTGGCACTAGCCTGCCATTTTGGAGCTGAGAGCAGAGCACATGCTTGGGGAGTCTCTTGTCGGTCGTGTGGACGACGTGCCTGGCCCATCACAGCCGATCAAGGGGGGATGTCAGTGCCTCGATGCTGGGGATGTTGGCTGGGTTGAGAACGCTGGTGTTGGTTTGTCTTTCCTCCTAGTGGATTCACAGGATCTTGCGCAGGCAGCGTTGGTGGTACTGCTCCAGTGCCTTAAGGTGTCTGCTGTGGATAGTCCAAGCCTCAGAGCCATAAAGGAGAGTGGGAACCACCATATCGCTGCAAGCCATGAGCTGGCATTGGATCTGATGAGGGGCACAGAAGTTCCAAGTTTGAGTCCCATGCCAGGACTTGTTGGCCATGGAAGGTGCATTTGTAATGTGGCTAAATGGGTTGATTTTGGCATCCTGTACATGGGTAGGTGGTAAGAATGGGAGAATCTCCTGTTCTCCTACAGAAAGCAAATGCAAATCTCTGCAATAAATTGCCCATAAGCATAGAACCTGATTTTCACCTTGCTACAGCTGCAGGAGAAATGCAGAGAAAAGAGCCTAACCCTGTACTTGGCTTCCTTCAATCTTCCAAAGGCCTTTGACACCATCAATCAGGAAGCATTATGGATCATCATACTGTATACATGAAGCAGTTACTCTGGGGAACTCGGTTACAATGCAAGAGGCATGTTCAGCCACTTTTTATCATATTATTGATACTGTACATGATGAATAAATGAGTGTCAGTTAACTTAGAATGTGAAATACATGCTTAGGTCATGTCTAGTTTTTGAAGTGGACTTTTTGTACACCATCACACAGGAATCACTTCACTTGTCAGCCACTAGATGGAGTCTGGGTGTTGATTTATTTAAGGAGGAAAAACTTAACATTTTCTCTCGGATATTTCAGGAAATCCCAAAATATTTTACAAATAATGTAGGGTGCTGAGGGACATTTTGGTAAATGGCTAAAACAAATTAACACGCAAATTAGAAGCAGAGTAGGTAGTTCGGCTTCACGAACTTTATGCATAATTCACTAAAATTATTGCTGGTCCGTTTGTGTTTGAATTCTACATTCTCGTTGATACCTGATAATCCTTGATTCTTCTGCTTAATACAAATTGAACTGTCACTGCATTAAAAATATTCAATGGTGCCACTCCATCACCCTCTGAGGCAGAGAGTTCCAAAGTCACACAACACTCTGAGGGAAAACAGTCTTCACGTTTTTGTCATTTGTCTAAATGAGTTAGATGTGAACATAGGAGGTATAGTTAGTAAGTTTGCAGATGACACCAGAATTGATGGTGTAGTGGAGAGTGAAGAAGGTTAACTCAGAGTATAATGGGACCTTGATCAGTTGGGCCAATGGATCAGAGTGGCAGAAGGGGTTTAATTTAGATAAATGTGAGGTGCTGCATTTTGGAAAGGCACATCAGGGCAGGACTTACACACTTAATGGTAAAGTCCTGTGGAGTGTTGTTGAACAAAGAGACCTTGGAGTGTAGGTTCATAGTTCCTTGAAAGTGGAGTTGCAGGTAGACAGGATAGTGAAGAAGGTGTTTGGTATGCTTGCCTTTATTGGTCAGTGCATTGAATATAGGAGTTGGGAGGTCATATTGAGGCTGTACAGGACATTGGCTTGGCCACTTTTGGAATACTGTGTGCGATTCTGGTCTCTATGCAAGGTGTTGTTAAACTTGAAAGGGTTCAGAAAAGATTTACAAGGATGTTGCCAGGATGTTGGAGGGTTTGAGCTACAGGGAGAGGCTGAATAGGCTGTTGCTATTTTCCCTGGAGTGTCAGAGGCTGAGGGGTGACTATATAGAGGTTTGTAAAATAATGAGGGGCATGGATAGGGTGAATAGCCAAGGTCTTTTCCCCAGGATAGGAGAGCCCAAAACTAAAGGGCATAGGTTTAAGGTGAGAGGGGAAAGATTTAAAAGGGACCTAAGGGGCAACTTTTTCACACAGGGGGCGATGCGTGTATGGAATGAGCTGCCAGAGGAAGTGGTGGAGGCCGGTACAATTACCTGGATGGGTACAGGAATAGGAAGGGCTCAGAGGGATATGGGCCAAATGCTGGCAAATGGAACTTGATTAATTTAGGATATCTGGTCGGCACGGACGAGTTAGACCAAAAGGTTCATTTCTATGCTGTACGGCTCTGTGATTCTATGACTCTATCTCAATCCCGAAAGGTTGAGCCCTAATTTTAAAACAGTGTCTCCTAGTTCTGGACTGGTCCACAAGGGGAAACATCCTTTCCACTTCTACTTTGTCAAAAACATTCAGGATCTTATACATTTCAATCAATTCACCCCCTCACACTTTACAACTTCAGTGAATACAAACCCAGCTATCCAATTCATTCTTATAAGACAACCCATTCGAGGAATCAATTAGTAAACTCACACTGCACCACCTTATTGCATTTAACATCCTTCCTTAAATAAGGAGACCAAAACTGTGCAGCGTGTTCGAAATGTGGTCTCACCAATGCTCTGTATAGTTGAAACATAACCTCCTTACTTTCACGGTTGAGTTGGGAGCATGGTGGTAATGTTGTGGTAATGATTTGGTGATCCAGAACCCTTATTTTAATGTTTTAGGGTCACAGGCTTGAATATTACCACTACAGATGCGGAAATTTGAATTCAATAATTTTCTGGAATAAAGTGTCCGGGCCTAATAAGTGATCGTGCAACCTTTGTCAATTGTTGTATAAACCCATCTGATTCATTAATGTCCTTTAGGGAAGGAAATCTGCCATCATTAACCAGTCTGGCCTATGTGTGACTCCAGACCCACAGCAATGTGTTTGAATCTTAACAGCCCTCTGGGCAATTAGGGATGGGCAATAAATGCTGCCTAGTCAGTGATACCCACATCCCATGAATGATTTTTTTAAAAATCCCTCTTGAGGTAAAGGTACTTCAAACAGTACCTTATACTGATTTTCTGTGACTGATGCACTTCATTCCTCTGCACCTCAGAATTCTGTAATTAAGCAATACTCTACTTTTTATTCTTCTTGTCAAAGTGAACAACTTCGCATTTTCCTACAATATGCTCCATCATCCAGATTTTTGCCCCCTCATTCAGCCTATCTGTATCCATCTGCATCCTCCTTATGTATGTTCACAATATATTTTCCTAACTATTTCACATTATCTGCAAATTTAGCTACCTTATCTTCGCTGCCTCATCTAGGTCCTTGTGATAAATCGCCAAAAGTCAAGGCCTTTCGGGACCCCACTCCTGCCAATCAGAAAAAGTCTCATTCATGTGAGGTTTGGAAATAACACCAACATCGCTGACTCCCTTTCTGTTCCAGTTAAGTCAGAAGTCACACAACGCCAGATTATATGAAATCACAAGCTTTCAGAGTGCTGCTCGTCAGGTGAAGTGACTTCAAATAAACCTGTTGGACCATAACCTGGTGTTGTGTGACTTCTGACCTTGTCCACCCCAGTCCGACACCGGCGCCTCCACGTCATGTTTCAGCTGAAATAGACTTGGAACGTATCACCTCAACCGCACAATGTTTGATGCAGAAAGGTGTCCTCAATCTGTCTAAATCATTGGTGCCTCTCTAATACAGAGAGATACCTATAGTTCTTTGGCTGATTATTGTCCTTTAGTCGATCTGAAGTGTGTAAAGTAGAAATCGCAGCAGACAATTGATGCAAAGCAAACAGAAATGCAATTATTGCCAAGTCACCTGTCATTAATGGTATGAGTTCAGGGATAAATATTATTTCGGATAATAATTCTCCAAAACAGAGCTGTGGGACCTTTTACATCCACCTAGGAGAGGATCTGGAACCTCTTATCTAAAATACAGCACCTCTGACAGTGCAGCCCTCCCTCAGCATCCTGCTGCACTTTAAATCCAGATCAGAGACTCCAAGCTCTGGAGCAGAATTTAAACCTTCAATGTACTGATTGTAGCAGACACTGTAAAATGTCCAACACATGATAGATCTGTAAACTTTTTTTTCCCCTTTATTCATTCTCAGGATGAAGGCATTGCTGGCTAGGCCAGCATTTATTACCCATCCCTAATTACCCAGAAGGTAGTTAAGAGTCAACCACATTGCTGTGGGTCTGGAGTAACATGTAGGCCAGACCAGGTAAGGTTGGCAGTTTCCCTCCCTAAAGGACATTAGTGAACCAGATGGGTTTTTCCAACAATCAACAATGGATTCACAGTCATCATTAGACTCTTAATTCCAGGTATTTTATTGAATTCAAATTCCATCATCTACCATGGCGAGATTTGAACCCAGGTCCCCAGAACATTATCTGGGTGTCTAGATTAACAGTCCACAATAATACCACTAGGCCATCACTTCCCCCAAATTATTCTGGTTTGTTGGTCGTTTGCCTGCTGTTTCGTGGGGATTGTTATCAAGCGGTACTAAGTAGTTTAGGAATGTCACATTTGTATGCTAACGCACTGAACACCATTACTGCATGACATAATTTCCAAATCCAATAGCAAAACCAACCTCCAGAATTTCATTAAACCATGGTGTGCGGCTCTATGAAAGTAACATAGGCAGGTTACACTGACAGCACACACACACATCACACTCCCATTCCGAATCACTCCCATTCCAAATCACTCCCACATTCCTCCCATCCAATTGCTGATGAATTTCTGAGGAAACAAGATCCATTCCCAACTGCAAGAGGAGGTGACAGGTAAGCGATATTATCGTTGAACTGTTAATCCAAGACCCAGGTAACGTTCTGGGGACCTGGGTTCGAATCCTGCCAATGGCAGATGGTGGAATTTGAATTTTGTTCCAAAATCTGGGATTAAGAGTTTCATGATGACTATGAAATCATTGTTGATTGTCAGAAAAAAAACCCCATCTGGTTCACTAATGACATTGAGGGAAGGAAACTGCCATCCTTACCTGGTCTGGCCTACATGTGACTCCAGACCCACAGCAATGTGGGTGACTCTCAAATGGGCAATAAATTAAGGATGGGCAATAAATGTTGACCTAGCCAGCAATATTCTCCGTAGAAAAGCCAGAGCTTGGAAGACTTCTGTCTGAGTATCAGTTTTACTTGTAGTTCTGCGCACGTGCAATACAAAACCATCAATGTGGACCTGAAGGGACACTATGTGGTCGAGATGTTCAGCAAATAAGAAATAGGAGCAGGAGACATCCATTTGCCCCTCAAGCCTGCTCCGCCTCCCAATAAGATTGCCGCATCTCTGATTTGAATCTTGACTTCACTTCCTTGCCTGGACTGTCCCATAACCCTCGGTCGTCTTGTGTCAAACCTCGAGATTCCAAATGTATGTGGCTGACCTCAGGGAGAGCAACCGTCCTGGGCAGGGGCAGCTTGATGAACAAGCAGAGGGAGACAATCTTTACTGGAAAGTTTAGATCGTCATATCCATGGAGATACTTCTGCCTCCAGAACAAGATACAACGAGAAACCCAAAACTGTATAAATGAAAGACTAGCGACCTTTCACCTCCAACTGTAATAAATACGTGGCTGTCATCAGTGCCCATGTCATCCACTGACTCTGTCTGTACTTCCTACTGCTTCAGGAACGCAACTAACATAATCAAAGACCCCTTCTCACCTCGGTTATATTCTCTTCCACTCACTCTTGTCAGGCAGAAGATACAAAGGTTTGAAAAACATTGATTGACCATGCTAAATTGCCCCACGGTGTCCAGGGACGTGCAGGCTAGGTGGGATTTAACGTGGTAAATTCAGGGTTGCAGGGATAGGGTAGGGGGCCAGGTCTGGGTGGGATGATCTTCGGAGGGTTGGTGCAGACTCAATGGGCTGACTGTATTCCATGAAAATTGTGACTGTGAGTGATGATAAATTGTCACGTCAAAATCTGCTTTTCTCCAATGAAAATAACCCAGCTACTTTGTAAAACGAGATTTCTGACACCCAAGTACTTACCTGCATTGAGAATGTATCTGACCTCATTGTGTCACTAAAAGGGGGAGGGCTACCCCTGATAACTCTGTGGCAATAAGAACCAATGATCCTGCTGAGCCACACACAAGTTATCTTCGAAACTGGTCTGAAGGAATGCCTGAGACTTAATGGGATGAGGAAACAAGGGACGGATATGTGAATTAAAGGTTAATTGAGTGAGGACTGGTTGCATAAATAGGGGGAGTTAGTTATCAGTGGGGTGAGAGTTTTATGCAGCATAGCTAACTGAAGTAAGGCTCTCACTAAAAATGTGGATTTGGACCCTGATTACGAGGGGGAATATTTGCTAATGATGAATTCAGAGATGTGCGTGAATATGAACATAACAGCTATGAGGACAGCAGCAAAAAGCCTGTTCAGCAATGAGGTATATGGAAGGAGCAATGAAGTAATAAACAAAATGATTCATCAAATATTAGCAGACTGGCAAAAATGTGAATTAGCACCTGCACTAGTGTGGGCTGTACATACTCAGAATTGTTGGAAATGGTGAATCGTTATAAAATCCCTACAGTGTAGAAGCAGGCCATTTGGCCCTTTGAGTCTACACTAACCCTCTGAAGAGCATCCCACCCCATTCCTGTAACCTGCATTTCCCATGGCCAATCCACCTAGCCTGCGCATCCCTGAACACTATGGGCAATTTAGCATGGCCAATTCACCTAACCTGCACATCTTTGGGCTATGGGAGGAAACTGGAGCACCCGGAGGAAACCCATGCAGACACAGGGAGAACGTGCAAACTCCACACAGACAGTTGCCCGAGGGTGGAATCAAACCCAGGTCCCTAGCACTGTGAGGCAGCAGTGCTAACCACTGAGCCACCAGGCTGCCCATGGTAGTGGGAAGGATAAAAGTCACTATAGTCTTACCAGACCATAGGGCTGCTCTCTCATTAAAGAGAGACGACTGGCAGTGGTTTAACCTGAGGGTCACCACGCCTCAGGTGAGGGGAGAGGTTGAGAAGGAGAATCCCTCATGGTAACCTCAGCCAGTACAGGAATTGAACCCACACTGTTGGCATCACTCACCAGCTAGCCAGCTAACTGAGCTAACCAACACACTCTCAGTTACATTTTGATAGGAGTGTAAATTTCCATCATTGATAAGTAATCAGCCCCCAGCTTGGGTAGGAACTGCAACTGATTCCACTTTATCAGGGTGTTCAAATGCACTGCCTGCAGGGAAAAAGGCTTTCATTCAAGCTCAGAGATAGTAAGAATTGCCGAGGCTAGAGTCAACGATAACACAGTGTGGAGCTAGAGGAACACAGCAGGCCAGGCAGCATCAGAGGAGCAGGAAAGCTGATGTTTTGGGTCAGGACGCTTCTTGAGAAATGGGTCTTTTCGTGAAAGCTGAACTCTCAAAAAGAATTTGGCAACTGTTAATATACAAGGTAATGAAATCAGAAACCAGCTTCAATCCAGAAGATATGGTTTACCACAACAGATAGGGACTTAAAGAAATGAGAGGCCGGGGGAAGGTGTTTGGCAAAGTTGAAAAGGTAATAATTGTACAGTGTGAGGATCAGACTGCTTGGGTGCACTCATCAAGATCGCTTTGTTCGGAACACAAGTTTGCAAATTCTGAAGGAGTTATAGGAAGTAATGAGGAGTCAGGTATCTCATAGACCCAAACCTTACACAGTTATGAGGATCAAATTGCCACAGTTGCCAGTCTGTCTGATGAACAGATCAGTTCTGATGGTCAGTATCAGGCCATGAATCCTGAAGCGCAACTGCCAAAAGTGTGCAGTAAAATCAAATGTTTATCAGGAGGGGCAAGTCAGTGGAGAAATGTGATTATTATACACAGAGCGTGGAAGGCCACTGGAAAATGTAAAAGCTCGACAAAAGTACAGGATGTAGAGCATGAGGATAAGACCATCGATTGGGAACATAAAGTATAAACATAGAACGCATAGTAAGCTGAAACAGTGGGTCCAAGAGTGAACCTTCCCCAAGAAAGTAATCCTGGAACATTAAAAGGTCAAAGAGCAGTCCTGAAAGAACTTGAAATCAATATGGAGGACATAGTTTAACAAGGGCAAGAACTATAGTATAAACCAGGAGCACAAGTCCATGTAATTGGGAAGTCTTATTGGCCAATGATGAACTAGAATACAAGTTAATAAAAGATGCCAAACAACAAGAACTGCTAAACTGGAGAAAATGTGGGTGTACACAGAGATACCAGACAGGGGACAACCAACCCTGTCACATTGGTGGGTATGCAATGAAACGGTATCCCCTGATGAGACTTATAAGGGTAAAGCAAGGCTAGGGACATGAGTTTTTTAAAGAAATCAAGGGGGATCAAGATATAAGATTCACCAATAACAGGAAAAGCAATTTTGATTTTTTTTTGGCTTTGTTAGCAACAAACACTTGGGAGCGTTAAGCAATTGATATTAAAGCTGGATTTCTGCAGCAGATCAACTTAAGAGGGAAGTGCTTCTTTGTCCTCCAACAGAAGCACTCCACTGGGGATACCACAAGGGGCTGAATGGCCTATTCCTGTTTCTATGTTCCTTAACAAATGTGTACATGGCCTAAATGATGCCTCAAGAGCTTGGTACTTCTCAATATGGCCTGTCTTATTAAATTGTTGTGTTCAGTGAAAAGCATACCCTGCTATGTTTTACTGCCATTGTGAGGGGCAGCTTGCAGGCATCTTTATGATGCATGTTGATTTTTTTTTGTAGAGTGGGAGCATAACTGTCATCACTGGGCTTAAAGCAGAATCTAAAATTGGAAGTTGGGCTTGGGGATAGGGTGGGGTTGGGGGATGTGTCTGGGTGGGATGCTCTTCAGAGTGTCGGCGTGGACTCAATGGGCTGAATGACCTGCTTCCATACTATAGATATTGTATTCTATGATTGTATGATTCTGGGGTTTTAAGTACATTGGATTGGAAATGAGGCTGAATAGATTAGCAAAAATGCGCTCAGTTTCTTCGTCCAGATCATTAACATTCAACGTGAATAGTTCTTGGCCCAACACTGGCCCCAGTGGAGCTCCACTAGTCATTGGCTGCCTTTCTGAAAAAGACCCCTTTATCCCTATTCTACACCTCTGTCAGTCAACCAATCCTCTATCCATGCCACCACTTTGCCCCTAACACCATGGGCTCTTATATTATTCATCAGCGTCCTGTGCAGTACCTTGTCAAAGACCTTCTGGAAATCTAAGTAGATCAGATTCACTGGCTCTCCTTTGTCTAACTTGCTCATTACTTCCTCAAAGAATTCCAATAGATTTGTCAGGCATGACCTCCCCCTGATGAAGCCATGCTGACTCCACACTATTTTACCATTCACTTCCAAGTACTCTGCAATCTCATCCTTAATAACGGGCTCTAAAATCTTACTGAACGAGGTCAGGCTAACTGGCCTATAGTTTCTCCTCTTCTGCCTCCCTCCCTTTGTAAACAGGGGTGTGACATTGGCCATTTTCCAGCCCTCAGGGACCCTTCCTGATTCCTGCTGTCTGACTACTTTACAAAGAAAGCAGAAAGTTATAAGATACAGTGAGCTGTACTGGAACAAGAATATTTATGTGCAAAGAAAGGGAATATAATCTTTTGTCATTTTGTGTGTTTTGTTTGTTTGCAATTAGTATAGATGGATTTATCAAAAAGGAAGAAAGGGACTCTATACTCTAAAGAAATGCCCATGATCTAAAGGAAAGAAGTACTAGGAGATGGATATTTTAATTGAGAGTTAATTGGGTTTGAATTGGTTGTATCAATATAGGGAGCTACTAAACCGTGGGACACATGGGTGTTTTCCTGGTGGTGGAAAAAATATAATAAAGTTTATTCAGAAAGGAGTCTTTTTTCTGTCTCACAGTATCTATATTTGAAGAAACAGATAAAACAGACCTTGTGGCTCAGTAGTAGCTTCCCTACCCTTGGACTGAGAGGTCTGCATTTAATTCCCATCTGCTCCAGAGGTCAAAAAAGAGATTAAACAGTGGGGGTGAGGGTGAGTTTTATGGACTTTGGTTAATTAAACAAAGCTCTCACAAGAAGTGTGGCCATTAACTCTGTTTAAATAATTATTTTTTACAGTACAACACGTGTGACCCTGGACAGTCTGTATCCAAAGGCAGCAAGAGATGGCCAATACTCAGGTTTGACTGAAAAGTGGCAAGTAATATTCACGCCACACAAATGCCAGGCAATGACCATCTCCAAGCCACTTACCAGCCTGACTTGGAAATATATCGTCATTCCTTCACTGTTGCCAGGTCAAAATCCTGGCATTCCCTCCCTAATAGCATGTGGTCCCCCTACAGAAGATGGTCTGCAACGGTTCAAGAAGGCAGCTCACCACCACCTTCTCAAGGGGCAACTAGAGACGGGCAATAGAGTGGTGGGCATGTGGAATGTGCTGCCAGCAGTGGTAGTAGAGTCAGATACTTTAGAGACTTTTAAGCGACTCTTGGATAGGCACACGAAGGAGGGTAAAATGTAGTGTATGCAGGGTAGATTGATCTTAGTAGGATAATAGGTTGGCACAACATCGTGGGCCGAAGGGCCTGTACTGTGCTGTACTGTTCTATGTTCCATGTTCTATGTTCAATAAACACTGGCTCAGCCAGCAAAGGCCATGTCCCACAAATGAATAATTTTTATGGACAAAGTGACCACAGAAAAAATTAAAGGGGCCTCACATTGTTCTTGTCCAGTTTTGTTCAGTGAGAGGTTTCCACTCAGGTACCGTTCTTCCCAGTTACTGGTCTGCATTATCACTGAGTGCAATAAACCAGTAAGGTGAGGGATATATTTACCCCCTTTAACACAGGAGGTGATTTAACCCCAAAGTGAACTGCATCTTCCTCAAACATTGCAAAGAGGGAGACGCTGACCCCACAGTACTGCAGAGAGCGGGTCTAAAGTGTTAAGTGGGTGATCCATGGGAAATTTGGCTGTCATCCAATCAGAATTCTGTAAGGGAACTTTGCCCTAACATCAGTCACCAATCTGCTGTCAAAACACCAGAAGATATACAGTTGTGATGATAATCCCCCAACTTAGTGTAATGTCTCAGGGTAAACCCTTAACTGAAGGGTTTAATCTGGCGAGAAATCTGAATCATGACTGCTGAGTATTGAACAGGTATGCAGCTGTAAGGAAACAAGTTTGAATTAGAATTTAGAGAATTAGGTTTATTGTCACCTGTACTCAAGTACAGGGATATAGGAGGACAGTGAAGAGTGTACAAAGTCACTATTTCTGGCACCATCTTAGGTACAAAGATATCTATGTACAAAATATTAGGCACAAATTAGGAAAATGAAAGTCTAAAGACTAAAGATCAGCATTACAGTCCTTCACCTTGGGACCAGGAGTCCATGCTGGGCTTTCATGGGGTCAGGAGTCCATCAAATCTGTCCCCGCTGGGCTTCCTCAACGTCAGGAGTCTCTGACTCAACTCTCCACCACCAATTGTGAACTATCTTTACATCACCCTTAGTTACAAGGAGCAGAATTAGGCCATTCGGCCCATCGAGTCTTCTCCACCATTCGGTCATGGCTGATACGTTTCTCAACCCCATTCTCCTGCCTTCTCCCTGTAACCTGGATTCCTGTACTAATGAAGAACCTTATCTATCTCTGTCCTAAATACACTCAATGACATGGCCTCCACAGCCCTCTGCAGCAATGAGTTCCATAGATTCACCAGCCTTTGGCTGAAGAAATTCCTCCTCGTCTCTAAAGGGTCGTCCCTTCGCTCTGAGGCTGTGCCCTCAGTTCTTAGTCACTCCTACAGGTAGAAATATCTTCTCCACACCTACTCTATCCAGGTCTCTCAGTAAGTTTCAATCAGATCCCCCCCCTCATCCTTCTAAACTCCATTGAGTAGAGACCCAGAGTCCTCAACTGTTCCTCATATGACAAGTCCTTCATCCCTGGGATCATTCTCATAAAGTTCCACTGGACCCCCTCCAACGCCAGCACATCCCTCCTCAGCTACAGGGTCCTGCCAGCACTAGGTGTTTGTGATTCATGTCTGTTTATGATGTAAATGATCAAGAGGGGGAAATACAATTCTGATGGACACTTTGCTGTGGAAATTGGGAGGGCGCTGATCCAGATTATTTATTTTTAAATAAGAGGTTCGGCAGACGATATTAAAGTTTGTGTACACGTATGAACAGATTCAAGGACAGCTTCCTCCCCACTAATATCAAACTTCTCAAATGTTAATGTTGATCTCTCGCTCTCTCTGCGCCTTCTCTACGGCTGTAACACAGTATTTGGCATGCTGCTCTGCTACCCGGTTGCACTTTGGATGGTACAATCTGCCCGCGAAACAACACTTTTCACTGTATCTCGGTAAGTGTGACAACAATAAATCATTCAACCAGGTGGACATCAATGCTCCAAACCAGCCTCAATTGCCTGTTGCGAGTTGAACTGAGTATCCTATTTCAACGGAAAATTAACTATGGGCCTGGAGTCACATGTGGGCCAGACCAGGTAAGAATAGCAGATTTCCTTCCTTAAACGGTATTAAAAAACAATGTTTGCTCTAACATCAACCCCTCCTACCCTTGAGCATGGACCTGGGTTTTTAATGACAATTGGCTCACAGTGACTATTACTGTGATTTGTTTATTCCAGCTATTTTATTAATTGAATTTAAACAGCACCAGCTGCTTTGTTGGGATTTGAACCTGTGCCCACAGATCATTAGGCTGGTTCCAGCAACATTACCGCAATGCCACCAGCTCCCTGCAGCTGGAGCATTGTCAGAATCTATTAATATATGGGAGGCTAGCAAATCAGCTAAGTTTCTCTCGTCTTGTCGCTGTTAACAAATCCTATTCAGGAGTACCAATATATAGATGTTGGAGGTTGTGAGAATCAGACTCAGCTGTGATGCCCTGTATAGTTGAATAGTTTGCCGATTCTCAATGCACAGCCCACACCAGTAGAATGGCCAACACCGGCTCAGCTTGTAGCAACTTTACCTTTTGAGGCATAAGTTTGTAGGTTTAATGCCCAATGCTGAGACTTGGACACAAATTCCAGATAGACATGTCCAGGGCAGTTCTGAGGGAATGCTGCATTGTCAGAAACACAATCCTCTCATTTGGATTTTTTACTTTGAAGAAGGGATGGTGCCCTGGACTGTATTTAGCTCTCAATCAACAGTATCACTATCTAGCCATTTCCCACATTGCAGTTTGAGGAAGCTTGCTGTGTGCAAGTTTGCTGTTGGCCTTTCAAATTTATAACAATGATTAGCGCTTTAAACATTCTGAAATTGTGAAAGGTTCCAAGTAAACCTTTCTTTCTGCCTTCAATATTATCAGAGACAGGGGAACCTTTCTCTCTGCTTGAGGCTAAATGCAGATCCTTGAGCTAAAGGGCAGAATCAAACCATTCACCATCAACAAGAGACGAGAATGTTACAGACTAAACTTTAACATGTCACTACGGCATACCACCAGGTCTAGCCCCTGGGACCCATGGTTGAGTTTCATATTGTAGCTGTAGGTATGCATTGTCCTGCTGCAGGGCTGGGCAACAGATTCCTAAATACTTTGTTTATCCTTTTCAATTCTGGCAGTTACAATCAAGATCCATTATCGAGTCTTTTGTGGGTTTTGCTGAGTTTGAGCCGTAGCCGAGCCAACTCTCAGTAAAGTCAGACCTGACATTCATGAAAATATAAAAGCTGCCAGCAAAATTGAAACTGCCCCCTGAATGAGAAAGTGGGGAATGTCTTCTGGAGCGGCAGCTATTGATATCTGAACTGTTGAGCTGTAAAGTGGCCTAGACCTATCGATTGCCTGCCTGTTGTAAACTGACCTCCATTCTCTGGGCTCTCCCACCCTATGTGAAAGGCTAGAGTAATCAGGTTCAAGGAGAAGCGGACAATGCCTGTTATTTCGCTGAATCTCTTGCATCTCTCGTTTCTCAGAGATCTGAGGGGAGTGGGAAAAAAATACCCCTTTGTGCAGATTAACATGAAACCCCCACTTTAAAGCGCGAAAGTATCATTTCATCGCCCTATCTTCTAAATATGATAAGAACGGCATTGTCCCGCTGATTGACAGATTACCATTAACCACCACCCCCCACCCCACTGTCTGAGGGGGCCCAACCTTAGCAGCTGCTTCGATATGACAAAGTTAATACTCTCTGTTCAGGTGAACTGAATGCCTGTGAAGTTAATGCTTTTACTTGTATGAATAGAGTTTCAGAGGTAAAGAAATTTTCCAACATTTCTCCGTCTGCTATCTTTCCAAAGGTGGAGGTGTAAGAGCAAAACAAGTCATTAAACCCTCTCCTTGAACATACCTGACAAAAAAATTCAACTCATTACACCACCCCTTTCAGATATTTAACAGGAACATTGACGATTATTAAACCATCCCCTTTAAGATATTTGACAAAAAAATTCAAACTCATTAACCCTCCCCTTTAAGGTATTTAACATGAACATTCAAACTCATTAACCCTCCTGTTTAAGATAGTTGACAAAAAAAGCCCATTAAACTCTCCCCTTTAACACATTTGACAAAAAAAATCCAGCTTATTAATCCGTCCCCTTTAAGATTCTTGGTAGACCCGTAGGTGACAATTAAGGAGGATTTGTTTCATCAGTCCTGATGGACTGGAACACAGTGGGTGAAAGACCACAGGAAGCAGATTCCAAAACCACTTTCAAAAAGGGAATTAGGAAAGGAAAATAACATAGAAGAAAAAGAGAAAGGGGACTGAGTGGATCTGATCGGATAGCCTACAGCCAATATGGGCCAAGTGGCCTTTTTCCAACACTGTGCGATTTGATCATATAAAAGTAATTTTGATTTTCCTTTCTGTGGCTGTGGAGTGCCTTGCTAACTGGTTCCCTCCTTCCCCACCACACAGTTCATTTTAATTAAGGATGAGTTTGGTCAATTTAAAAATGTCCCATGTCCATTATTTCAAAGATGAGTTTGGGACAACTCTCGTCTAATATGTATCCTTCAACAAACACCATTAAAAAAGGTCATCAGGACAATATTACAGAACAATGAGGCAGTGATGGACGCAACAATATACACTTTATATCAGCATTGTGTGCATAATGGGAGTAGGAAGCAGCAATAGTGTGTCCCAGACAGGGATTTACAACTTAATTCTAATGGAAATAAATAGAGTCTAACAGAAACTCTAAAGAATTGTATTGGACACGAAATATCCTCCAATAAAGAGTCATATTGAACTCAAAATGTTGATTCTGTTTCTCTCTCCAGATCGCTGAGTTTCTCCAGCATTTTCTGTCCTTAAGAACTTAGAAGAAACATAGAAAAATAGGAACAGGAGTAGGCCATTCAGTCCTTCCAGCCTGCTCCATCAATATGATCCTGGCCAATCATCCAACTCAGTCTGTTCTCGCTTTCCCCCCCTGTCTTTTGATCCCTTTAGCCCTAAAAATTATACATAATGCTTGCTAGAAAATAGTCAATATTTTGGCCTCAACCGTTTTCTGTGGCTAATACTTCTGTTTGCAGAAACCTGCCAGAGTCAGACTCGAGTCACTATAAGGTACAGGAAATTTTACTAAAATATATACACCTAGCCACTAGCTACACAAAGGGACATCCAAATAAAACCCAGAAGTGGAACCCAAATCTCAAACCAATTATCATTTGGTATTTGTGGGAGTTTATATTGTGTAAAGTGACTGACTTGTATCCTTGATCACAGCATTTCAAGAAGTAGCTCAGTGACTTTAAGAAAAGTTTTGGGCCGTCATGAAGACGTGACACATGCAAATACTTCCTTTTGAGGAATTAATGGGGTACAAGTGGAAATACACATTAATTTTACTTCCATCAGAAATATTCCGAAGCAGTTTTTTTTTTAAATAAGTGACATTTGAAACTCCGCCCTTCTACTCATCAATGATGCTTTTGAAAAGACTGGATGATTAACATTGGTGGAATAAATTCTACAAAAATTTCATTGATAAACGGCTCTTGTCCGTCTCTTAGCTCGCTCTGAGGGCCTTTAAACAAACATAAAAATATCAGCTTTTCTCACAGCTGGATGACCACATGGTGTCCATGGATTCCACAGGGGAGGGGGTGGGGTGGTTGCAGAATATATCAGACTTTTGTTCTTTGCAAACTTTACACCCATCAGAATAATGGGATGGCATGCTTTAAGATGGCATTGAAGACTGTCCTCTTCAACACATTACCGCAAGAGAAAACCTTACAACATTTCTGAGTGAGAATTAGAGTAAAGTATCCAATCTGCACTAGGAGAGAGTACAGAATTCCCTAACATCATCTTGACACCATGTCTGAATATTAATGAGAGACAGACAGCACTTGTTGCTTGAACAGTCCCTATTAACCTAATGGCCCAAATAATACTGCCAAGACAATGACTTCCCATTATCAGACTGTAAATCAACATGGTAATTTGCAGTTCATGACCTATCTCTTCTACTGGGCAATTTGTGTCAGTTAGCTTTACAGTAAATGACAGCTTGGCTTTAACTTCCAGATATTTTATTAAATTTAAATTTCACCATCTGTCACATTAGAGATTTGAACCCATGTTCACCACACAGTGCATTAAGCTGTAGCTCTGAATTACTAGCCCAGTGATATTACCACTGCCCCACTGCCACCCCTTCAACTCTAACTGTCCCATGACTTTCAGTAAATTTATGCACTCAAACAATAAATACCAACTAAACTCAATACTGGAAGCGAGAATTAGTACCTGATAGCACAAATACATTTGGAATGAGCTTTATGCCAAACAATTTCGTTTAGGGAAGAAAACTGCTATCCTTTCCTGGTCTTGCCTATATCTGATTCCAGACCCACAGCAATGTGATTGACCCTTAACAGCCCTCTGGACAATTCAGGGTGGGCAATAAATACTGACCTGGCCAGTGATGCTTCTATCCCATGAAAGAATTTTTTAAAAACTTTTTGATCCAGAAAATTAACAATTTAAACTTTAGAGTTTTATTCTTTCAGGTAGTAAATCATTGTTAGATATTGATTTACATTTTGAAACATAGTGTATAGAATTATGATAGTGCACAGGGAGGTCAGTCATCTCAGCTCCAGGACATCTCTGCAGGAGTTCATCAAGGGAATATCCGAGGCCCAACTATCTTCAGCTGCTTTGTCAATAACCTTCTGTCCATCATAAGGTCAGAAGTGGGGATGTTCATGGTGATTGCACAATGTTCATTACCATTCGAGCATCCTCAGGTGCTGAAGCAGTCCATGTTCAAATACAACAAGATCTGGACCATATCCAGGTTTAGGCTGACAAGTGGCAAGGAACATTTGTGCCACACAAATGCCAGGCAATGACCATCTCCAAGAAGAGATGACCTCACTACCTCCCCTTGACATTTAATGGTGTTACCATCACTGAAATCTCCAATATCGACATCCTCAATATCAATACCATTGACCAGAAACTCAAATGGACTCACCATATATATGTACAATGGCTACAACAGCATGTCAGAGGCTAGGAATACTGCAGTGAGTAACTCACTCCCTGACTCCCCAAAGCCTGTCTAAATCTACAAGGCACAAGTCAAGAGTGTGATGGAATACTCCCCATTTGCCTGGGTGAGTGCAGCTCTAACAACACTCAAGAAGCTTGACACCATCCAGGACAAAGCAGCAAAGCAGCCCGCTTGATTGGCACCATATCCACAAACATCCACTCCCTCCACCACTGACGCTCAGTAGCAACAGTGTGTACTATCTACAAGATGCACTGCAGCAACTCACTCAGATCTCCTTCGACAGCACATTCCAAACCCATGATCACTTACATCTAGAAGGACAGGAATAGCAGATACATTGGGAACACCACCACCTGCAAGTTCCCCTCCAAGTCCCTCACCATCCTGACTTGGAAATGTACCACTGTTCCCTCACTGTTGCTGGGTGAAAATCCTGGAATTCCCTCCCTAATGACATTGTGGGTCTACCTACAGCACACGGACTGCAGCGGTTTAAGAAGGCAGCTCACCACCACCTTCTCAAGGGCAACTAGGGACGGACAATAAATGCTGGTCCAGCCAGCGACACTCGCGAGCCACAAGTAAGGGAATGAAAAAGAAGGCTGTTCAGCCTGTCATGTCTGAATGAGTTGTATAATTCAGTGCCATTTCCCCCTTTCCCCGATAATCCTGAATATTGTTTTGATTAAAGAATCATCCAATTTCCTCCTCAATGTCTCAATTGAGCCTGCCTTCACCACAGTTCCAGGCTGTTCATGTCAGACCCTAACTTCTCGCTGTGTAAAAAATCTTTCTCTCACATCACAGTCACTTCTTTTCTAGATGGCCTTCAAGCCATGCCCTCTGCTTCTCGATCCGTTTATCAGAGAGAATGGTTTCTCCCAATCTACTATGGCCAGACCACTCGTGTTTTTGAAAACTTCTAACAAATCTCCTCTTAGTCTTCTCCTCTCCAAGGAGAATGATCCCAACCTCTCTGGTCTATCTTCACAGCTGAAGTTTCTCATCACTGGAACCATACTCATAAATCTCTTCTGCACTCGCTCCACTTGTTCACATCCTTCCAATGGTGTGGTGTCCAGAACTAGACAATACTTCAGCATGTCTAAGTTGTGTCTTATACAAGTTCAGCATAATCTACTCACTCTTGTACTCTGTGCCTGATTAATGTTTATCTTTTTAACTTAGTTCTTACTTTTTTAACTCATACTATGAATAACTGTAAGGTAATGAAACCTTTTTTCTTTATCTCTTTATTTTGTATCTGAGATTTGTACCTAAGTACTTTGTACTTAAGATAGCACCATGTGGGCTGATAATGTAAACTTTTCACTGTTTTCCTGTACTTCTGTAGTTGAGTACATGTGACAATAAAACCTAATTCTAATAAAGGTATTGTATGCTTTATTAAATGTTCACTCTACCTGTTCCACTCCCTTTAGTGACTTCTGCACAGATATTTCCAGTTCTCTCTACTCCTATGTGTCCTTTCAGGAAGTGTTCTTTATTTTATGCTGTATCTCCAAGTTCTTTCTACCAAACATACCACCTTACACTTCTCTGCATCATCTGCGCCAGCAATCTGCCAATTCCACCAGCTTGTCTATGTCCTTTTGTTGTTTGACACTGTCCTCCTCACAATTTACAAAGCTTCCAAGTTTGGTATCATCCGCAATCTTGGAAGTTGTCTCCTGCACACCAAAATCTAGATCATTAACATAAATCAGGAATAGCAATGGTCCTGAAACCCAACACCTGGGAACTCCACAACAAACTTTGCCCGAGTTGAACATATATCCATTAACCAATTACTCTTTGTTTCCTATCACTCAACCAATTTTGTATCCATGTTGCTGCTGTCTGTTTATTCCATAAGCTATAAATTTTCTCAAAAGTTGTTGTATGGCACTGTATCGAGTGCCATAATAGTATTGTTAATCATTTTTTCTGTCTTTTTCTATCTCTTTTCATTCTATCTTTTTTCTTTCAATCGTTTTCATGTCCCTGGTTTGACTCTAGTCGTCTATTTTTTATTCATTTATTTCTTGCTCACTTTTTTTTATTTCAAAAATATATTTTATTCATAAAAAGTACGGACATAGTCCCTAAAGCAGTTCAGTTCTATACAGTAGCATATGAAGAATACAAACAAACAAACATTGGAGTTTGACTCTATCCAACAAACAGATTAATAAAGCCATCTCTTACTTGTACAAGACTCTATTTACATAAATTTGAGGCACCGGGATAATTGAACAGACCCCCATTTAACTTCAGCAGTAAGACCTCAGACAGTGGTCTTTCCTCACTGCACTTTGGCAGTAGCTGCCCCAAGCTTTAGTATATCCCTCAGCACACAATCCCGGACCTTTGAATATGCCAGTCTGCAACACGTGGTCGAGGACAACTCCTTGCACTGGAAGACAACAAGTTTTGGGCAGACCAAAGAGCATCTTTCACCTGGTTGATAGTCCTCCAGGCGAGAACAGCCGTAGAGCAGTGAGTCCTGCATCACCGAGCTGCTCAAGGTGAACCTTGACAAAATCCACTGCCATTTATTTCTCTCTCACTGCTTAAGTGAAACAGATGGACTGTTGCCCCATGCTTTAGCAAGCTTCCAAAATCCACATTGTCTTCTCGGCCCCATTATTCACTCACATGTCCTGCAATTTCTGCAAGTTAAGGAGAACAATTTTCAAGCTGAAAGGTAAGGGATGAACTAAAATTGAACAAAAAACAGAACAGGAAAATAATTCATGAATGCCAAATGACCTGTTTGTTCACCATATTGTAGTGCAAGCACGTGTGTGTGTGCGTGTTTGTGTGTGCGTGAATGTGTGTGTGCGTGTGTGTATCTGTGTATGTACGTGTGTGTCTGTATGTGTTTGTGTGTGTGTCTGTGTGTGTTTGTGGTGTGCGTGTGTGTCTGTGTGTGTGCCTGTTTGTGTGTGTGCCTGTGTTTGTGTGTGTGTGCCTGTGTGTCTGTGGTGTGCGTGTGTGTCTATGTGTATCTGTGGTGTGCGTGTGTGTGTCTGTGTGTTTGTGTGAGTGTGTGTGTCTGTGTGTGTGTGTTGGTGGTGGGGGGGGTGGGGTTTGGCAGGGTGGGGTTATCTGCTGTGTAATTTGGCTGTTGCACCACCCACTTCATAAGACTTTCTGTCTTTCCCAATGGTTGGCCATGGATTTCCGATGGCTTGGTCCACATTTACTGGTGAAGTGTCTCAGTGACTTGCCATTGCTTTCTGTAGGATGGCAGATCAGGAAATGCTCCTGCTCTTACTGCCTGCTATCAGGCATATCGGAAGGATTGACATCTGGAAGTTAACCCTCGTGAGCACATTTCAAAAGCACCTTCCATGGCCAACAGGTCCTGGTGTGGGACTTGAATCCATAGCTTCTAGCCTCGAGGTAGGGAAAGTACCCACTATGCCACAAGAGTTACTGCACTCCAAGCATTGGCAACGTTCCTTGAAATAGTTTTGAAAGGCATTAAATAAAATGCCTGCGTGGGTTTTCTCTGGGTACTCTGGTTTCCTCCCACAGTCTAAAGGTGGGCAGGTTAGGTGGGTTGGCCATGCTAAATTTCCCCGTAGTGTGCAGGCTAGATGGGTTAACTGTAGTAAATGTGGATTTACAGGGATAGGGTGGGATGCTTTTCGGAGGGTCAGTGCAGACTCGATGGGTCAAATGACCTCTATCTGCACAGTAGGGATTCTATGACTCTGTGAAATAAACTCAAGAGTAATTTTGAAGGTTACTGGGAGTGAGCAAAAGTACGGCCGCAATTAGGCTAAGCAGCTCACGTGGAGAATTGAATTGAATTGAATTAGCTTTATTGTCAAATGTACTCAAAAGAGTAGAGTGAAACATTGTATGGCCTAACCCCAAAAACAAGGACAGGGGAAAAGACAGTCAAGATGTATACAGCAGGCAATGCAAAGCCCTATTGCAGAACAGATAATGTCAATGCTGACCAGATGGACTGAGTAGCCTGAAAACTACAACAATCTAAGCAAAGTTTATTTAAATTATTTCAATGTTGGTTTATTCATTGAGTTACATTAGCAGGATTATTTTACCGAGGAAACAGCCATTGAAGAGGAAAGGTCCTTGGGGTGAAAGGACACTCTGCCAGAAGGACACATTATTTTATTTTTCATTATTTAAAATACTATTACGTTACCGTAATCCCATGGTACAAGGACAGTCTTGTGGTCTGAGGCAACGTCTCACTTACACAGATTGTATGACTGTGTTTGTAACTGAGACTATGGTTATCTGACCGTCTCAAAGAGATTAAAGCAATGAGTTACATTTACTTTAGCACTCATTACCTACGAGGTAATGTCTCAGGGCAGGGCAGTGGATAATAATGCAGACCCTGGGAGGCAAAAGGAAAATCAAAGGGAAACATTGGGAAGGAGGGATTCGACAATGCACCTTTCAACAGCTTCAAATCAGGCAAGCGCTTTGCAACCAATGAGACGAAATAATGTCAAAGTCATGACAGCCAATATGTGCACAGCATTTCCCAAGCATTGCACGGTGAAAATGGCCAGACTCCATACTGTTTTATTGTTGAAGGGATAAAAATTGCGCAGGCAGCAATGGAAAACGCCCTTGCTCCTCACTGAAATAATGCCATGGAATCCTCATCTGAGAAGGAAGACTAGGCCTTAATATAATATCTCATCCTAAAAGTGAGACTTCTGGCAATGCAACACATCCTCAGCACTGCAGATGAGTATCCATCTATTCCAGGATTGGGCTGAAAAGTTGTAAGTAACATTCACAACACACAAATACCAGTCAATGACCATCTCCAATAAGAGGTGACCTCACTACCACCCCCTGACATTCAGTGGAGTTATATGAGACTATAACATCCTGGGGGTTACTATTTATAAGAAATTCAACTGGACTCACCATATATGAGTGGCTACAACAGAATGTCAGAGGCTAGGAATACTGCAGCGAGTAACTCACCTCCTGACTCCCCAGAGCCTGTTCTTCATCTAAAAGACGCAAGTCAGGAGTATGATGGAATATTCCACATTTGCCTGGATGGGTGCAGATCCAACAATACTAAAGAAACTTGACACCATCCAGGACAAAGCAGCCCGCTTGATTAGCACCACATCCACAAACATCCACTTCCTCCACCACCAATGTTCTATCTTCAAGATGCACTGCAGAAAGTCACCAAAGATCCTGAGACAGAACCTTCCAAACTCACAACCGCTTCCCTTGAGAGGGACAAGGGCAGCAGATACATGGAAACACCACCTCCTGCAAGTTCCCCTCTGAGCCACTCACCATCCTGACTTGGAAATATACCACCATTCCTTCTGTGTCACTGAGTCAAAAACTTGGAATTCCCACAAGGGCATTGTGGGTCATTGTGGACTACAGCAGTTCAAGAAGACAGTTCACCACCACCTTCTCAAGGGGCAACTAGGGACGAGCAATAAATACTAGCCCTGCCAAGTGATGCCCATGTCCCATAAGTGGATAAAACAAAATGCAGAGAACTGAGTACTGGGGGAGTAAGAACTGCTGATGCTGGAGTCTGAGATAACACAGTGTGGAGCTGGAGAAACACAGCAGGCCAGGCAGCATCAGAGGAGCAGGAAAAATTTTTTCTGAAGAAGGGTCCCGACCCAAAACGTCAGCTTCCTGCTCCTCTGATGCTGCCTGGCCTGCTGTGTTCCTCCAGCTCCACACTGTGTTATCTGAGTACTGGGGGAGATGTGTTTACACACCGGTAGTTGCAAAACAACGTCATATATGAATAACAAAACATGGCAGGTCATTCAGAAGCAACTTGATTGTCAAGCCTCTCTGCTCCTATGATGCTGCTTGGCCTGCTGTGTTCATCCAGCCGTGCACCTTGTTGTCCCACAATACTCTGATGTCAGTTTCAGTGCCAATCACCCTGAGCTTTTGCTTCATCCCTTGCCTTTGAGTTCTGATTGTGTTGCTTTCCAATCCTTCTGTAACCTTGCTCCTCCGTGTCTTTCATCCAGCCCCACCACCCTGTGAGATCCCTACCCTCCTTTAATTCTGGCCTCTTGAACATCCCCGATTCAGATTATTCCACCACTGGTGGTTGCGGCTTCAGTCGCCTCAACTCTGGAATTTATTGCCCACACATTTCCACCTCGCTACTTCTTTCTTCTCCATCGTGACACTTTTTAAGCCCTTGACCAAGCTGTTGGCCATCTGGCTTAATATCCCATTATGTGGACCAATGATATTTTGATTTATAACATTGTTGTCAAGCACTTTTTGGGAGTTTTATTGCATTAAAGGTGCTACATGAATATAAGTTATTGTTGTTCAGCTTGACCTCTGGCCAGGCATGTGATCTTCTAAACTAGCACTTGCCCCTTCTGCTAAGCATGTCATTAGGGTGCAGAGTGTACTGAACCTCTAATAGAGTACACTTGCCTGAACTGATACTAGCTGCAAAAGTCGAGAAATTGCCATTTCAGTTGCTGTCCTTGCATTTGCTGACCATCAAAAACTAGAATCATAGGTCCTTACAGCGTAGAAGGAGGTCTTTCAGCCTATTATATCTGTGCCACCTCTTTAAAAGAGCTATTCAATTAGTCCCACGTCCCCACTCTTGCCCTATAGACATTGCAAATCTTTCTTTGTGCAATGTTACTCAATTCTGCCTTGTGAAATTTACAATTGAATTGCAAATGCATGTCGTTCGATTTATAAATAATTTGGGTGTTTACAATTGCACCATGAACTACAATTGTATCATGAACCAATTGTGTCTGTATAACTATAGAATAGTTGTCACATTTCTCACTGTTGGTAAGCGATCACACCAATGGTGTTTGGTCAGAAATGCTAAACAAGGGTCCTCTGACAGTTTAGCAAGTTCGTCCAGTGAATAATAGACAAGCTACAACCAGGGAGAAGCAAACTTGTCAAGGATACCGGTTCTTGAACATTATATTATGATCAGACATCAAATGAGGTTCCTCAGTTTTTACTGGTTCCAGACTGGATGCACCTAATCATTAATCTCGCAGGCAAGAATTGCCTCCTAGTTTGCTAACTTCAAGCACTCAGAATGAGAGTTCCTTTTCTTGCAAGACAGGGGTGATTAGGGGATTGTTCTTTGACTGTGACTTTCACAGCACGCTAACAAACACAGGTTGGTACACATAAGAATATTCTATCCCACTAGCACGCTTCAAAGGAGATGAAACTGACATTTTAACCCCTGTCCTTATGTATTCTTCAAAAGGCAGAACACAAAATGTATCTGCAATGTGGGACATACTCTACAGGGGGGTGGCTTACTGCTGAGCAGGGAGTCGTCAGCCACTCGTTATCTTTGTAGTTACAAGAAATCACAGTCCAGTCTGTTTCGAGTTTCTTTGATACCTTTTAGGTGTTACATTCCATCAGTCCTACATTGTATTTATACCTGAGTTTATAAGGTTATCTAGTCCAAAAATAGACCTATTTTCAAAAAACACATTCTGGAATTAAGGCCTAAAAACACCCACTGTATTGTGGGGTTCTGACCCATCATGCAAACAATTATCCACTGATTCCCTGGTGAAAAGGTGAGAGGGGAAATATTTAAAAGGGACCTAAGGGGCAGCTTTATCACGCAGAGGGTGGCATGTGTATGGAATGAGCTGCCAGAGGAAGTGGTGGAGGCTGGTACAATTACAACATTTAAAAAGCATCTGGATGGGTACATGAATATAAAAGGTTTAGAAGAATATGGGCCAAATGCTGGCAAATGGGACTAGATTAATTAAGGATATTTGGTCGGCATGGATGAGTTGGACCAAAGGGTCTGTTTCCATGCTGTACAGCTCGATGACTCTATGACTGTAAATGTGCACACTGGATGAGAGTAGGAAGAGACTTCAACTGGGATTCAGTTGAATGATTTGTGAACTTATAGGCATTTATTGCCTGTCCCTAGTTGCCTGTTGAGAAGGTGGTGGTGAGCTGCCTTCTTGAACCATTAGAGTCCATGTGCTGTGGGTTGACGCACAAAGCCATTAGTGGGGGATTTCCAGGATTTTGGCTCAGTGACACTGAAGGAACAGTAATATATTTCCAAGTCAGGATGGTAAATGGCTTGGAACCTTGCAGGTTGTGGTGTTCCCATGCATCTGCTGCCCTTGTACTTCTAGATGGACGTAGTTGTGGATTTGGAAGGTCCTGTCCAAGGAGACTTGGAGAATTTCTGCAGTACATCTTGTAGATGGTGCACATTGCTGAGCTCCTATTAATTTACTGCAATGCTTTATTTAATCATATCTTCACACGTAGTTTTGTCCCCTGTCCCAACTTTGTGGAGATGCAGGAAGACTATTAGTCAACGTAGCTGTATCATGAACACTCCTTCCATGTCCAACAGATTCTGGTGTAGGGCTTGAACACTGAGCTTCTAGCCCAGAGGTAAGGCTAGAACTACTGCCCCACCCAACCTCCCACAATATTGAGGGTCATAGGCTCATTGAGGTCTACAGGATAGTAAAAGGGCCTTTGGCCCATTGAGTCTGCACTGGTCAAAAACAAGCACTGAACTATTCCAATACCTAGCCCATTACCCTGTATGCCTTGGCATTGCAAGTGCAATACAGTCATAGAGTCATACAACACGGAAACAGACCCTTCAGTCCAACCAGTCCATGCCAAACATATTCCCAAACTAAACTAGTCCCACCTGCCTGCTCCTGGCCCATATTCCTCCAAACCTTTCCTATTCATGCACTTATCCAAATGTCTTTTAAATGTTATAACTGTGCATCCATCACTTCCTCAGGAAGTTACACACAAACCACCCTCTATGTAAAAAATTTGCCCCTCATGACTTTTTTAATTCTGTCTCCTCTCACCATAAAAATACGCCCCCTAGTCTTGAAATCCCCCATCCTAGTGAAAAGACACCTACTATTAACCATGTCTATACCTCTCATGATTTTATAAACTTCTATAAGATCACCACTCAACGTCCTAAGTCTTTTGGCTTTGTTGATACCGTGTTGGCTTTGTGCCATTCTAGTTTCTTTTGACAGCAGTGGAATAATGTTGGTGTTTTCATGCTTTCTTTTTCTCATTATATTCCTCCTGTAACACACATTGCTGTTTCCTACCATCACTGACAATGACTTTCAAATGTATCTTCCAATCTTAATGACGTCTCCCTTCCTCAATTCATTAGTTCCTCCATGGCTCAACCTCACTAAAACAATTCAACTTTAACTTATTAGAAGCATTGTTTTCTTTGCTTTCTTCCAGTTCTGCATCAGTCCACCAAATGATACACTGTTGGAGGATGACATTCAGGATGGTCAGATTTTCTGTAATGTTGCTGATGACACGAAATGATGGACTCCTGTAGTAGAGTGGTAGTGTCCCTACCACTGGGACAGGAGGCTTGTGTTCAAGTTCCATCTCTTCCAGGGCTGTGCAATAATATCTCTGTACAGATTGATTTGGAGAATATCTAAATTAATGGCAGGAGGACACTTGAGGTGCAGTGGTAGTGTCCCTCCTTCTGAGCTTGGGGGCTTGGGTTCAAGTCCCACCTCATCCTGGGGTATGTAATAACATCTTTGACAAAGTTGACTGGGAGGGGTGTAACTTGCTGAGTCCCTGGGAGGTGGGCACCATGGAGATTGGAATACATTATTTCCCCCTCCAACATTATTTGAATTTAATCTTCTCTCTCTCATCCCACCCTCCCCTATTTTTATCAGTGTTGCATTACCACTGGAGGGCAGTGCTTGTAAATTGTCCTTTTAATGTGTGACACAGATGATTCGGGGCTTGGTCTATATATATTAGAAAAAACTGGGTTCTTAACTCCAGATGCCTGCCTCTCTTCTATGGGTGCCCTTAGTGAGAGTGCACACAGTGTCCACCAATACCCAGTGAAGCCTTGAGAAAAAGGTGATCACCGCAGGGGCTTTGGTATATTGTATCTCTCTCCAACTCCATTTTGATTTAGTCCTTCCCTTTTTTCTTTCTCTGTTGCTGTGACACAGTCCCCTAGCGTGCGGTGCTGATTGGGGTAACTTGATTATTTGGTGGTCAAGAGTTGAATTTACGCTATTTGTTCATTGGTTCATTGGGTGATTTAGTGCTGGGTTTTCAAAACAAACAAAAACGAGCTAGGTTCTCGAAGCTTTCAGGCAGAGGTGGGCACCGCAGGGGCTGGGCTGCATTCGTTCTTCCCCTAACTCCATTTTGATTCGCCCCTCCCTCTTTTCCTGCCCTTTCTTGATTTGGTTATTACACAGAATTGGTGGGCAGTGTTCGTAACTTGTTAATCAGTTCATGAGAAAATTGAGCGATTTCTTGATGGGTTTTTCAAAGTAAAAAAAGTGGGGTCTCTTGTGTTGTAGAGTAGTGTCCATACCTCTGAGCCTGGGGAGCCACATTCAAATCCCACCTGCTCAAGGAGTGTGTAATAATATCTCTAAACAGATTGATTTGAAAAGGAGACCTGAGTCTTTCCCCTTTTAATTACAAAGAAACGTGTTATTTGTCTTTTGGTTGCACTTCAGCTGCATGCTCCTGATCTTTGGGCACAGGATCATGGAGGGATTCATCATTGCAGACTACCAGCCTCTCAACCTCAGCCATTCCATGCCCTTGGAGAGGGAGGACACAGTGTCAATCAGTGGCCTTGAAGCTTTTAGAGAGGTGGGCACTGAGATAATGCTTCAGAGGCTGGCATCCCATGACCCATCACCATATATACATATGCATAGCCTTTGACAATAGCACTGCCTGTCACTGAGTCAGGCATTCTAGCGGTACAATATTCCTGACATTCATCCTTTTATATCAGCCAGGACTGGATCAGGTTAATGTCCCCAATCAGGGAACTCAGATTCTATGAGGTCCAGCTGACTGATCTCAGTGCAACCAGTACAGGCACCAGAGGGTCTGGAGGTGAATAATCTCCACCACCAACTCCTTTTTGATTTATTTCCTCCTTTACTTCTCCCCCTTTTTGATTTTTGTTAATGTTGCACTGTCCCTGGTGGGCACTGCTTGTAATTCAATTAATTGGAAAGTTGTTAAATTAGTGGTGAATTATTGTGAACATTGTTTTTTCTCAAAAAGGTGTGTTCTTTACCATCCCTGATGGGCGGTATTTGTATTTTGTTAATTAGGTTCTTGATAAATAAACCAAACAAAAATTAATTTTTACAAAAAGACAGACATGGGTAGTGCTTGTCAATTGGGTGACTGGCTTAAATAAATAAAAGTAGACTTCTGGACAGGGTAAGGATCAAGGAGGGAAATGTAGAAATGGGTGTTTGTACTAAACTATAGATTCACAATAAAAATCTTTTGCTGCCTATATCAGTATAAGAATATCGATCTGTTAAACAGGCAAGACTTCTGCCAGTGCAGACCCCAGTCTGGGTTTTGTGTCAAAGAGTGAATTTTTAATGCATGACCCTCAGACTCAGGAGCGAGACCCTGACCCTCTCACCTTTCAGGCCGCTGACTCCGCCCCAGTTGTAATTTGTCGTGGATGCCTGCAAGCAGAGATCTCTCAGTTCAAATGGTACATCTGCAACATTTAGTCAGTTCACCAAGGGAGAAACTTACAGTTGCATTTAATGGCTGCTGGCTGCTAAAGTTCCGTGCAAGTCGAGGTCTCTTGCTCAAAATACGGATAAGTAATTTTCAATCATGTTGGTGCAGAGGGGAGAGGGGCAGTCACATCTCCATTCAGTTGGCACTTATTTCTTCTTCTATTGCAACAGAGAGTAACATTATCTTGTATCACCTTGAGAAACACAGGAAGATGGTATTGAATTAAGCAAAAAAGGCTCTTTTCAGCTGGAAGTAACTCATGTTCTCAATGCGATTCTGAAAGACATTTGAAAGGCAAACAAAGAAGAAAGCCATTTTGAAAGGGTGTTGGTATCCCTCAGGGCTGCTCTGAAAATCAAAGGCTGCCTTGCGAATGTGTGCTTCTGTGAAGGGGTTTGTTCAGCTGTGCAGTCACAAGGATATAGTAGAATGGTGCAGTGGCCGCCATACAGGGGTACCTCAAGGATAAATGCGTTTGTGGTTCTCAAATCTCATCAATTTACTGTTGAAAAGAACCACTATGAGGCACTCATGTTCATACAGTCTTCTGTGGAGAAATGGGACTTTGCTCAACACTTCACTCTCGTCCCATCTTTAAGGTGCCACAACACTTTTTAATCCTTTCTTCAGTGCTGGCTTCAAGTGGTTAGCAATGCTGCCTCCCAGCGCCAGGGGCCTGGGTTCGATTCCAGCCTCAGGCGACTGTCTGTGTGTAGTTTGCATGTTCTCCCTGTGTCTGTGCGGGTTTCCTCTTTGTGCTCCATTACCTCCCACAGTCCAAAGATGTGCAGTTTAGGTGGATCGGCCATGCTAAATTGCAATGTAGTGTGCAGGCTAAGTGGATTAGCCATAGGAAACATGGGGCGGAGGGGAGAGGTGCTGGATTTGATTGGGATGCTCTTCAGAAGATCATTGCAGACTCAATGAACTGAATGGTGTCTATATAACCAGTTCTCCAAATGGGCACAGTGCCATTCTCTTACATTCTTGTTCTCGATCCTTTCACCCTATCTCCACTGTCCAAATCCCTCATTATTTTGAATATCCTCTTAGACCTTCTCTCAGCATTCTCTTCTCTGAGGCTCTCCCATGGATCATTATCCTGATCCTTAAATTAAACTTTTAAATGCGATATGTGTTTTTGCAAGAAAAACATGCAGGCTAAACATTGTATGGGAGTATAATCTCAGCGACTGTCCAAAATTCCTGTGTGGATTGCACTGATTTCTGAGAGGAATCATGGAATATCTTACCTGAAGAGTGGTAAGGAAATTTTAGATAACATCACTTCAAAGGAAGAGTTCAAAAAACTGATCTGCGCCTTCTGTGGGTTGTGTCCCAGACTGCAGACATGCTATGAGCTAGAAGAAAGGATGCTCTGGGCAAAAAAAAATGTTTGTATTTAATTCTTCCATGAGTGCCCAAGAAAAAGGACTTAAAAACCAAATACAATTCTTGGTCTCCCTGAGCCAGAGAGAGTTGAAGTGCAAGAATGCTTGTAGATCAGGTTGCACTCTGCAAAAACGTGTTATGAAGGCGCACAGCTGAAAAACGTCCTTTATATACCCTGTATGTGCAGGTATTTAAGAAATGAAGTCTCTCTTGCCGATTGCTGAAAAACAAGTCACCATTAAGTCACTGTTGAAGGAAACTGGACAATTTCCTTTCAGCTCTCTGCAGGAACAAGAATCTTCAAACAACTACTTAACTACCACAGTCAGTGTAACCAGAATCACCCACCTTGATACCCACAAGGTTTCATGATCTAGTTGTCACAAGTAGCCCAAGGACTGATTGTGGGGCAGCACGGTGGCTCAGTGGCTAGTACTGCTGCCTCAAGCACCAGGGACCTGGGTTTAATTCCAGCCTCAGGTCACTGTCTGTGTGGAATTTGCACATTCTCCCTGTGTCTGCGTGGGTTTCCCCTGGGAGCTCCGGTTTCCTCCCACAGTCCAAAGATATGCAGGTTAGGTGGATTTGCTGTGGGAAACGCAGGGTTAGGCGTATAGGATGGGGGTGTGGGTCTGGATGGGATGCTCTTCAGAGGGTTGGTGCGGACTCAATGGGCCAAATGGCCTGCTTCTATATTGTAGGGATTCCATTTCTATCATGCTCTTTTTTTTTCTACTGTAATTTTTGGGCTCACCTCTCATTTCTAACTTTTCTTGCATTTTACTACTCACTTTTACTCAAGAAAACCTGATTAGGCTGGCTCCTTACAAAGCCTAATGGTTAGGTATGAAGAGGAAGCAGGAATAAGGCATTGAGACAGAGGATCAGCCATGATCACATTGAATGGTGGATCAGTCCAGAAGGGCTGAATGGCCTACTCCTGCTTCAAGTTTCTATAGATCTATTTGGGCTGGGGAAAAGACGTACATAAGGGAAGGACCTTGTGGCAACCAAGTGAGGGATGGATTGAGTAAAGGTGGGGAGCAGGCAATGGGGTGAGGAAGGAGGTCCATCAGGAATAATAACAAATTCCCTCTCACTTGGGGATCAGTTGTAACAATTGTTAGAATGCATTTCATAACATTAGAGTTCCCCTAAGCTCTTTACAACCGATGAATGGGACTTTCGGTGTAGTCACTGTTGCAATGTAGGAAATGGGGCATCCAATTTAAGTAATCCAACAAATAGCAATGAGGTAGTGCCCAGATAAACTGCATAAACTGAACCAGCCGAGGACTAACTATTAGCTGGAGAACAATGTAGAACTGATCCACAGTTCTCCAGAAACAGAATCATAGAGTCATGGAGATGTACAGCACAGAACAGATCCTTCAGTCCAACACGTCCATGCCGACCAGACATCTTAAATTAATCTAGTCCCATTTGCCAACATTTGGCCCATATCCCTCTAAGCCCTTCCTATTCATGTACCTATCCAGACGCCTTTTAAATGTTGTAATTGTACCAGCCTCCACCACTTCTTCTGGCAGCTAATCCCATACACTCCCCACTCACTGCGTGAAAAAGTTGCCCCTTAGGTTCCTTTTAAATCTTTCCCCTCTCTCCTTAACCGTGTACTCTCTCGTTTTTGACTCCCCTACCCTGGGGAATGGACGTTGGCTTTTCACCCTATCCATGACCCTCATGATTTTATAAACCACTATGAGGTCATCCTTCAGCCTCCGATGCTCCAGGGAAAATAGCCCCAGTCTGTACAGCCTCTCTCTATAGTGCCCAAAGAATTGTTTAACTGTGAGGGCTGACAAGATCTTAGTTTAACATCTCAACCAAAGGGACACCTCCAACATTGTAACCCCACCTTGGTGCTGTAGCAGCGCCAGAGTGGGAATCAAGAGCTATTAACTGAGCCAAAGCTGACAAGAGCTTCTCTGACATATTGTTTGGAGTTATTGCATTCCATGCTCCTGTCACTCTTTCTATCTCCTGTCCTGTTTCTCATCATTCAGTTTCTCCAGACACCAGGCAGCCCACACAAAAATACAAGAAAGAAATGAATCCGATCGGAATTAAACCATTCTGGGCAATGATTTAACACCAAAACCAGGTGTTTTGGGAGCAGGGTCCATTGAAATATCCATTGCCCCACAGACTCCGATAGTGACCTCTTCTGTTTTGACTTAAATCACTGCCTCCTTCTCTGACCCTCATGGATCTTAGAACATCAGGTGTGGTCTCACATGCTGAAATTGGGATATTGTCCAAAATTGTTGGGATCTTTTTAAGCAAGTACTTCCACACCAATTTAATTCTAGGGTAGGATTTTAAATACATACTCTTGCAGGGCAAACTCAGCTTTGAATGTCATTCTTTGATGCCAAGAATTCTCCTATAATCTTTTCAGCAAGTTACAGCAACCTGCATTTCTACTTTCTACAGTGTTATGGCCCTATTTCTGACCCATGGCTCCATGCTGAATAGGAGAATCTAAAAAAAAATAGTAATTTAGTGGAGTGCTATAGAACAAACTCCAAATCTTTGGAGGTGACAGTATCAGCCTTTGAGACTATTCATGGAGGACGTGGGATTCTGGCTGTTACAATTACAGGGAAACATCACCAAAAGCAAGGAAGATATGGCAACACAAACAGAAAATGCTGGAAACTCTCAGTAGCTCTGGCTGTCGCTGAGGACAGAGGAACAGAGTTAACACTGTGACCTTCCAGCAGAACTGAATTATGGGAAACATGGCTACACCTTGCTTTGTGCAAATCTGGGCAACGCATCTCTGGAAGAATGTCAAAGTCTGGATTGCTAAGTATATTCAAGGCTGAGATAGACAGATTGTTAATCAGTGAGAGAATTGAAGGTCATGGGGAAAAGGCAGGAAAGTGGAGTAGAGGATTATCAGGCCAGCTGTGATTTCATTGAATGGTGGAGCAGACTTCATAGAATGGAACAGAATCACTTCGTGGAATCCCCTACAGTGTGGATGCAGGCCATTTGGCCCATCAAGTCCACACCCACCCAAACAAACCCTACTACCTATCAGAGTTTGTAAGAACTGCCAATGCTGGAGTCAGGGATAACACAGTGTGGAGCTGGAGGAGCACAGTGGACCAGGCAGCATCAGAGGAGCAGGAAAGCTGACGTTTAGGGTCCCGATCCACAGTGCTCCTCCAGCTCCACACTGTGTTATCTCTGCTACCCTATCACACTGCAGTCCCCATGGCCAATCTACCTAACCTGCACATCTTTGGATTGTGGGAGGAAACCCACACAGACAAAGCAAGAATGTGCAAAGTCCACACAAACAGTCACCCAAGGCTGGAATCGAATCCAGGTCCCTGGCGCTCTGAGGCAGCAGTGCTAACCACTGAGGCACTGCACCACCTGATGGGCTAAATTATCTACTTGATGGGCCAAGTGGTCTACTTCCACTCCTATGTCTTACGGTCTTATGGGATTCCTGTGATATTACGGTGTAATTTACAGTGGGGCATTGTCTTAGTAACCTGTGTCTACAGCTTGCTTGAGTCAGGCCTCAGCAAAAGGAAAAGAAAGAATGTACCTAATGGGCCAATGAATAAATAACAAACAGAACTTCAGCGCTGACTTATATAACAGCAAGTCATGCAGTATCATCGTCAACTTTTGAAATTAATGTATTTCACGGTCAACATGAAAATGGGATTTCTCAGTTATCAGCCAGCTGTCTCCCAATTATACTCAATTACCTTGACCTCTGCCATGCCTGATAGAGTGTGTGGAATGTAGCAGACAATAAAAGACAATCACCAATAGTGTGTGATGACTGCATCTCACTCAAAAGCCCACCTAGGCCGTAACGAAAACCTCTCAAAATCAAATCTGCAGGACCAGTGGTGCCCCCAAAGTGCCCTGGGTGTCAACAAAAGCCTAATGTACAAACAAACACTTGGAAACAATCTGTGCTCTGAGCTGCTGACAAGATTACTTCCAAAGAAATGAAGCCCCTTGTCCTCCTCCTTAAGTGTTTCTTCACAAGCAGAGTTGTAGGCCCAGCCACTCCCTCTTCCCTCAGCAGGGTTTTGGGATAAACTTCTCTTTTCAGACCCAGCAAGCAGGCCATTTGGGCATCCTCCTTCTGAATGCCAACTTCAGAAAAGGAACCCACCATCTGCCAAGAGAAGACATGTTCATCATGTTGTACAACATTTTTCAATTCGTTCAAAGGATGTGGGTATCGTTGGCTCAGCCAACATTTATTTCCCATCCTGAATTGCTCAGAGGGCAGTTAAGAGTTGAACACATTGCTGTGGGTCTGGAGTCACATGTAGGCCAGACCATGTAAGAGTGGCTGTTTCCTTGAACGGTTAGGGTCAGGGTTAGGATTAGGGTTAGAGTTAGTGAATCAGATGACAATGGTCATCAGGGTCATTATTAAATTCTTAATTCCAGATTTGTTGTTGAATTCAAATTCCACGGTGGCGGAATTTGAACCTGGGTCTCTAGAACATTCCATATTCTGTAATTGAAATCTGTCTTTCTTGGCAAGTGGGCAATAGTGACACATCTGTATTTATTGACCATCCCTACTTGCCCTGAGAGCATTGGGAGGTCAGCCAATCAACATGGAGAAAGCAAACTGCTTTTCACAAAGACATTAATAAACCAGTTGGTGGTAGCCCATAGCCAACCTGAGATTATTAAATTCAACTTCATTCCTTGACATGTTAAACATAGAACATAGAACAGTACAGCACAGTACAGGCTCTTTGGCCCACGATGTTGTGCTGACCTATTATCCTACTCTACGATCAAACTGCCCTGCATATCCTACACTTTACTATCACCCGTGTGCCTATCCAAAAGTCACTTAAATGTCCTTAATGTATCTGACACCACTACCACTGCCGGCAGCGCATTCCACGTGCCCACCACTCTCTGTGTAAAAAACTTACCTCTGACATCTCCCCTATACCTTCCTCCAATCACCTTAAAATTATGCCCCCTGGCATGGGAAAAAGTCTCTGGCTATCCACTCTATCAGTGCCTCTCACCATCTTGAACACCTCTATCAACTCACCTCTTATTCTTCTTCACTCCAATGAGAAAAGCCCTAGCTTCCTCATAACCTTTCCTCATAAGACTTGCTCTCCAGTCCAGGCAGCATCCTGGTAAATCTCCCCTGCACCCTCTCTAAAGCTTCCACATCTTTCCCATAATGAGGCAACCAGAACTGAACACAATATTCCAAGTGTGGTCTAACCAGAGTTTTATAGAGCTACAGCATAACCTCACGGCTCTTAAACTCAATTCCCCTGCCAATGAAAGCCAACACATACGTCTTCTTAACAACCCTATCAACTTGGGTAGCAACTTTGAAGGATCTATGGACATGGACCCCAAGATCCCTCTGTTCCTCCGCACTGCCAAGAATCCTGCCATTAACCCTGTACTCTGCATTCAAATTCAACCTTCCAAAATGAATTACTTCACACTTTTCTGGTTGAATTCCATCTGCCACTTCTTTGTCCAGCTCTGCATCCTGTCAATGTCTTGTTGCAACCTACAACAGCCCTCCACACTATCCAAAACTCCACCAACCTTCGTATCATCGGCAAACTTACTAACCCACCCTTCCACTTCCTCGTCCAAGTCATTTATAAAGATCACAAAGAGCAGAGGTCCCAGAACAGATCCCTGCGGAACACCACTGGTCACCGAGCTCCAGGCTGAATACTTTCCATCTACTACCACCCTCTGTCTTCTATTGGACAGCCAGTTTTGTATCCAGAGAGCCAAATTTCCCTGAATCCCATGCCTCCTTACTTTCTGAATGAGCCTACCATGTGGAACCTTATCAAATGCCTTGCCAAAATCCATATACACCACATGCACTGCTCAACCTTCATCAATGTGTTTTGTCACATCCTCAAAGAATTCAATAAACCTTGTGAGGCATGACCTGCCCTCACCAAGCCATGCTGACTATTTCTAATCAAACTGTGCTTTTCCAAATAATCATAAATACTATCTCTCAGAATGCTCTCCAATAATTTGCTGACAACAGAAGTAAGACTGGGCAGTAATTCCCAGGATTATCCTTATTCCCTTTCTTGAACAAGGGAATAACATTTGCCACCCTCCAACCATCTGGTACGACTCCAGTGAACAGTGGGGACGCAAAGATCATCGCCAAAGGGGCAGCAATCTCTTCCCTCACATCATTCTACCATTCCTGAATCCTGCATTCTCAGCTATTTCTCTTTAGTCAAGCTCAGCTGTAAACAGTAACAAAAACAAAGTTGGTGGAAAAGCTCAGCAGGTCTGGCAGCATCTGTAAACGAAAAACAGAGTTAACGTTTCGGGTCCGGTGACCCTTACTCTGTTTTTTCCTTCACAGATGCTGCCAGACCTGCTGAGCTTTTCCAGCAACTTTGTTTTCGTTCCTGATTTACAGCATCCGCACTTCTTTCGGTTTTTATTCAGCTGTAAACAGTCTTGGCTATACCATCATTTCTTACATTGTTTCTTCATGTAGTTCCCATGTGGGATTGAACATTTCTATCCCACTTCTTTTTATTCACTTGTGAGACATGGGTGTCGCTGGCCGGGCCAACTTTTATTGCCCATCCTGATTTGCTCCTTGAGAAGGTGGGGGTGAGCTGCCCTCTTAAACAGCTACAGCCCATGTGCTGTGGGTTGACCCACAATGCCTTCAGGGAGGGAATTCTAGGATTTTGACCCAGCGACAGTGAAGGAACGACGATATATTTCCATGTCAGGATGGTGGGTCGCTTGGAAGGGAACTTGCAGGGGGTGTTCCCATGTATCTGCTGCCCTTGTCCTTCTAGATGGAAGTGGTCGTGGGTTTGGAAGGTGCTGTCTGAGGATCTCTGGTGAATTTCTGCAGTGTATCTTATATATAGTACACAAGGCTGCTACTGAGTGTTGGTGGTGGAGGGAGTGGATGCTTGTGAATGTAGTGCCAATCAAGCCGGCTGCTTTTTCCTGGATGGTGTCAAGCTTCTTGAATGTTGTTGGAGCTGCACCCATCCAGGCAAGTGGGGAGTATCCCATCACACTCCTGACTTGTGCCTTGTAATTTGTGGGACAGGCTTTGGGCAGTCAGAAGGTGAGTTACTCACTGCAGGATTCCTAACCTCACTTTGCTCTCCATAAGCCAGGGTATTTATTATTGAATGTAAAATAATCCAGACATCTTCACAATGGAATTTTTTCACTGACACATCCCTGAAGGAAGGACTGTAGACTGGTTCACAATTAGTCTTAGATCAGATCTATGGTGACTTCTTCCAAGGCAAGTTTGAACAAGAAACAGTTAATACATTATATGTGAATCACTAGATGCCACTTGGCTGATTTATAGATATATTAATTTGCTTCTAAACCTCCCTCTTCCCCTTAAAGGCAATCTCTCAGGGACAAGGATGACTTGTTTCCATTCCTGTTTGAGGGTCCGGAGATAAGTCTAATGCACGATCTGCAGATTCTGCCTCAGGGAGATTGGTTGTTTGGAGCTTTGTGCACTCCCATTGAGGTCTCACGTTCCTGCTGGAGTGAACCTTTTCCATTTTGCTTGGTCACAAGGTAAGAATCCCTATGAATCAGCAGGGAATGATTGACCTCTTCGGGGAGCCCTTGAGGACATTCCTAAAGTGTTTCCACTGTTCTCCTGGGACTCTGAGTTGAGCTGCTCCTTTGAAAGTCTGGATTAAGTCCCTTCTAGTACAGGTAGTCTTGGGTGATTAGCGCCATGTTGCTAGCCAAGTTAGTCTGGGAAAAGACAGGCCAGTTGGACCTTCTAACCTTAATAACTCCCCATTCCTAATCACGGATGGCCCAGATACTATCCCAATGCCAGGATCATCATCTTGTAGACATTTGCGTCCTAAAAGCGTCAAAGCTTCTGAAGAGGGTTCCAGGAGGCTGTGAAGCCTGCTTTCATATCAATAATATCTCATGAAGTATATTTCAATTATAATGTTACAGCTACTGACAAATACCTAGCGAGTTGATGTTGCAGTAGGCTTGGATGGAGTGAGGCAAAGGGAGAAAGGGCGTAGAAGCCATAATTGAAACTTATGACATGGTTCTCCTTGGTCTCAATCTGATGATTGGTGTTCCTACAGAAGATGTTACAGCCTTATGAAACTGACAGGAATGAGAAGACCAGTCAGCGCATCAACCCTGTCTAACAACACCATGGCCAATATTTCATCAACTAAACACCTTGGCCTGGATTTGCTGACAAACTGTTTCCTTTCTCTCTCTCTCTCTCTACATTTGCAAGCAGTTTTGAGCCAGTTTCATAGCCTTGCCTGGGCAGTTTGTAACAATTTTCCTCCTGTGAGCAGATACTGGAGAATTGGTGATGGTACTCTGAACAGCTTATGGTGCAACATTCCAGGATCTTGGATCGCCAAGGCTGGGAACGTGCACCGACAGGCAGGAGAGGGTTAATTCTCTTGCTGTTTCCAGTCTGCAATCCAGCTACAAGCTGTTCAGATCCTGAGTATGCATCATATGGTAACCTGTTGTGCAATTATCTGCTCCTTAACATAAAAGACTTGGCAAGACACAATAGAATAGATCGCTTTCACTTTCATAATTGTGACCAATTAACTTAATTATATTTCGCTTGGTAATGTCTTCTAGCTTCCTGAGAGGCCGGCATAGCAGCCACATCTTTCAAAAATTATTTCTTTCAAAAAGGTAATGGAAATGTAGTGAAATTTATGGCAGATACAGCCACAATTGACTTAATATTACAGTTTCAGCTTACCTCATACGACAGCAGCAGCTCAAGTCCATTTGGATGTGCTGATGCCAACTCAGTTTGATCGTGGGATTGGAGGCTGGAGAAAATTTCCACAAAATTAGCAATTATCATGGTCAGCACTAGCCCCAGAATGTCACACTGGGCAACATCCACTACACCCAACGGTTCCCCCTGCCCAATGGATGACACATCCAGTGACTGTATAGTGACTGTGGTCACTATCTCCCAACCCTCCTCTGATTTATCTGAGCTAGTTTACAGATTTGTAACTACATACCACCTTTTATGAACTGAGGATGTCCCGTGTCCTTTCTAATGTATTCTTTCACGGTAAACTTGCAGGTTGAGTCAGTAGTCAGGAAGGCAAATGCAATGTTGGCATTTATTTTGAGAGGACTTGAATATAAAAGCAGGGATGTACTACTGAGGCTTTATAACGTTCTGGTCAGGCCACATTTGGAGTATTGTGTGCAGTTTTGGACCCCATATCTCAGGAAGGATGTACTGGCACTGGAGCGGGTTCAGAGGAGGTTCACGAGAATGGTCCCAGGAATGAAAAGCTTAATATATGAGGAATGTTTGAGGACTCTGGGACTATACTCATTGGAGTTTAGAAGGATGAGCGGGGATCTAATTGAAACTTACAGAATACTGAATGGCCTGGACAAAGTGGATGTTGGGAAGATGTTTCCATTGGTAGGAGAGACTAGGACCCGAGGGCACAGCCTTAGAGTAAAGGGAAGACCTTTTAGAACGGAGATAAGGAGAAACTTCTTCAGCCAGAGAGTGGTGAATCTATGGAATTCACTGCCACAGAAGGCTGTGGAGGCCAGGTCATTGAGTACATTTAAGACTGAGATAGATAGGTTCTTGATTATCAAGGCTTATGGGGAGAAAGTGGGAGAATGAGGTTGAGGAACTTATCAGCCATGATTGGATGGCGGAGCAGACTCGATGGGCCGAATTGCCTAATGTCTGCTCCCATGGCTTATGGTTTTATGGTCTTATGATCTTAAATGAGTGTGGCTGTCAATGCCCACATGTGGTGCCCTAATTGATCACAGGGCAGCTAGGAGTCAACTACGTTCCTGTGGGTCTGGAGTCACATGTAGGCCAGACCAGGTAAGAACCAGACCTGACCAGTCTTTGTGACAATCAGTGATAGTTGTCAGATTTTATGAACTGAATTTGAATTCTATTAGTTGACATGGTAAGATGTTAACCCATATCCCCAGAGTATTAGCCTGCTTCAGAGGCAAGGAATTATGCTTGAAGTTAAGTGTGGTATTGGAGAATATAGCCAATATTCTCACAGTGAGATACCATAAACAGCAATCAAGTAAAGATCAGGTTTTTAGTTGAGGGATAAATGTTGGCCAAGAGTTCTTTTTGAACCATTCTGCAGGATCTTTGGCCTCCACCTATGAGAAACACTTTGGTTTAGCATCTATCTGGAAAATAGGCACTTCTGAACGTAGACACTCCTTCACTACTACACCAGAGTGTCAGCTAAGCGTGGCACAGTGGGTAGAACTGCTGCCTCACAGTACCAGGGAGCCAGGTTCAATTCCAGCTTCAGGTGACTGCCTGTGAGGAGTTTGCACATTCTCCCTGTGTCTGTGTGGGTTTCCTCTGGTTTCCTCCCATAGTCCAAACATGTGCAGGTTAGGGTGGATTGGCCATGGGAAATGGGATTGGGTTTGGGTGGGATGCTCCTTCGAGGGTTAGTGTGGGCTCAATGGGCTGAATGGCCTGCTTTCACACTGTAGGGATTCTATGAAGGTTAGATTCTGTATACCGCTGGAGGAAAAACTTGAAACTATGATCGTCTCACTCAGTGGCAACCAAATTAACCATGGCAGAAGCACTCAAATTGTGACCCTGGCCAAAATTAACCTCAAACTCACAGTATTTTCGACAAAAGGGACATGACACTATATACAACTACTCTTTTGAAGAGCCATCACAGGACAATGGGTCGAAGGGCCTCTTTCTATAGTAATTCTCGATGCTTCCATAACTCAGCACAAACTGGAATTTTAATCTGAGGTCTTCTGGTCTAAATTGTTTGATTAAGGTGTGTGGCACTTCTGGATTCAAAGCATCTGCTTCACACATTGGACTAATGGTTTTTACCATCCCAGTCCGAACTTGTCAACAAAATAAAACACACTGAAAAACTGGCATTTTAACCACATCTGATTGAATTGTAATTCAGTGCTGCCCAGTACTGTCTCATCTAGGAGCACGTCCTACATTATAACAATAACACTTCTGTGCTACTCAATTGGTTGCAAAGTGGTTTGTAATGTTCTGTAGTCATGAAAAGCTGTCTATAAATTCAAACCTTTCTTTGTCTTCTTATTAATATTCGCAGCCCAAACACGTAACAGTTTCTGGCTAAATGGAACTGTGTACAGAACCAACATTAACAACACCAGCATGTCAGTCTGATACATAACCCTCTGCCGAGGAACTTCTCATGAATGAGTCTATCCTTAGAGCAGAACTTTTTGTCAATGTTGACAGCTGTACATTCTTCAGCAAGCCAGTTGTCTGGATTGTGTGGAACCACAAAAATATTCATGGTTTCCATTCTACTCTGCAGTAATGGAATTTATCGATTTTTTTTAAATTCCAGCAATTATAACAACTTAATGATTTAGTTTCTGCAGCCTGAAGGAACTGATCCAACAGTTGCTTTTGCCACCAAGTCTGAGATAAATTTATCGCTTTTGTAATGATTACATACAAATCTACAGATACTATCTATACATTCAACAGGAATGTAAAACTTGCATTTCAGCAATACCTTTCTTGATCTTTAACAGTCAATGGTTGTTTTTGAATTGAAATCATTGCTGCAATATAGAAAAAGCGAACAATAGTTTAAGTACTGCAACTCATCAACAGCAAATAAGAATTCTTACTGTCTAAATTTATAGCAAACTATAAATATGGTTACCATAAGAAATAGGAGCAGAGTAGGCCATTCAGCCCCTCAAACCCACTCCACCATTCAACAGAATTGTGGCTAATCCAACATTCCTCATATCCACTTTTCTGCCTTTTCCCCACAACACTTAATTCCCTACTAATCAAGTATCTATTTATTGTGAAGATGTCTCCTTTCCCCTAGCTATTTCTAGCAGATTGGTGACTTAATTCTTAAAGAATACAGAGTAAATTTTACCAAAATGGAAAAGCAATGAAGATTATCGTCTGCCATCACTGAACTGATGCATTCTGCATGGTAATACCTCTAGCAATGGAAGTTCACTTGCCAACCAATCAGCAAGTAAATGATAAATACTAAGTCACCATAGTCCATGAGCATGCTCTGCTCATACAGTATGAAAATGTTACTAAATAAAAACCAAAAGAACTGCAGATGCTGTAAATCAGGAATGAAAACAAAGTTGCTGGAAAGGCTCAGCAGGTCTGGCAGCATCTGTGGAGGAGAAAAGAGTTAACGTTT
>NC_063368.1:16037806-16043790 GCF_021869965.1 Rhincodon typus
AGGAAAGCTGACGTTTCGGGCCTAGACCCTTCTTCAGAAAATCAGAAAATTTTTTTCTGAAGAAGGGTCTAGGCCCGAAACGTCAGCTTTCCTGCTCCTCTGACGCTGCTTGGCCTGCTGTGTTCATCCAGCTCTACACCGTGTTATCTCAGATTCTCCAGCATCTGCAGTTCCTACTATCTCTGTAACTACAGGGCCTGTTTGATCTAGTGCGGAACTAGAAAACTAACCCCTGGTCTAACTGGGACAGTTTAACAAAGTATAATTGCTTGCCTGCTTGAAACTACTTACAGGTTATGTTGATGTGATAGACATTGTCATACCAAGACTTTGAGGAGGATGAGATGTCAGCTCTCACTCCTTGGTAATCCTAAACTGTTCCTACCACAACTCCTTGTAACATCATCATAGCAGGTGGTGCTCAAGGCACTCCTCAGTATTAACCCTTTCAGACCCAAATGCTGTCAGCAGGCCTTCAGTGTTGTAGGCAGGAGTTGAGACCCTTCCCCATTCCCTGCCTGCCTGCCTCTGCAGGTATCCGTCCACACTAGTTGCCTGGTTGATCAGGGCACGTTTAATTTTTAACGTTTAAAAAGTTGAAGAGAAACGCCTACAGCTTGAGGTGCCGTTTCTCTAACCTACTCAATAAAGCTGCATCTGTCTGTGCTGGAGAGTCTCCTGCTGGCTTTCCAATCTCAAGAGTCTGCCTACCATCTTTAATTGTTCAGTAAGGCTGCCTTCTGGCCACTGTTTTGGTGAATTTGAAGGAAATCACTGCCCGGTGACTGTTGCCCCCAGAGCTTACGTTGTGACCCCATTTAACCCTGGCGTCAAACCTGCAAACCCTGCAGGAAACCCTGCGCCAATTGTCTGAAATGGCTAGCAAAGGGAAACTCCTATTAAGATCATGGGTGGCTCCTCTTTTTGACTGAGAATAAAGAAAAGTAAGTCATGGATCTACAAAGGAGATTTATAAAGGCACTCCCTACTAAGACATCTTTGAGGACATATAGACACACTGGTGTGTTAACACACAGACTGGTACAATGTAAACAAGCAGTGCACAATGTTCTGCTTGCACTCCATTGGGTAAAAGTTTTGCATATCCTCTCCAACAAGTGAGCACTATCTCACTCCACGACACAAGACTCCCATTTACATGCTGCATCACAGATGTTGAGGAAATCAGAGCCATCTGTGTGTAAAAACGATGGCGCTCTGTGCAGTCAACAGCAATCACTCCCCACAACTTCGTTTGAACGTGGTTCTGGCACAAGCGACAAGATCCCTGCATGGCGACACTTTAATATTCTTTTGAATACACTGGTAACTGGAGGGAGATGATCGCGACACTGCTGTCAATGTTTTGCTACATCGACCAGAAAGAGCGAAATATAAACCAGTCCAGGCAAAGTCTGCTTCATGTTACAAACAAGCTCCAAGCCTGACGCGAATCTTTGTAACTCATTCTAATTACAGTTTCTCAAGCCTCCACACTTTCTGATGGTCCTCCTCTGAGAAAGCAGCTAGCCCACTCTGCTGTATTTTCCCAGATAGCCATGTGGAGTACCTTATGTTACTTTGTATTTGTGCCAGTGTGTGGTGTTGGGTAAGGGCTGTTTAAGGCAGTTCATTGTCACCTATCCTCCTTTGCCTTTGCTTTGTCTTGGGCCTATCTAGTGATTAGTGGTGGAGGATTCACCACCATTGGGTAGCTACAGGAGAGACACTATTTATAGATAACTGGAAGGTTTGTTGCATGGTAGCATGGTAGCAACAACATTTGTTCAGGGATAATGACTAGGAACTGGGTCAGATACATTTCCTGATCTGAAAGCTAGAGGACTCCTCAACTTCTCCCAGAGTTTGTGTGTTCCTCAGTAGAATGGGTGAGGCCAATGTAACTTGATCAGTAAACCTTCAAAACCATAATCTTATAGCGAGTACACTCACAGATACATCTCCTCGATTATTAGCAGACCAGAGAAACATGTGCCCATCTACCGCCTTCCCAAAACTTAAATCTGATCCTAATCTGTGTGCCGTCACTTATTGGACACAGTTTTTTAAATCTTTGTTTACCTTAACTAGATCGCTCATAATCTTCTACAGCTTTATCAAAAGGTCTCTTCCAGGAAAATAGCCATTTCTCCAAATCAATCTTTTGAATACATTCTCTTTGTCAATGAACCATTCTGATAAGTCTGCTCTCCTTTCTCTCAAGGGCCCTCACATCCTTCCTGAAATGTGACCAGAACTGGATGTAATGCTGACCTGTGACCTAACCTGAGCTTTATAAAGGGTCAGCATCTTTTCTACAAGTTCGTTCTTATTACCTCTATTTATGAAGCCCAAGACCCCACATATTTTGCCAACTGTTTTTCCACCGTGTCCTCTCACCTTTAAAGATTTGTGCACATTAACCCTCAGCTCCCTGCATGCTCTTTACATCTATGCCATTCTGTACATATATATATATTCCCCCATGCTGTTACTTCGCTGAAAATGCATCAACTCACTGTGTGATGCTAAACAAAAAGCAAAGAGCTGCGGATCTTGGAAATTTGAAACAAAAACAGAAACTGCTAGAGAAACTCGGCAGGCCTGGCTGCATCTGTGGAGACAGAAACAGAGTTAACATTTTGCAGCTCGTGGTACAGCCCACTTCTGAAACAGGCAATTCCGGATTTGGTGAGGTGTAATGAGGCAGCTTAAGGGAGCTTGACGTTAAGGAACCCCTGAGGGAGCAGTGACCACAATAAGATAGGATTCACCCTGCAGTTCGAGGGAGAAGCTGGAATCAGATGTAACGGTATTACAACTGAACAAAGATAACTACAAAGATGTGAGGGAGGGGTTGGTCAGAGTGATAGGAAGGGGAGCCAAGCAGGGAAGACAGTGGAGCAGCAATGGCAGGCGTTTCTGGGGGTAATTCGGGAGGCACAACAGAAATTTGTCCTAAAGTGGAAGAAACACACTCAGGGGGAGGCAACCATGGCTGACAAGGGAAGTCAAGGACAACATAGAAAGCAAACAAGAGGCATGCAATATGGTGAAGATTAATGGGAAGCCAGAGTCATAGAGTCGTACAGCATGGAAACAGACCCTTCAATCCAACCAATCCAATGACAACCACAGTCCCACCTGCCTGTACTCGGCCCATATCCCTGCAAACATTTCTTATTCACGTACTTATCTAAACATCTTTTAAACATTGTAATCCACATCCACCACTTCCTCTGGAAGTTCATTCCACACACGAACCACTGTCTGAGTAAAAAAATTGTCCCTCATGTCTTTTTTTAGATCCCTCTCCTCTCACCTTATGTTCTTAATACTGAGGAGGATGGTCTCAGGCTAGAGCCTGATATTGATCAGCTGGTGAATTGGGCAAAGCAATGACAGATTCATTATAATCCTGATAAGTTCGAGGTGATGTATTTTTAGAGGCCTAATGAAGGAAGCACACATACAATGTATGGTAGGTCCCTAGGGAGCACTGAGGAACAAAAGGACCTGGATGTATAACTCCATAGATTGCTGAAGGTGTTAGAAAGGGCGGTGAAGAAGGCAAATGGGATGCTTGCCTTCATTATTCGGGGCAGAGGATGTAGGAGCAAAGGAAGACTTGTTACAACTTTATAAAGCATTATAGGATGGAATTCATTGTGCAGTTCTGGTCGCCACACTATCGGAAGGATGTGATTGCACTGGAGAGGGTAAAGAGGAGATGGGATGGAAAGTCTCAGTTATGAGGAGAGATTGGATAGGCTGGGTTTGTTTTCCTTGGAACAGAGGAGGCTGAGGAGGGGATACGATAGAGGGATACAAAATTATGAGAGATATAGACAGAGTAGATCATGAGAATTTCTTCCCCATGGCTGATGTGTCTAAGACCAGAGGGCATCAGTTTAAGGTGAGGATCAAGTGATTTAGAGGAGATCTGAGAAAGAATATTTTTACCCAGAGGGTGGTAGAAATATGGAACGTGTTGTCTGAGTGGAGGTAGGTACTCTCACAACATTTAAGAATAATCTGGATGAGCACTTAAAATGTTAGGGCTATGGACAGAGTGCAGGTAAATGGGATGTAACAAAAACAGAAATTGCTGGAAAAGCTCAGCAGGTCTGGCAGCACCTATGAAGAGAAATCAGAGTGAACGTTTGCGTCTGGTGACCCTTCCTCAGACCTGTCACTGGACCCGAAATGTTAACTCATGATTTCTCTTCACAGATGCTTTTCTAGCAATTTCTGTTTTTGTTGCTGATTTACAGCATCCGCAGGTCTTTTGGTTTTTAAATGGGAAGTAGTTTGGTGTTTAGCTCATGCCCTATCACTCTCATTATTTGTCTGCAGCATCTTCCTTCACTGTCACCCACTCTGACCCCTGACACACTCACCCTGCCTGCCCTCTGCACTGCCCATTCACTTATCCGGGACATCGCCCCACCTGCGCCAACAGTAACCGCTGTGCCACCCACCTTCATCTCCTGCAATACCTGCCTCCCTCTCGGTCCAGGGGACAAACAGCCACCAAGCCACTATGCCTGGAGTACAGTGTACAGTACTGGTCACTGTTTTTTACAGCTGGAAACAATTCAGAGAAGGTTTAATGGACCAACAGCTGAAATGAGTGGATTCCTGGATAAGGAAAGGCTAGACAGGCCAGGCCTGCATCAACGCATCAGAGCAATGATTGGCATGTGTGGAAACTTTCCACCATGCAGTTGAGATCGAATATTGGTTGGAGGCGAGGAATCGTTAAATTACAAAAGGGTAGACAGTATAAGGCAACAGGGTTGGTGATAGATGGGTCTAGAGGAGGTGTGAATGGCGCAGGCAGAATCAGTACAAGCAGCAGTTACCTGAGCAAATGGGTAAATACCTGAAATAGTTAAACTCAATGTAGAGTCATGAAGACTGTAAAGTGACTCATGAAAAGCTAAGGTATTGTTCCTCTTGTCTCATCAGACTAAATACTGAATGTAGAGTGTGCAAGGCCGAGGTCAGGGAGCTCAGAGGGGGAGTGGGATGAAGAATTAAAATGGCAAGTAACTGAAAGCTCAGGGTCAAGCTTGCAGACTGAACAGGGATGTTAACGATCTTCCAGATTGTATTCTCCAGCATAGAGGAGGTGCCTCAGGGCTTGAGGTAGTGGTACTGTGCCTACTTCTGAGTCAGGTGGTCCAAGTTCAAGTCCCACCTGCTCTAGTGGTGTGTAATAACATCCTTGAACAGGTTGATTAAGAAATATGTAGAGGGAGCATCATCAAGATCATATTTTCTAATCTACCTGTTCAGGGATATTATTACACACCTCTAAAGCAGGTGGGATTTGAACCCAAGTCTGCTGGCTCAGAGGTAGGGACACTACCATTGCACTGCAAGAGCTCTTAAGATTGTCAACTACAATACACTAAGTTGAGCAATGTTCACTTGGATGTGTGGGGCCCTAGACGGTGGGAAGAGAGAAGGTGAAACAGCAGATGTTGGAACTCTTGTGCTGACACAATGTCATGTGAAGGGTAGTTGTGTGGGAGATGGTGGAAGAAGTGACCTTGAAAATGGGAAAGTGCTGCATGGAGATGGTGAGGTTGAGTGCTGAGGATTCCCTTGTGGTTCTGGAAGGGAGGGCAATGGGGACACTGCAGATTGGTTGGAAATGGATCTCTGTGCCACCTTCAAAGGCTCTACCAGCCACAGTGGAGGTAGAAGAGTCCGGGCCTAAGGAACAAGGTGGCCATGTCGGAGCACGAGTATGGAAGTTGACAACTTCAGAACAGGAACAGAGAAATGGTGGAAATGCACTAGAGTCTTTACATGAATCAGGGTGAGAAAGGACATGAAGCAGGGCGAGAAAGGACCATGAAGCAGGGCGAGGAAGGACATGAATCAGGGCGAGGAAGGACATGAATCAGGGCGAGGAAGGACATGAATCAGGGCGAGAAAGGACATGAAGCAGGGTGAGAAAGGACATGAAGCAG
>NC_063368.1:16043800-16057918 GCF_021869965.1 Rhincodon typus
AGAAAGGACATGAAGCAGGGTGAGAAAGGACCATGAAGCAGGGTGAGGAAGGACATGTAAAAGCAAAACAATGCTGGAAATCTGAAATAAAAACAGAAAATACTACCGATTCTCAACAGGCCTGGCATCATCTGTGGAGAGAAAAACTAAGTTAATGTGTCAAGTCTGTGACCCGCGATCAGTTCTGAGGAAAGGGACTGCCTAGATGACTTAGTATCACCAGCTCTTACTGGCTTTCCGAAGGAAGGAAGTGGAGTTGAGATACAGATGACAATCAGGGAACTTGTCATGAACTTTTCATCTTAATGAAATCATAAATGCACAAACTCTCAGGAAAATCATATAGTTGCTATTGAGGTCACCAATCACAACTGATGTCCTAGATAACACAGTGTGGAGCTAGAGGAACACAGCAGGCCAGGCAGCATCAGAGGAGCAGGAAAGCTGACGTTTCGGGTCGGGACCCTTCTTCAGAAGCACCGGTAGTAGTTCTGTCTCTGAGTGAGTCACAACTGATGCCCTACATCTTTTGGGGTATTAAACAAACAAACATATGGGCTAAGAGCAGGAGTTGGCCACTCAGCCCCTCTAACCTGCTTCACCATTTCTGACGTTCATCCCTGATCTGATTATGGCCTCAACTCCACATTCCTGTTTAATAACCTTTCACCCTGCCCTTGCTTCCCTATCTATCTCTGCATAAAAATATTCAAAGATTCGACTTGCATCACCTTTTAAGCAACAGAGTTCCAAAGGCTCAAGATCCTCTGAGATTTTGTTCCATCTTTTAAATTGGCAACCCCTCTATCTAGATTCTCTCATAAGAGGAAACATCGTCTCCACATTCAGCCTGTCAAGACCCTTCAGGATCATATATGTTTCACTTAAGTTTCCTTGCACCATGAATGGAGCACATCAGAAGGTACAAGCTATGATCCATAGTCTGTTCTTCATTAGTTTTACAAGCCTTGCTTCAGTGACGATCTTCTCACCTAAGTCAAACAGGCATGGGTTTAAACCGTACATTTCATTATCTAGGTTGTCAGATCAAATACAGTACTTAGAGTTATAGAGTCATAGAGTTGTACAACACGAAAATAGACCCTTCAGTCCAACTTGTCCACGCCGATCAGATATCCTAAATTAATCTAGTCCCATTTGCCAGCATTTGGCCCATATCCCTCTGAACCCTTCCTATTCCTGTACTCATCCAGATGCCTTTTAAATATTGTAATTGTACCAGCCTCCACCACTTCCTCTGGCAGCTCATTCCATACACGCACCACTCTCTGTGTGAAAAAGTTGCCCCTTAGGTCCCTTTTAAATCTTTCCTCTCTCACTTTAAACCTATGCCCTCTAGTTTTGGATTCCCCTACCCCTGGGGAAAAGACCTTGGTGTTCACCCTATCCACGTGTCTCATAATTTTATAAACCTCTATAAAGTCAACCACAGCCTCCGCCGCTCAGGGAAAATAGCCCCAACCTATTAAGTCTCTCCCTTTAAGTCAAACCCTCCAACCCCGGCAACATCCTTGTAAATCTTTTCAGCAAGTTTAACGTCTTTCCTGTGGCACGGAATTGAATTGAACACAGTATTCCAAAGGTTAGAAAGGAAGTGCAGCAATGTCAGATAAAGCATTATACAGAAGTCCCTCCTGCCCTCTCAGATACAATTCCATGGAAAGCCAACCAAGACATTGGCAATTTAACTGTCAACGTGAAACTGGCTAACGTTAGCAGAGCTTTTGTGGTTAACTAGATTCCACTACCATGCAGTGATAGGGAAAATCCCAATGACAGAGTGACAAAGGATTTTTGCAAAGCCTTGGAAAGACTGAGTGCTCATACTGGAGAACACAAATAGGAAATATTCCTTGAGGAACACAGCAGGTCAGGCAGCATCAGAGGAGCAGGATGGTTGACGTTTCGGGTCGGGTACATAACTTCCCCTCTCCCGTGATTCATAATGCCCTCAACTGCATCTGCTGCATTTCCCGCACTTCTGCCCTCAAACATCCTCCCCCCAACAACAACATGGATAGAGTCCCCCTTGTCCTCACATACCACCCCACCAACGTTTGAATCCAATGCATCATCCTCTGCCACTTTCACCACCTGCAATCAGACCCCATCACCAAAGAGATATTCCCCTCCCCACCCCTATCTGCTTTCCATACGGATCGCGCTCTCTGTGACTCCCTCGTCCGCTCCACACTCTCCACTAGCCCCACCACGTCCGGTACCTTTCCCTGCAACCGCAGGAAGTGTTACACAAGCCCTCTCACTTCCGTCCAAGGCCACAAACAATCATTCTGTATCTGACAGGGATTCAACTGTTCATCTTCCAACCAGATCTCCTGCATCTGTTGCTCCCGATGTTGTCTCCTCGATATTGGAGAGACCAAGCGCAGACTCAGTGACAGATTTGTGGAACATCTATGCCCTGTACGCTCCAGTCAACACCAGCTTCTGGTTGCCAGCCATTTCAACTCCCCTTCTTATTCCCTCGGCAACATGTTCATTTTGGGCCTTCTCCAATGTCACAATGAGGCCACACAAAAATTGGAGGAACAACACTTTATATCCAACTTCGGAAGCTTACAGCCCAATAGCCTCAACATAGAATTCACTAGCTTCAAAATCCCCCCACCCCTGGCCCCATCCCATGTCCAGTCCTCACTCTCATCCCCAGCTCCTTGACCTGACACAACCTGTCCATCTTCGTCCTCACCTATCTGCCCCGCCCTTCCCAGTGGCCAATCTCCACAACCCTCTACCTGCATCCACCTATCAACATCCCACCTACCTTCCCCCAGCCCCATCCCTCCTCTCTCTATTTATTTCTGAGCTCCCTTCTCCCTCACCAGTCCTGATGAAGGGTCCTGACCCGAAACGTCGCCTTTCCTGCTCCTCTGATGCTGCCTGACCTGCTGTGTTCCTCCAGCTCCACACAGTATTGACACTGACTTGCAGCATCTGCAGTTCTTGCTATCTCCTAGGAAATATTCCTTAAGTTAACTCCTCACTGAGATCATGTGCTGACAACTTGTAAGAAGTGGACACATGTCCAAAATATAGAAGGAAAGAAAACTACCAGTAAAACTTATGGATGAGACATACTAGTCTTGTACACTTCAACATGAAGCTTTAGTACATTTTTCTTCCTAGGTATAATGGCTTCTTTCTGATTTAACCTATTTTTCCTTAATTAACCTGTTCAGACATGTTATTACAAACCTCTGGAGCAGGTAGGAACTGAACCCCAGCCACCTGGTCCAGGGGCAGGGACACTACCACTGCACCACAAGATGGCTTGCTTTTAAGTGCGTTTTTCAGTCCAAGCTAAAGGTCTCAGAGCATAGGCCATGTCAAGTGTGGGGCAGCAGCTCACTGCATTAAATTAAACAAGTTGCACAGTCTAGACAGACAAGAACAAACGCAGTCAAACACCCAGCATCCTTTGACAGAGTGCGATCTTGTGAAGACAGATTTTATAGAATTATTCATTTAGAAAGCATGTGCTAGCCGTTTGGACACTATGTGGCAACCACATACCTTGAAACTGGAAGAAGCCACTGATTTAAGTCTGAGGCTTGTCAATTTGCCAACAAAAAAAGCTGGTGCCTCTAAGGAATCCTTAGCATCGCAGTCGATGTTTTTACAAGATGGTATCGAGGCCTGATCTGTCATAAGTATGAGTCAGACAACTCAACTAATCAGCAATAAACTGTTTATAAAACTAACCAGTGAGGAAAGAACACTCTCACTATGTTCAGGGCCTTAATGATGGGCTTAAGGGGGCCTGGATTTTACTGGGTCTTGAGAAATGGACCATGAGACCTTTTAAGATGGTAGTGTAGGCAGGAGTGCACAAGACATGGTCAGAGGGTGGACCTCAGAAGATGGATGATTAAATCAACTAAGTGCTCACTTTTTAGGGTCACCTTCCACACCCAGCAGCATTTTACCGGTGTCAAGTGAGAAGACCAGTGAGGTATCCCAGTGGTTTCTCATGGTCCCTCTCATATGGTTGCTCCTGGCTCCATGCCCAGATCTATGGTGCTGCCATTGGAGAGTTCACCATGCTGAGTGTCCTAACCCCCTGCCAAGTCACATTTGGCCCTTCTGCAGAGTAGCTTAAATGGGCTGAATGGCCCATTTCTGTTCTGTCTTATGGTCATGTCCAGACAATGGCCAGGAGATCTCACTACAATGGGGATTCATTGAAATAAATCACATTGATACAATCAAGGGAAAATGAGGAGTTTTATTTATAAATCCATTTACTGGATGAGTGTTGATGGGTGATTTTGATATTATTGATAATATCCCTAAATTCATGAGAGAGAAGGGAATGGGATTATTTTTATTCACTCATGGGATGTAGCTATCGCTAGCCAGTATTAATTGCCATTCCTAGTTGCCCCTTGAGAAGGTGGTGGTGAGCTGCCTTCTTGAACCGCTGCAGTCCACGTGCTGTGGGTTGCCCCATAATGCTGTTAGGGAAGGAATTCCAGAATTTTGACCCAGCAAAACAAAAGGAATTGCGATATATTTCCAAGTCACTATGGTGATTGGCTTGGAGGGGAACTTGCAGGCGGTGGTGTTCCCATGTACCTGCTGCCCTTGTCTTTCTGGATGAAAGTGATCGTGGGTTTGGAAGGTGCTGAGAATCTTTGGCGAATTTCTGCAGTACATCTTGCAGATAGTACACTCTGCTGCTACTGAGTGCTGGTGGTGGAGGGAGTGGATGTTTGTGGATGTGACGCCAATCAATGTCCTGGATGGTGTCAAACTTTTTGGATGTTGTAGGAGCTGCACCCATCCAGACAAGTGGATAGTATTCCATGGCACTCCAGACTTGTGCTTTGTAGATGTTGGACAGGCTCTGGGGAGTCAGGAAGTGAGTTATTTCTAGCCTCTGGCCTGCTCTTGTAGCCACTGTGTTTATGTAGTGAGTCCTGTTGAGTTTCTGGTCAATGGTAACCCCCAGGGTCTTGATAAAGGGGGATTCAGTGATGGTAATACCATCTGTCCTCCTGTCTCCTTTTGTCGATCAGTTTCAAACATACGTTTGACCTAAACTTCTGCAGAAGGTTGGTGATGTTTTTGCTCGGTTAACATTACCGTCTTTGCGCATTTAGCCGTTTATATGAGGTTGCTTAATATGCCCTCCTTGCACAGATTGATGTGGTCGGCTACAACTTCGATCTGTTCCCACCCAGCTTCGGGCCACTGGATGCGGAGTTTTACCTTCCAGTCCTCCAGCTGCTCCTTCATCACCAAGCCAAGGAGCGGTGGTTAGATTGTCTGTTATTGGAGATTGTCATTGCCTGGCATTTGTGTGGTGCAAACGTTACTTTCCACTTTGCAGCCCAAGCCTGGATATTGTTCAGATCTTGTTGCATTTGAACACGGAATGCTTCAGTATCTGAGGAGTCATGAATGGTGCTGAACAGTGTGCAATCATCGGCGAACATTCCCACATATGACCTTATGATGGAGGGAAAGTCATTGAAGAAACAGCTGAAGATGGCTAGGCCTAGGACAGTACTCTGGCGAACTCCTGCAGTGATGTCCTGGAGCTGAGATGACTGACCTCCAACAACCACAAACATCTTCCTCTTTGCCACTTATGACCAGTGGGGAGTGTGCCCCCTGATTCCCATTGATTCCAGTTTCGCTAGGGCTCTTTGATGCTTCCCTCAGTTAAATGCAGCCTTGATGTCAAGGGCTGTCACTCTCACCTTACCTCTGGAATTCAGCTCTTTTGTCCATTTTTGAACCAAGGCCGTAATGAGGTCAGGAGCTGAGTGGCCCTGGCAGAACCCAAATTGGGCGTCACTGAGCAGGTTGATGAGTTGATATGTTGATAAGGGCAGATGAAGATAACTATGAACACTACCAGTATGAGTCAGTTAGGTCAAAATGCCTTGTTTCATTGCTGTAAGTATTCTGCAATACATGATACAAGTGCCAAAAGTAATATTCCTGTTTGATCTCTTACCGGTTTGATTTTCCCTTCTTTCTGGAGGAGAAAAACATGGATTTACGGATGACAGCCAATGAAACCATATCTATAATGAATACCAAAAATGTCTACTTCATATTTTTATCCTCAACTCTTGACTTGTTTATATGGAACTTAATGTCTGTGTACTCCAATCTTGCTCAAAACTCCTGGAGTATAGTGGTGAAGAAATTAGCATAATTTGAACGATAATGCATTGCAAATGTGGTAAAGAGAGACAAATTTAAGGGGGAAAAATGAAACCATGTGTGGCTGAGGAGGGAAGCAGCCGCTGGAATTAAATCTGACAGAAATTGTCCACAATTTACGGAAAAGAATACTGAACTGGCCCATCGCATTAAAAGTCAAAAATCAGTCATCATTAATTTTCCAATCGCTGTAGATCAGCTGCAGTAATGGCAATGTCTGTGTTAAATCCACAATTACACATTGTAACTCATTCAAATCGTATCCAAAGTTTCAAATTCAAATTTTGGGGGAAAAAAACATGAATCCACAAAGCTAAAGAGATTTATTTTCAGTAATGGCTGCTATTTTTACCAAATAAAAACCAAAAGAACTGCACATGATGTAAATGAGAAACAAAAGCAGAAATTGCTGGAAAAGCTCAGCAAGTCTGAGCCCTTCCTAAAGGGCCACTCAACCCGAAACACTAACTCTGATTTCTCTCCACAGAAACTGCCAGATCTGCTGAATTTTTCCAGCAATTTCTGCTGTGTTTGCTATTTTACCAAATCTGTTTGCCAAGACAAAAACTACAAAAACAGTTTATGAACATACGAAATAGGAGCAGAAATAGACCATTAGGCCCCACAGGCGTGCTCTGCCATTCAATTATATCATGGCTGATCTGTTCATATTTTGAATTCCATACTCTCATTTGCCCCCAGTAACCCCTGATTCTTCTGCCTAACAAGAATACACTCACCTCTGTCTTAAAAATATTCAAATATCCCATGTTCTGCTTTTGTGATAGAGAGTCCTAAAGTTGCATAAGCCTCTGAGACAATTTTTTTTTCCTCATCTCAGCTCTAAAAGGGTGACCCCTACTTTAAAAGTTCTGTGTCCTCTAGTTCTGGACTGACCCACAAGAGGAAACATCCTTTCAATGTCAGGACCTTTCAGGATCTTATGCAATACAGTCACGTCACTCCTCATGCTTCCAAACTCCGGTGGAAACAAGCCCAGTCTGTCCAAACTTTTCCTCATTAGACAATCCACGCAATCAGGTATCAATCTGGTAAACTTCCTCTGAACCGCCTCCAAAGCATTTACATCCTTCGTTAAACAAAGAGGCCAAAACTGCACACAGTGTTTGAGATGTGGTCTCACCAATGCCCTTTATGAGTGAAATGTAGCATCCTTATTTTTATATTCAATTCCTCTTGTAATAAAGGATAGAATTAGCCTTCCTCATTACATTTTCTGCCTGCATGATAGCTTTTTGTGATTCATGCACTTGAACACCTAGATCCTTGGACCTCTCAAAATGTTGCTGTATCATTCTTCCAGGAATTACATTTCAGAACCGAACCATTCACTAAATGAAAAACAAAAACAAAGTTGCTGGAAAAGCTTAGCAGGTCTGGCAGCATCTGTGAAGGAAAAAACAGGGTTGACGTTTCGGGTCCGGTTCTGAGGAAGGGTCACTCGACCTGAAACATCAACTCTGATTTCTCTCCACAGATGCTGCCAGACCCGCTGAGCATTTCCAGCAATTTCTGTTTTTGTTTTAGAACATTTGTTTGTTTCGTTATTATCTACTGTTAACTCCCCAATCTTACTCTCTAAAGCACTATCACTGACTTCACTTACACTTTATTTTGATAAGCACCTGTGTAAAATCCTTTTCTCTACAGTAGGAATGTACTTATTCTGAGTATTCCAAAATATCTCTTAAAGAGATAAGGAGAAACTGTTCCTAATAGGATCGAGAATGTGATGGCATGAATTTAAAGTGATTTGCAAATCAAAGCAAACGTGTGTGAGAAGGCAACTTTTTCACGAAGTGAATGGTTTGGTTCTGGAATGCACTGCCTGGAAGTGTGGTAAGGTAGGTTTAATTGAGGCATTTCAGAGAGCACTGGATGGTTATTTGAATAGAAACAATGTGCGAGGGTAGTGTAAAAGGCAGGAGAATGGCAGAATGCTCATTGGATAGCCAGTGCAGACATAATGGATTGAAGGGCTTCCTTCCATACCTTGTCAATTCTGCAACATGTCTGCCATTGCAACTCTATAGCTCAGATGGCTGGATGGCTGGTTTGCCATGCACAGTGAGGCCAACAGCTTGCATCCAATTCCCACTATAAAGGAACTGCCTTCTCAATCTCACCCCTTGCTTAAGGCGTGGTAACCTTCATGTTAAACCTTACCACTCTCTCTCCAGTGAACGAATGAATAAATTAGCTTTATTGTCATATATACTCAATGAGTACAGTGAAAAGTTTATATGTCACCACTTACAGTGCCGTTTTAGGTACAAAGGTACCTAGGTACGGCTTCTTCAGTTACAAGATCTTAGAAAATGGAGAAATAAAATGTCCAGCGCTGCAGAAATAAAAGTTCAGAAGGTGCTTATCAAAATAAAGTGTAAGTGAAGTCAGCGATAGTGCTTTAGAGAGTAAGATTGGGGAGTTAATAGTAAATAATAACGAAACAAACAAATGTTCTAAAACAAAGACAGAAATTGCTGCAAATGCTCAGCGGGTCTGGCAGCATCTGTGGAGAGAAATCACACCAGGCACTGGCTCCAGACTGTGCCAGGCTTCACCTTTGAGGGGCATGAGGCTGCGAGATCGCTTCAGACCGCTACACGGGGCTGGGTGGACACCATGCCAGGCTGAGAGGATGCCATGCGGGGGGGCTGCCCCACAACACCAGGAGGCTACAACGGTACTCAGTCCTCTGGGTCAACATTGAGTTTACCTTTATTAATCTATCCCCTAGTCCAGTACGCCAGCTCACTTCAGCTAGCTCAGATTTCATCCCTAGAGTGTTGCCCTTATTTAAGTTTAAAATACTAGTCTCAGATTCAATCATCCCCCTTTCCAGCTGCATGTAAATTCAAGCAGATTGTGATCACTGCTGCCTAGGAGTTGCAGGGACATATTTCTGTACCAAAGAACATAAATGGCATCGATTGTAATTTAGTCAGGGAATTGAGTACAAGAGTCAGGATGTTATGTTGCAGCTTTATAAGACTTTGGTTCGGCCACACTTAGAGCATTGCGTTCAATTACATGAAGGATGGGGAGGCTTTGGAGAAGTTGCAGAAGAGGTTTATCAGGATGCTGCCTGGATTAGTGGGTATGAGCTGTAAGGAGAGGCTAGATAACCTCGAGTTGGTTTCTCTGGAGCGGCAGGGGCTGAGGGGAGACTTGAAAGAAGTCAATAAAATTATGAGATGCATAGACAGGGTTGACCGTCAGAATCTTTTTCCCAGAGATGAAATGTCTAAGACTAGGGGGCATGCATTTAAAGTGAGAGGGGGAAAGTTCAAAGGAGATGTGAGGGGCAGAATTTTTTAGACAGAGAGTGGCAGGAGTCTGGAACATGCTGTCAGGGCTGGTGGTGGAGGCAGATATGATAGGGGCGTTTAAGGGAGTTTTAGATAAGCACATGAATATGCAAGGAATGTAGGAATATGGACCAAGGGCAGGCAGAAGGGATTGGTTTAATTTAGCATCATGTTCAGCACAACATTGTGGGCCGAAGGGCCCATTCCTGTGCTGTCCTGTTCTATGTTCAATATACCGGTGAATATCGTAAGGATTGATATTACAGTTTGAGTGAAAGTTTATCATGTAATGACACCATTTGATGTTTCACTGAAAGTTTGATTTGAGTGTAAGATGCCTGTAGAGTGAATGAGATGTTAATGTTGCTGAAAATAATTCCACTGCCGCAAGACTATTTGTCAGAATGGCAACAATTGCTCCTGTAAAGGGCAGAGTTGCCATGGCCTTACCATTAGATTGGTGGTGATTTAAGCTGAGGTTCACCACACCTTGGGAGAGGCTGAGAAGGAGAATCTTTCATGGTAGCCTCAGCCATGGGAATTGAACCCATGCTGTTGGTATGGCATCTGCATTGTAAATGGGCTGGTCTGCCAACTGAGCTAAACAGACTCCCCTCCCAATGTATATGTTTTGAATCAATGGGCAGCACATTCATATCTGTCTTAGCAGGTTCTGAGTTCAAATTCCAATAAGAGACTTCAGCACAAAATCCTGTTCATTATGCAGGGAGTGCTGTGTTGTTAGATGTGTGTCATTTCAAATGAGATGTGAAACCAAGGCTCCCTCTACCTTCTCATATACATATACAAGATCCTACAGCACTATTTCAAAGAGCAGAGAGAGTTACCCCCTGACATCCTGGTCAATGTTCATCCTTTAACCAAACATTAGGAAAACAGATTGTCTGGTCAATCTGACATTGCTAGCTGAGAACAAATTGACTGTTGTATTTCATATACTGCAACAGTGTCTACACTTCAAAAGTAAATCATTAGCTGTAAAGCACATCCTAAGGTTGTGAAAGGTGCTATAAAAAAGCTTTTTCTAACCTAGTTGGTAAAACTATGCCACTCATTTCAAAAAACAAAACATCAATCGAGTCTTTGAATATATTCAAAGTTGAGTTAGACAGATTTTTGATTCACAAGGGAGTCAGGCCTATGGGGAACAGGCATGAAAGTGCCCATTAAGTTCACAATCAGATTAGCCATGATTTTATTGAATGGTGGGAGCAGCCTCAAGGGGGCTGAATGGCCTACTCCGGCCTCTAGGTTTTATGATGTTATGATTATTATGTTGTTGTTTGCATCACACACTCAAAGTACACCTTCTACAGGGAACAGCTCAGCCAAACTGAGCTGGGCAATATACAGCACACATTTTTCAATCTCAGCCCCAGAGCCTCCGGATGTGTCTGGTAATTGTAATGAAAATTTTACACATCAGATCATAAGTGCTCATAAAACTACATCTACTTCACATTATTCAACTGTATCCTGTGAATGTTGTCAATGGGCACCACACATGTAGTCCAGAAACTGTAAAATATGGTGCACATATACAGGTTTTATGATATCTTAAATCACATGCACGACAAATCATTATTGTTCAATACTTAAGCACCAGACACACATGGGAAACCAGATAGAGCTAACTGCATTTCTGATCAGCATATCAATTAAAAGAGTAAGCAATGCCTTACTTATACAGATATGCATTAAAATATACATATGAACTTTGATCTTTTTTGTATTTATTGATAAGACATTAAGATAAAATGTTGTGTGTGAATGTTTTGTGTTTGTTGTGGCTGCTTCATTTCTTTGCTAACTGAATGGTGGCATTTGTCTACTGGTAAGTACATATGTACAAAAGAAAGATGCATTTATATAGTGCCTTTCTCAACTTCAGAACTTCCTAAAGTGTTTTATAGCCAATGAAGCATTTTTTACTGCTTGTCATGAAGGAAAGGCAGCAGCAAAATTATGAACAGAAATCTCCCATATACAACTGTGTTAACAACAGTCAGATAATCTGTGATGTCAATTGACAGGTAGTATTGGCCAGGATGGATAAATGTTTCTGCTCTTCTTTGGAATAGCCCAAAAGATCATATATGTCATGCTGTGAAGGCAGACACAGGACTTCAGTTTAGCACCTCACCTGAATGCACTGCATTTGTGGCACTCGTTCAGTATTCCATTGAATACATCAGGCTGGGTTTTGGTGTTCAAGGTTTGCACAAGGGCTGGAATTCATTGCTTTCTGTCAGAAGTGAAGGTGATTCCAACAGAATCACAGTTAAAACTTTCATTAGTTAAAGTGAATGCACAACATTTCCGTGTGTACCTAAGACAATATCTAACTTTTTTTTAAAAACTCATTCATGGGGGTGGACATTGCTGGCTAGGGCAACATTTATTGCTCATTGACCATAATCACAGCTTAGCCATTTCTGCTGGACAGCATGACAGGATAGGTCATAGTTGATAACAGGCTTGGAAATATCTTTATTCATAATTGGGTGACCGGCAGTGCACAGTTCATCTTTATTACAGGACTTTATTCTCAGTGGGATGCTTGTTGGAGCTGGGGCGGATGATAGTCCAGTGGCATTATCACTGGATTGCTAATCCAGAGACTCAGGTAATGTTCTGCAGACCAAGATCAAAGCCCACCACAGCAGATGGTAGAATATGAATTCTGGAATTAAGAGTCCAATAATGACGATGAACCCATCGCCAATTGTCAGGAAAAACCTGTCTGGTCACTAATTTTCTTTTTGGGAAGAAAATCTGCCATCCTTATCTGGTCTGGTCTACATGTGACTCTAGACCTACAGCAATGTGATTGACTCTTAATTGCGTTTCTGGGCAATTAGGGATAGGCAATAAATGCTGGCCTAGCATTTGATGATGCCTTGATCCTGTGAATGAATTTTTAAAAATTAATCCAGAAATTCAGGTATCGTTCTGGGGGTCTGGATTTAAATCTCACCATGGCAACTTTTGGAATTCAGTTAAGATCTGGAATTAAGTCTCTAATGATGTTCTTTACTGGGGGGAGGGAGAAAATCCATTTGGTCCACTAAGGTCCTTTAGGGAAGGAAACTTCTAGCCTACATATGAATCCAGACCTACTTCAGTTATGCCTTTACCTTGTGAATGGAAGCAAAATTCTCATTATGTGACAACTGAGTAAATTGCAAACTACCCGTCACTGTATTGGGACCGTGAGTTTGAGAGTTAATGCAGCTCCAGTAAGTTGTCTTGTACAATCAGTTGCACTTCATTCAAACAGTGGTGGACACATCATTCGTGAATTCAGTTGTTGAGAGAGATTAGTCAGAAGCTAAGACTCATGAGAGGAAACCCAGAAGAAAAAAAAATTGACAAAGATCAAAGTACACATGCAACAGGCTGGGAAGATGTAAAGTACTCTTAACAGGAATCAAAATGGAGTCATTAAATTGATGATGTCAGGCTATAAGAAGGAAAGGCGTGCTGCATCAACACACACAGAGCTCACTGACCCTGTCTGCGGCTGGACCCTGAGAGACCGATAATGGACGGAATAAAGTTGAAAGGAAATTATAGCCAAACTGTTTCCTTCCTGTCAAACCCCCAACTGCAACAATCAAAAAGGAATTTCTGTCTCAATACTGCTAGTGTTACATCTGTGATTACAAGAAATTTGCTTCTACATTCTGCTTCCTCCCAGAGGGCTGAATCATTTTATCAGTGTTTTCTTTCTGTTAAAAATAAGTTCATGCAGTGATTTGAGTAGCACATCGAGATACAAATTCAAAATTGTCTCTCAGTCAATATAGGTGATTCAAGTGTGGATGTGTCTAAAGAGTTTTGATTTTGACCTAACTTGATGCAGTTTGTTTGTGTTCAGAATTTATGGTGGTCTTTTTCATTCATTCATGGGATGAGTGTGTCACTGGCTGAGCCAGCATTCATTGCTCGTCTTCAGTTGTCTTGAACTGCCTCTTCAATTGCTATAGTTTGCTTGATGTAGGGACATTCACAGTGCTATTGAGTTGGGGGATTTCCAAGATTTTGACCCAGTGACGCTGAAGGCACGGTGATACATTTCTAAGTCAGGATTCAGTGTAGCTTGGAAGGGTGGTGTTCCCAAGTGGCAGTTTCTCATTAATATATGAATCATAGAATCCCTACAGGGTGGAAGCAGGTGATTTGGCCCATTGAAACCAAACTGACCTTCGGAAGAGCATTTCACCCAGATCCACCCCTTACCCTATCCCTGTATCCTTGCATTTCTCATGGTTAATCCACCTAACCTTCACATTGCTGGACACTATGGGGTAATTTAGCATGGCCAATCCATGTAACTTGCACATCTTTGGACTGTGGGAGGAAACTGAAGGAAACCCACGCAGACACGGGGAGAATGTGCAAACTCCACACAGACAGTTGCCCGAGGGTGGAATCGAACCAGAGTCCCTGGAGCTGTGATAATCACTGAACCGCCATGCCACCCATGCCAGGTAACAGGCTTGTAAGAGATGGTAGGAACTGCCGATGCTGGAGAAGCTGAGAT
>NC_063368.1:16058318-16077051 GCF_021869965.1 Rhincodon typus
TGCCTGACCTGCTGTGTTCATCCAGCTCTACACCTTGTTATCTCAGGCTGGTAAGATACTGGCTGACCTATCTGGTGAGATTCTGATCTTGGTTAAATTGCAAGAGAGCAATCAAGTGTAACATAAGTGCCGCTCTTTCATTCCTTTCTTTTTATTACTGTGATGACTTATTCATTTTCCATGACCAAAGAAGGATTTGATCATTTCAATTAATCCCCATTTCATGCCCGTTATCAAACGCAGGCAGCTATTATGCAGAATCTATTCACAATGCTGCGATATTGTTTGTCATGTGCCTGCCATTTGTATTTGCAGCCCACTGCATTCTCATTTAAGTGTTTTTAATTTGTTCACAGGATATGGGTGCCACTGGCTCACCCAGTGCTTACTGCCCATCCCTAATTGTCCCTCATTTAGAGTCAACCACATTGTTGTGGGTCTGGAATCACAAAATCACACAGAATTATAACAGCACAGAGGCCATTCAGCCCATTGTGCCTGCACCAGCTCTATTACATAGTACCCTTTCCTGTCTTCTCCCCATGTCCCTGCACACCATTTCTAACCAAATAACCATCCAATGCCCTTTCGAACTGAATCTGCCTCCACCACATTTCCGGGCAGTGTGTTGTTGCATACCCTTGCTGAGTTTTTGCTGGCAATTTTTTCACACAGAGGATGGTGTGTGTGGAATGAGCTGCCACAGGAAGTGTTGGAGGCTGGTACAATTACAACATTTAAAAGGCATCTGGATGGGTAAGTGAATAGGAAAGGTTTAGAGGGATATGGACCAAATACTGGCAAATGGCTCTAGATTAGTTTAGGATATCTGGTCAGCATGGACAAGTTGGACTCTATGACTCTATACCACCATTGCTTTTTTTGTACATCACATGTAGGCCAGACCAAGTAAGAACAACAGATTTCCTTCCCTAAAGGACATCAGTGAACCAGATGGGTTTTTGCAACCATTGACAATGGCATCACCGTCACCATTTGGTTAATTTATAATTCCAGATTTTTTTATTAAAAAATTCAAATTTCGTCATCTAATTACAGTGAGACTCAAATGCACACTTACTGAGCACCAACCTTGGGTCTAGAATTACAAGCCCGGTGATATTACCACGACACCATCATGTCTCCTCCAGCACCGTATAGGGGTAATTTTTCACATTAGAATCTTGGCCTGCATCCCTTTATGCAACACAATGGCAAAGCCCTATCCCTGGCCTGCATTCCCATCTAGGGAAGTTCAAGGAATGGAGGAGTCTGTTATCTCTCTTAATAAGTCTTGCCCCTGTTATTTAGTAAGTTTTCAGGTGCCTCACTGTAAGTTTTGTTAATACTCATCTGCTATACAATTGTCCAATCAACCTAAATCTGAAACCAAAAGTATATTGATTTTTGCTCCGCTGCACAGTCACACTATACTTTGTCCTTGTGGATTGAAATCAGTATTGACCTCGTCAGGCTGGTAAACAGTAATCTTTCACCAAAGCAATGGTCTCTTAGCCTTCCGAGAATTTGAGGTTGCTGCTTAAAAATCAAGTCCTGCCATTTGCCCTTCAGTCCTTGGAATCAGGGTTCAAATTTACCCTCAGACAAAAGGAAACCTGATCTGCTCTTTAGGGTCATGTTCAGGTCGGGGTTCAAGTTGGATTCAAGAGATTTGTTTACAGTTGTCATTGACTTGGAGTTGACATTGGAACTCTACATTTCTGAAACCTGTGGCTAGGTATTTGGAGGATTAGGATTTTGGAAGAGTTTGTGCAGATTGTTCATGTATTCTAACACTAGCAGAACCAGCTCAATAAGCTCTAAAAACTACTGAGAACATCGATCTCCTTCATGCATAAATTAATTGTATGTTAATACATAATACTTCAGTACCTTCAGATCACGCAGCATTACTGCACTTTATGTCACAATCCTAAAATTCCTCTGGAGAGTAATTTAGATTCAAACTCATAAAATGTTTTGTTGGTTTGTCATACATCAGTTAAAATTATTGCCACTTGCTAGATGTTGCGTTCATCACATTAGTTTAGCACAAAGTAGTAGTATAGATAAAATGAGAGGATAAATATAGACTAGAAGGGAATTTTTTTTATTCATTCACAGAATGAGGGCATCACCAAATGCTAGGCCAGCATTTATTGCCCATTCATAATTGTCCAGGAGGCAGTTAAGAGTCAACCACATTGCTGCAGGTCTGGAGTCACATGTAGGTCAGACCAGGGAAGAACAGCATATTTCCTCCCCTGAAGGACATTAGTGAACCAGATGGGTTTTCCTGACAATCAACAATAGATTCCTGGTCATCGTTAGACTCTTAATTCCAGACATATGTTGAATTCAAATTCTACCATCTGCTGTGGTGGGATTCGAACCCAGGTGGCCAGAATATTACTTGCGTGGCTGGATTAACAGCCCAGTGATAACAGCACCATTGCCTTCTTTTATGAATTAAAGTAATTAATTATTTAAAGAGGGAAGAAGAGATAGGAGACTAAGTGCAGGATGGCAGGCAAGAACAGGCGAAGGTCAGCACAGCAGAGTGGATGGAGGAAGACAGACCAATGAGAGGAAATGGCATTGATGGTGGCATGCACGCTCTCAGTCTTACGAGTGAAGCACTTGGCTTTTGAGGGAAACAGAAAAGGGCTTGAGAAAAAAGATGTTACCCTAGATGGTACAGAGAGTGAACCAATCAATATAGAGATGTTGGCAGCATCCTTCTGTCCAATTGAGATAACGAGCATGCAGGAAGTCAAATGCATTGGGGAAGGGGTCTCTTTTTAAAGTGTGCATTTTGCTGATGTCTGAATAGTTCAATATGTGAGAGGCAGGCTCGGGCACAAGTACCACGTGTGAAGTGGTTATCAGCTATGGATTGTTGTCTTTGCTTTGGCACTTACTGCCAAGCTGCTGCAGCCACTGATCATCATGGTGGCACATGCCAGCCCACAGCTGATGCTGTTATTGCCCCCTGTTGTTGACTAGTGTCTCTCAGGTGCAAAAAAATGGCCATTTATGGCCTTTGTGTCACATCTGCAATCATCCCTGGAGCACAGCCTTCCTTAGTCCCTGCTGATCTTGTATCTCTGGCTTGCTACATAGAAAGGCCTGGGTATGCACAGAGTACCCAGCCTCTATCTGTTATCACCATCAGAGTGTTAATTTAGCTGTACCAGTTACTTAACAGTGGTGGTGATTTACAAAGTCAGCAAGTTCACTGAAGGATATAACTTCAGTGGAAAATCTTAATGGGCCTGTTCCATTTTAAATGTGGACACATGAATCTATAAGAGGAACTTCTGTTAGCAGGTACAAAAAGATACATGCTCAATAGATTCAACACGTATGATGCTTGCCTTCATTGCTCAGTCCTTTAAGTATAGGAGTTGGGACATCATTTTGAGGTTGTACAAGTCATTGGTGAGGCCTCTTCTGGAATATTGCGTCCAGTTGTAGTCACCCAGTTATGGGAAAGATATTATTATGCTGGAAAGGATCCAGAAGAGATTTACCAGGATGCTGCCAGGTATGGAAGGTTTGAATTAAAAGGACAGGCTAGATAGCCTGGGACTTTTTTTCACTGGAGTGTAGAGGCTGAGAGGAGACCTTGTAGAAGTTTATAAAATAATCCGGGTGTAGGTAGAGTTAATGTTGGCTGTCTTTTCCCTAGGATAGGGATTTCAAGACTAGGGGAAACATTTTTAAGATGAGAGGAGAGAGATTTAAAAAAGACGAGTGGCAAATCTTTTACACAGAAAGTAGTCCGGACGTAGAATGAACTTCCTGAGGAAGTGGTGGATGCGGGCACAGTTACAATACTTAAAAGACACTTAAATAGGCACATGAATAGGAAAGGTTTGGACGGATATGGGCCAGGAGCAGGCAGGTGGGACTGGTTTAGTTTGGGATTATGTTCGGCATGGACTGGTTAGACCGTAGGGTCTGTTTCCATGCTGTATGACTCTATGACTGTATGAAATAAATGTAACTTTAAGAGGGAACTAGTGGAAGCTAAGAATCAACTCATTCAAAAGGAGTCAGGACTGATTTTCTGAACACTTTCAAGGGTTATGGTTATGCTATGGCTATGATTTTTGTGTGATTTAACAGATGGAAGTTTTGGACGCAGAGGGCTTTTTGTTTGGAGGTGGGTGTCACTGGCTAGGCCTGCATTTATTACCCACCTCTATGTGCACAGTGTGCATTATCACGTGTAGGCCAAGTAATGATGGGAGATTTCCTTCCTGCTATGACATTAAGGAGCCAGATGAGTTTCTACTACAATTGGCAATGCTTAACATGGCCATCATAACGCTACCTTTTTACTGCAGATATTTAATGAATTTAAATTTATGATGCTATTTTGGAATTCAAACCCATATGCCCAAAACATTAACCCGGGAATTTGGTTACTAGTCCAGGGACATTATCACAGCACCATCACCTCAGATGCAGTCAGGCACTGGGGAAGTTGGGACAGACTGAAAATTTACAGCAATTAGGAAGATTTGTGGCTCGAAGGTTCATCAAATATCTTCCATGGCCCTGTGGCAGAAACTGAGTGCAAGAGATCACACATACCTAAGACAAATGCTAGCATCATGCAACTCGTATCAAATAGAAGTGATCAAGCAGAGTCAGGATGGCTTAATGCATAGGAAATCATGCCTGGCAAGGTATTACAGTTCTTTGAGGAAGTAACAAGCAAGGTAGATAAAGATGAAACAGTAGGTGTGATATATTTGGATTTAGAAACAAAGAATTCGTACAGTGTGGAAGCAGGCCATCTGGCCCATCAAGTCTGTACCAACCCTCCAAAGGGCATCCCACCCAGACCTACCTCATCCCTGTAACCCTGTAACCCTGCATTTCCCATGGCTAATCCACCTAACCTGCACATCCCTAGCCACTATGGGCAACTTAGCATGGCCAATCCACCTAACTTGCATATCTTCGGAGCGTGAGAGAAATCCAGAGCATCCAGAGGAAACCCACACAGGCACAGGGAGAATGTGCAGACCCTACACAGACAGTTGCCTAAGGATGGAAATGAACCCAGGTCCCTGGCACTGTGAGGCAGCAGTGTAACCACTGAGCCACCGTACTAACCAAAGGCATTTATTACACATAATGCTATTTAGTAAGGTGGGAGCCCACGATTTTAGGGTAGTATATGAGGATGGACAGAGGATTGGCTAACTAATAGAACAGAGACTTGTAATAAAGTGGGCATTTTCAGGAGGGCAACCTGTGAATATTGGAGTGCCACAGGGATTGGCACTGGGACCAGAATTACTTACAACATAGACTTGAATGAGGGAAGTTAATATACATTTGTCAAGTTTTTATGGGTGGCACAAAAATAAGTGGGAATTTGCGTTTGTCAAGATGACACAAGGAGTTTACAGAGCGACATAGACAGGTTAAGTAACTGAGCAGATGGATAATGTGGGAAAATGAGAAGTCATGCACTTTGGCAGGAAAAATAGGAGAGCTGAATATTATTAAAATGGAGGGAAAAAACTGCAGAAAGCTGCAGCACAGAGGGATTTGGGAATCCTGGTGTGTGAATCACAAATAAAAACTATCATCAAAGTTGGGCAGATAATAAGGACAGCATATGGAATGTTGGAGTATAAAAATAGCGAGGTCTTGATAAAACAATCCAAGGTAAAAGTCAAACCACAAATGGAATTGTGAACGGTTTTGGCCCCTTTATTGAAGTAATGATACACTGGCACTGGAGGCAGTGCAGAGGGTTCATGAGGCAGATCTTGGGTAGGGAGGGACTGACTTATGAGCAGAGGTTGAGTAAGTTTTGGCCCAAACTCATTGGAGTTTAGAAGAATGAGGGAAGACATGGTTAAAACATAAGGTTCTTAGAGGGTTTGACAGGATAGTTGTGAAAAGGTTGTTTTTCCTTATATCTAGGATCAGAAGGCATAATATCAGACTAAGAAGTCACCCATTTAAGGCAGAGATGAGAAGGAAATTTCTCTCTCAGAAGGTTGTGAATTCATGGAATTCAAGGCTGAGAGAGACAGATTTTTAATCATTCATAGAATAGAATCCCTACAGTGTGGAAACAGGCCCTTCAGCCCAACAAGTCCACACTGACCCTCAGAGCATCCCCCAGACTCATCCCCCTATAACCCACCTAATCAACACATCCCTGAACACTATGGACAATTTAGCCAATCCACCCTATGCTGCACATCTTTGGACTGTGGGAGGAAACTGGAGCACCCAGAGGAAACTCACGCAGACACGGGGAGAATGTGCAAACTCCACACAGACAGGCCAAGCAGCATCAGAGGAGCAGGAAAGCTGATGTTTCGGGTCCTGACCCTTCTTCAGAAATGGGGGAGGGGAAGGGGATTCTGAAATAAATAGGGAGAGAGGGGGAGGTGGATAGAAGATGAATAAAGGAGAAGATAGGTGGAGAGGAGACAGACAGGTCAAGGAGGAGGGGTTGGAGCCAGTAAAGGTGAGTGTAGGTAGGAAGTTAGGGAGGCGATAGGTCAGTCCAGGGAGGACAGTCAGGTCAAGGAGGCAGGATGAGGCTAGTAGGTAGGAGATGGGGGTGGGGCTTGAGGTGGGAGGAAGGACAGGTTAGGGAGGGGGGTATGAGCTGGGCTAGTTTTGGGATGCGGTCGGGGGAGGGGAGATTTTGAAGCTTGTGAAGTCCACATTGATACCATTGGGCTGCAGGGTTCCCAAGCAAAATATGAGATGCTGTTCCTGCAACCTTCGGGTAGCATCGTTGTGGCACTGCAGGAGGCCCAGGATGAACATGTCGTCCAAGGAGTGGGAGGGGGAGTTGAAATGGTTTGTGACTGGGAGGTACAGTTGTTTGGTGCGAACCAAGCGTAGGTGTTCCGCAAAGCTTTCTTCTCCTTTATTCATCTTCTATCTGCCTCCCCCTTTCTCCCTATTTATTTCAGAATCCCCTTCCCCTCCCCCATTTCTGAAGAAGGGTCTAGACCCAAAACGTCAGCTTTCCTGCTCCTCTGATGCTGCTTGGCCTGCTGTGTTCATCCAGCTCTACACCTTGTTGTTTCAGATTCTCCAGCATTGGCAGTTCCTACTATATCTCCACACAGACAGTTGCCCAAAAGTGGAATTGAACCTGGGCCCCTGGCACTGTGAGCCACCATGCTGCCTCATCAGTAAGGGGATTGAGAGTTATGGGGAAACAGGCAGGAAAGTGGATTTGAGAGTTATCAGATCAGCCACAGTCTCTTTGAATGGTGGAGAAAATTGAAGGGCCGAATGGCCTACCTCTGTTTTATATTTTATAGTACTTGAAATATCTGGGAAACGCATCAAGAAACTATCTATAAACAGCCACTGACTACTCAAAGGGCCTGTTCCTGTCCTGTACTGATCTATGTTCTATGTTCAACAATTTCCATCCTCACTGCCTACGTGAACAAACAAGTTGCTAGCTCCATGCGATTTACCACAAATCCGATTAAAAAAGAATCTTAACTGCACAGCAACAAGTTCACTCAAGTGGATCAGAAATGACGGATGCTTCTAACAAAAATGAATTGGTTTGAACTTGTTCATTCAGTCAAAACAAGTGTCAGATGCTTCTGTGTGGATCTGTATCTGACACACACCTGTGACTTCTGCCACTGCTACTCAGGTGAGAATTGAAGGGATTCAAACTCCATTCCAATGTAAAACCACACCCCTCCACTGAACTGTGGTTTCAGACCAATCAATAATTATTGATTTATTTACATTCCCCACTCGGAAAACTGTCAACCCTAACTCAGTAGCAGCACTTTTGCCTCAAGACAGAATTTTATCAAGTTGCACTACAGAGTTTGGAGCACAAAATCTAAGTTAGTACTTCCAGTACGGACCAATCTAGAATGAGAGGTTTAGGATAAGGGCAGCAGATTTAAAACAGAGATGAGGAGAAATTACTTCTCTCAAAGGGTCGTGAATCTGTGGACTCAGTGGACTCTGGGACATTTAAGAAGGAAACAGGCAGATTTTTTTAATTGTAATGAGTTGACAGTTTACAGGGAGTGGGCAGTAAAGTGCAGTTGAGGCCAAGATGAGATCAGCCATGATCATATTAAATGACGAAGCACGGTCGAGGGGCAGAATGGCCGACTCCTGCTCCTAATTCTAATGATTTTACATGCAGTAGTGAGGGAGACACGGCACATATCTGGCTGAGGTGCTAAACTAAGGCACTGTCTTCCCTCCACAGATGGGAATAGAAGATTTGATGGGGCTATTTTGAAAATGAGCTGGTGAGTTCTGCTCAGTATCCTGTCTGGTATTGATCGACTTCACAGAGTCAGATTACTTGTTGGATCATTTTCACTTTGGTGTTTGTGAGGCATTGCTGTACACAATTCAGCAACCATGTTCCCCACTTTGCAACAACGACTATGCAACAAAAAACTCTTGTGCATCCCAAGCTCATAAGTGGGGCTATATAAATGCACGCTTTCCTTTCTCGAAAAACAACCAGGAAAGAAAATCAATATGATGACCAGTATATTTATCAACATGTGTGCATTTTTTTTCTTCTATCCTCCAGGTGGTGACTCTTGTTTAGTGTTCTACAGCTGCCAATAGAGCGACAGGGAAGCGGCCATGCTTGACATGTGAACACATAACATGGAAATGTTGAAAATAGGAGTAGGCCATTCAGCCCTTCGAGCCTGCTCCACCATTCAATGTGATCATGGCCGATCATCCAACCCAGTACCCTTTTCCCAATTTCTCCCTACATCGTTTGACCCCTTCAGTCCTAATGGGACTCCTTCTTGAAAACATTCAATGTTTGCCTTCAACCACTCTGTGGGTGAAGACATTCCTCCTCAGCTCTGTCCTAAAAGGCATGCCCCATAACTTTAGACTGTGAACTATATAGCATCCGTGGTCATCGGGAATATCTTCCTTGCACCTACCCTGTCTATAAAGCGAGCAATGGTGTGTTGCTAGACAGGTGATGGCCTAGTGACATTATCGCTGGACCATTAATCAAGAGGTCCAAGCAATGTTCGGGGGACCTGGGTCCCAATCCCACCACTGCAGATTGTGGAATTTGAATTCAATGAAAATCTGGGATTAAGAGTCTAATGATGACCATGAATCCATTGTTGGTAAAATCCATCTATTTCACTAATGTCCTTTAGGGAAGAAAACTGCTAACCTTTTCTGGTCTGCCCTACATATGACTCCAGACCCACAGAAATGTGGTTGACTCTTAACTGCCCTCTCTGGGCAATTAGGGTGGGGCAATAAATGCTGGCCTAGCTAGCGCTGCCCTTATCCCAGGAATGAATAAAAAAATCTCAATGGGCCTCATAGCCAGACCAACCCTGCATTTGGCTGCATTTTCTGTAAAAGGGACATCCATCTACTCACCCTATTTTAGACTCTTACAATTGAATATGTGAACATGTGCACATACCCATTTTTCCCTAGGATGGGGGATTTAAGACTGGGGACACATTCTTAAGGAGAGAGGAGAGAGATTTAAAAAAGACATGAGGGGAAAATGGGGGGACATGAGGGGAGAGTGGTTCGCGCGTGGAATGAACTTCCTGAGGAAGTGGTGGATGCAGGCACAATACAATGTCTAAAAGACATTTGGGTAAGTACATGAATAGGAAAGTTTTGGAGGGATATAGGCCAGGAGCAGGCAGGTGGGACTAGTTTAGTTCGGGATTATGTTCGGCATGGACTAGTTGGACTAAAGAGTCTGTTTCCGTGCTGCACGGCTCTATCAGGAGCAGGGATGGATCAATTGGCCCTTCAAGTTTATTCCACCATTTAATAAGAATGTCTGATTTGATCATGGGGATTGGAAGGTGACAGCTGCTTGACTCCAATAGATCACTACGGACGGCAATGTTGTGGATAGTGGAGACCTGTGGCCTCTACTGGAGTTTCACTTTTGCCTTTGTGAACACAACAACAAAACCATGCTAGAGCCCCATTGCTTTTAGTTGGAAGGGTTAAAGTGATATCGATCTGTGGCTCAGCATGTAGCACACTCACTCACAAGGTTCTGGGTTCAAGACCTCCTCTAGGGCTTGTGCACAAAAATCAACAGACACGCTCTGCTGTAGTGCTGAGGGAGAGATGGTGAACATCAGACACTATCTCTTGGATGTGCGATGTCAAACCGAGGCCCCATTTGCTCACTTGTGTGGATGTAAACAATTCCCTGACAACTCCAAAGAAAACCAGGGGAGCTATCGCTAGTGTCCTGTCTGATATTTATCCCTCAATCAACATTACACGAAAAGGGTTATACAGTCATGACGACCTTGCTGTTTGCTGGTCAACAGCAGCGTTTTTGACCAGGCTAACATCCCCTGCATTGAGGCACTGAACACCCTTGATTGGCTGTGATGGGTTGGGCACGTCGTCTGCATAAGCAACAAGAGACTGCCCAAGCAGGTACATTACTCTCAGCTTTGGCAAAGATTTGGCAAATATCTGTAGCTTGGGCTGTGGGTGAGGTTGTTGACTTGCTCGCTGAGCAGACTTGGTTTTGTTCAGATGTTTGTCACCATGCTAGGTGACATTATCAGTGGAACCTCCGATGAAGCGGAGTATAAATTAGTATAAATTCAAAGCGGAGTAGAATAACATCGCTTCATTGGAAGGTCCATTAATGATGTCACCGAGTATGGTGACAAAATGTCTGAACAAAAACAAGCCAGCTTAGGCGAGCCAAGTCAACAACTTCAATGTGGTTGCCTCTTAACTGCCCTCTGGGCAATTAGGGATGGGCAATAAATGCTGCCTAGCCAGCAACGCTCTCATCCCATGAATGAATAAAGAATAAAGGAAAAAATCTGTCCACACATTCCCTGTCTGTTCATGTGTCTGTCTAAATGCCTCTTAATTGTCCCTATCGTTTCTGCTTCTACCATCTCCACATCCTTCCTATAATGTAGTGACTGCACATAATCTTACGTGAAATCTCAATTTTTGCACAATTACAGGTTACTTCTAAATGCTGATGGTTTGAGTCTTCTGGGCATCCACTCAGGGGACAGACCTTATCCGCCTCACAGTTAACACTGGGTTTCTACACAAATTCCAATAAGTACCGGGTAAAAAAATAAATACAGGAAACACCGAAAAATTACAACATCTTAAAGAGAAAAGGGAACATAGGTGGAGATCACTGACAAAAACTACAGAGTTCCAAGAAGCTGGTGGGACATTTCCAGAGAGTTTGTTAATTTTCATCCATGTTTATCATGCCTACTAGTCATACTGAAAGATCATTCAAGACCCTGAATTTCAAATTGTTCCTTGTAGCATCAATATACAGGTGATAATTTCTTCTGACCCGTCCTGTCAGGCAGAAGATACAGAAGCCTGAACACACGCACCAAGAGGTTCAAGAACAGAGATAGCAGGAACTGCAGATGCTGGAGAATCTGAGATAACAAGGTGTAGATGGATGAACACAGCAGGCCAAGCAGCATCAGAGGAGCAGGAAGGCTGATGTTTCAGGCCTAGACCCTTCTTCAGAAATGTGCACCAAATTTTTTTCTTGGATTTGATGCCAACTTGTATGACATTTCTGAAGAAGGGTCTAGGCCCGAAACGTCAGCCTTCCTGCTCCAGGTTCAAGAACAGCTTCTTCCCTGCTGTTATTAGACTGCAGAACAGACCTCTCTAATTTCAAATCCAATGTTGATTTTGCTTTGTGCACGTATCCTGTATACTTTGCTCTGTCTAAGGATCCTATGATCCATATGTCCTTGTTTGATACAATCTGCCTGTACTGCTAGGAAAACAAAGCTTTTCACTGTACTTAGGTACATGTGACTACAATAAATCAAATCAAATCAAATAAAGGAAAAATTGCCATAGTCTCAGAGAACCACTCTCTCATTATAGAGAGACGACTGGTAGTGGTTTAACCTGAGGGTCACCACACGTGGGGGAAAAGGTTGAAAAGGAGAGTCTTTTTTGGTAAAATCAGCTGGTATGGGACTTTAACCCATCAGTCTGCATCACAAAATAGATATCCAGACAATTGAGCTAACCGATCCCCCAGCATCACGGTCCTCTAGATAGGAATACAAATTTTATTCCAATGAACAATAAATACATTTGAAATGTTTCTACTGGCTGATGAGAAGACTGCAGGTTGATCAGCGCAGAAAGGACAAGTCTATTGGACTGAACTGCATCTTAATCTTCCCAAACTATTACTATTTGTGAATTCTCCCTTTAAAAAATGTGCAAAAAATTAATTCTTGCATTTATTGAGCATCTGCCCCAGCAGAGTAAACAACATCACTTCTGATCACTTTTTCCCATTAACTGACTTCTCTCTCTGCAGAAATGCGCACCAAATTTTTTTCTTGGATTTGATGCCAACTTGTATGACATACTGTTGAATGAATGCAGAACGTAACAATGCTAAAATAAAAACAGCATTTGTTGCATGATCTCTTACCGCAACCCCAATGTATCACATTTCATAATCTTCTGAGAATTCTTATGAATTAATTTGAAGCACACTGTATAACAGGTGGTGTTTTCACATAAACTCAGTGAAACACTGGCCACTCCACTCATTCTCATTTAAATAAAATTTGTGTATTTTCAAAACTGGTAAAGCCTGAATTTCTTTCAGTACAATTCTTGTGGAATGGAAATTGGCCTGAGAAGGCTCCTGAGGCTGGGGGAAGTCAAGAGTGTTGTTGAATAATGCAATCCAAGATGCAAGAGTGTGTGCTGAGGTATGCATTGGGGCAGAAGCCACAAAAACGCAATGGGGAAAGTCCCTAGTCTAATATCTTTCAGGCACAGAGCACCCAAAGAGTGGAAATAGTGGAACCCCTTTGGCTTAGAGCCTGACAGAGCCATAGACTCAGAGCTGTTCAGCGTGCAACCAGACCCGTCATTCTAACTTGTCCATGCCGACCAGATATCCTAAATTAATCTAGTTCCATTTGCCAGCATTTGGCCCATATGCCCCTAAACACTTCCTATTCACGTATGCTTCCAGAAGCCTTTTAAATGTTGTAATTGTACCAGCCTCCAACACTTCCTCTGGCAGCTTATTCCATACACACACCACCCTCTGTGAAAATGTTGCCCCTCAAGTCCTTTTTAAATCTTTCCCCTCTCACCTCAAACCTAGGCCCTCTAGTTTTGGACTGCCGCACCCTGGGACAAAGACTTTGGCTATTTACCCAATCCATACCCCTCAGGATTTTATAAACCTCTATAAGGTCACCCCTCAACCTCCAACTCTCTAGGGAAAATTGCCCCACCCTATTCAGTCTCTCCTATAGCTCAAACCCTCCTGCCCTGGAAACATCCTTGTAAATCTTTTCTGCACACTTCAAGTTTAACAACATCTTTCCAAGAGCAGTGAGACCAGAATTGCACGCAATATTCCAAAAGTGGCCTGACCAATGTCCTGTACAGCCGTAACATGACATCCCAACTCTATACTCAATGCACTGATCAATAAATGACAGAGTATGCATACAGTAAATATCACATTGATTGCAAATGATTCAGAGTGCAGCATGGTGACTGGAGAAACATTGTTTTATTGCACACCCTCCAATGTCCAATTTGAAAAGTTGTGTCATTAGAGTCATAGAGCTGTACAGCATGGAAACAGACCCTTCAGTCCAACTCGTCCATGCTGACCAGATATCCGAAATTAATCTAGTCCCATTTGCCAGCGTTTGGCCCATATCCCTCTAAACCCTTCCTATTCACATACCCATCCAGATGCCTTTTAAATGTTGTGATTGTACCAGCCTCCACCACTTCCTCTGGCAGCTCATTCCATACACACACCACCCTCTGCATGAAAAAGTTGCCCCTTAGGTCCCTTTTAAATCTTTCCCCTCTCACCTTAAATGTATGCCCTCTAAGTTTTGGACTCCCCCACCATGGGGAAAGGACCTTAGTAACCTCAGCCTGTGTAGGAACTGAACCCATGCTGTTGCCATTATTAAGCATTGCAAACCAGCCATCTAACCAACTGAGCTAACTTATGTGCCAAAGATAGAAATGTGGAGTGAAGGTCCAGTATTAATGGAAAGGTAGAACAGACCTGAGGAGCTGATTGCACTTCTCTTTTTCCTACATTCCAATTCTTGTCTAACTACACAACAGTAAAAAATGGCAGCCAAGTCATTTCTTCCCTCCTTCGTCTGGAAGTTATTTGCACTGTACCCAACACCATCCCAGATGAAATTAGTTAAATCACGTACAGAGTAGGGATCAAGCACAGGATCTTCCTGGTATGTATGGCTCATTATCTAAGCCTATGCGGTGGATGGTGGCCTATTTATAGGTATAGCCATTTGGAGTCCACAGATGAAGTAATGCTCAATGCAAAGCTTTACAGAAATGTGCTTTTTTCAAAAGTAATATCACTATAGCGTTTGAGGTGATTGCTAATGTTAAGGGATATTTTTGTTGTATTCATGGGGCACAATTTTTAATGCTCCCAACTGATGAATAATGGCTTTAAAATAAGGCGAGTTGTTTACAGTCTCAGATCTTACTGCCAACCCAAGCCTAACTTGCTCTCAAACACTTGCATGGAGTAAAGCAAAGTCCTCACATTTCACATACAGAGCAGCATGGAGTAAGGGGTGCTTGCAAGTGAGATATTAAAGCAACTGATCATGCAGGCATGCCATAAGCAGAACAGACTGAGGAGACTGAAAGAGAAGCAACGCTCTACACCTTCCTGGAGATATGTAATTCCAATCAGGATGATAGTTATGTACGTAGTGTGAATAAAGAATTGATCAGAAGTGGGGATGTTTGGTGATGATTGCACAATGTCCAGTACCATTCGAGACACCTCAGACAGAGAAGCAGTCCATGTCCAAATGCAGCAAGATCTGGACAACATCCAGGTTTGAAATGATAGGGGGCAAATAACATTTCTGCCACACATGTGGCTGGGCAATGACTACCTTAAACAAGAGAGAATCTAACCATCACTCCTTGACATTCAATGACATTATCATTGCTGAATCCCCCACTATCAACATCTTGGAGTGTACCATTGACCAGAAACTGAACCAGGCTAAACATAAACCTGTGGCTTCAAGAACAGGTCAAGCATAGGAATTCTGTGGTGAGTAACTCACCTCCTGGACAAAACCTGCCCATCAAGGCACAAGTCAAGAGTGTTGTGGAATACTCCCCGCTTGTCTGGATGGGTGCAGTTCCAACAACACTCAAGACATTTGATAACATTCAAGACAATGCAGCTTCTGTGATTAGCACCACATCCACTCCCTCCACCAGCGACACTCACTGGCAGCAGCATGTACCATCTACAAGATGCATGGCAGAAATTCACCAAGGTTCCTTAGTCAGATTACCCATATCCCTCTTGCATCTACAAGTCGTGAAAAAAACAAAAGAACTGAAAAGAATTTGAGAACATATTTCTTAAAAATAAAAACCATTATGCCATCTTGGAACTTTAAGGGAAAAACCCGAAAGAATACTTTCTGCTTATGTCCCAAACACAGATGACATTTAATGATTAAAGTGAAATTGCTTTAGAAAGTTCTAACCCAGTTCATTATTAAAGATATAATACAGTGTGAAACTGAAAATACAAGTGAGAAACTATCCTTAAGTCATCTGGAAGGAATTCCAATTGCAAAAAGGTTTGATGCACATGTTTGCTTGTAGCAACGTGTAGTCAATAATCCCTTAACTTTAGCTTTGGATACACTCGTGGAAATTCTTACCTTGTAGCAGACTTCACAAAACAATAAACCCAACATCTGAAAGATGAAAAGGTCACCATGGTTAATCTCCAGTAAATGATAACCATAGCCTTGTTTAATGAACTTCCTCGACATTCTTGTGGGAAGCCATTATCAATGTAATGCAGAAATTACAAGATGACAGGTTTTAATTCTGGGATATGCTGTGCTTATTTGGTGCCTCAGTGAGAGATTCAAGTGGCTTCAACGTCCTGGTCATGGGAATGCACTGAACAATTTCCCTCCTCCTAACACTGTCCTGGGAAAATGCCTAGGTACAGACATTGGGTAATGATCTTGCTCAACTAGTAAAGTGATCACGCTCAACTACCCTCTCAATGCTGTCTAGTATGACCAATGTATTGGAGAACAGTTGGCCCTATGTAAACACTGATACCAGAGACAGAATTTGGGGATGAAAAATCTAAATGACATGTCCAACGTGGCCTTCTGTTTTAGGGCATATGACAGTGTTTAGGTACTTGCGCGTGCTGTGCTACATCATCTCCCCTGACTGATGGTGCCTCAAACTTCAGACAGCTGTTATCATCCCTCCCTATCTCTACAACTCTCCGAGCTCTCTGAATTCCTGAAATTCTAGCCTCTTTTGCATCACTTTGAATCATTTTGCCACTGGTGTCTTCAACTGACTGAGCCTCAAGCTCTGGCTTGAGCGGTTTTGGGCCCTGTATCTAGGGAAGAATGTGTTGCCATTGGAGGGGGTCCAGAGGAGGTTTACGAGAATGATCCCAGGGAGTTTAGAAGGATGAGGGGGAAATCTGACAGAAACATAATGACTACTGAGAGGCTTGGATAGAGTGGACATGGTGAGATGCTTCCACTAGTTGGAGACCAGGATACAAGGACACAGCCTCAAAGTGAAGGGACAACACTTTAGAACCGAGGAGGAATTTCTTCAGCCAGAGGGTGGTGAATACATGGAACTTATTGCCACAGAGGGCTGTGGAGGCCACGTTATTGAGTGTACTTAACACAGAGATAGATAGGTTCTTGATTAGTAAGGGGATCAAGGATATAGGGGAAAAGGTAGGAGAATGGGATTGAGAAACATATCAGCCATGGCAGAGCAGACTCGATGGGCCCAATGGCCTAATTCTGCTCCTCTACCTTATGATCTGGAAATGCCTCTTTAAGCCACTCAGCCACTGTTTCTTTCCTGTCCTTCAAGATGCACTTTCAAACTTACAGGGAGTATCTGTACAGTGTTGATTCATTAAAGTAGTTTCACTTTAAAGTTGTTATTAACATAGGGACAATAAGTGTTTAAAGTTGTGATTTTCGTTTTAAGGTAGTTTCATAGAGACTTCCTGTGTGGTCTGGCCACTGGAAAGCACTTTCCCCTTGCTTCCACTTCCACACCCAGTTTGCCCTGCCCCTCCCCTGAGTACCTCTTCACCCTGCCCCCATCCATTAAAATCTTAAACTTTAAAGATCTTACCTTTGGTATTGGCTTTCTCTGCTGCCTGACATTCTAAATTTGGAATGAAGCCCTGAGCTCCACCTAGTGATGAGAAAAGACCTGAAGTGTATGCTGTTTCTTTTATATTTATAACTTATTTTATATTTATAATTTATTTAATTTTGCAAGTCATTTCAGCTGGGAATACATATACAATATTTCCATCTGTACACTTTTTTTTTCTAAGCAATAATGTCTGCAGTAGCCTACTCTGGCTTTAACTGCGATTCCTGTTGCTTCACTTAGAGGAATTTCACCTAAAGTCACAATTTTCAGGAGCGGAGCTGCAACTTTAAGTGAGGACTTTCTGTTCCTCTTTGACCAAGCTTGTAATCATCTGCCTGACGTTAGGAAGTGGGAAACTGGCGTGATGTTGTTTTCTCCATCCCTTGTGGGACTGTACAACAGATTTTGTTCAATAATCCTTCTCTGGAGTGAGTTGCAATGTTTTGAAACATTAAAGGTGCAATAGCTGGAGGGCGACACAGTGGCACAGTATTCAGCACTGCTGCCTCACTGCACCAGGGACCTGGGTTCGATTCCAGCTTTGGGTGGCTGTCTGTGTGGAGTTCATTCCAGGTACTCTGGTTTCCTCCCACTGTTCAAAGAGGTGCAGGCTCGTTGGATTGGCCACGCTAAATTGCTCTGTAGTGTCCAGGGATGCACAGGGTAGGGGGGTTAGCCATGGAAAATGTGGGGTTACATGGATAAGGTAGGGGGATGTGTCTGCATGGAATGCTCTTCGGAGGGTCAGTGTGGACTCATTGGGCCAAATGACCTGCTTACACATTGTAGGGATTCTATGAAAAGCAAGGTTTTGGTGTTGTGGTTGAAGTGCTCTGGTGTCAGAATGGAATTCAGTGTGTAGGTGGGGAGTTCAAAATGTGATGATATGAATACATCAAGTAAAACTACAGAAATATTCAAAATTAAAAGCTTCCAGTTTATTGTGAAATCAGGAAGAGGAAATACCCTTACATGCTGTCAGGGATGAATTGAAGTTATCAAGATGGAAATCTTACCTGTGTGATATGTGGTTAAGAACATGTACACATTATTTCTTGCTGCTCCAGTTTCTACACACAAATTAGAGAGCTCGGTCTCTGCATGTCATATGATATAAAAGTAATCTGGTGCTTTGCATATTATTGCTAAACTCCACGTGCCTCGGGGACAGAGTATTACAGAGAAATTTAACCAGGCATTGTCAGCATCAGGGATACAAAATTTTTGATTCAGATGTTTCCATAAACTAGCAACAGTTTAGACAATGAAAGGCTGTAGTGGTGGTGTGTCTGTGGCAGATTTTTAGGAACAGGAATTTTTGAGCTATAGTTTATTAACTTTCCAGTGAATGGAAATGGGTGGTTCAAACATTGCGAGACAACAAGGTGCAGGGCTGGATGAACACAGCAGGCCAAGCAGCATCATAGGAGCAGAGAGGCTGACGTTTCGG
>NC_063368.1:16077151-16087847 GCF_021869965.1 Rhincodon typus
ACAGCAGGCCAAGCAGCATCATAGGAGCAGAGAGGCTGACGTTTCGGAAGGGTCTAGGCCCGAAACGTCAGCCTCTCTGCTCCTATGATGCTGCTTGGCCTGCTGTGTTCATCCAGCCCTGCACCTTGTTGTCTCGGATTCTCCAGCATCTGCAGTTCCTACTATCTCTGGTTCAAACATTGCCTTCTGTTACTGTCACTCAGCTCATGTAATCAAATGCTAATACTCTTCTCTCCTTTACCTTTCAGCACTCCTTACCTGAATACACAATGTCAGGAGTCTCTTGTGTTCCTGCACAACTCATTCAAAAGCGAATAATGCGTGGAATGCAAGATTAAATCCCAACATTGTAGTTTGAAAATTTTGTTCAGTTTCAAAAATATCTGGAAACACAATAATCTGTTATCATTCAAAATATCCATAAAGCAAGATTGTTCCAAATTGCAAACTTTTTATTTTTTTTTAAAAGAAGTACTTTTGTTACTTTTTCATGTGATGTGAGCATCTCTGGCTAGATTAACATTTATTGTCTATCCTGAATTACCCTTGAGAATGAGGTGATGACTCACCTTCTTAAACCACAGCAGTCTGTGGCTGTGTAGGTATGACCACTGTGCTGCTAGGGAGCGAGTTCCAGGTTTTTGACTCAGTGACAATGAAGGAATAGAAATTTGGTTCCAAGTCAGGCAGTCGTGTGGCTTGGAGGGGTCCTTGCAAGCACATCTGCTGCCTGATCTCCCAAAGTCCTGTAGAGAAGTAAACCTGCTATTCTGAGTCAGCCTGGCTTTATGTTACTCTGGTCCTACACTAATGTTTTTGACTCTTAACTGCTATCTGATGTGCATTAGCAAGCCCCTGAATGAAAAGATCCCATCACTACCTTCTCAGGATAAGAACACGTTAAACGTATGTACCAAAATATTTACACAGAGAAAAGCTATGTGTTGACAGGGTGTTGACCGTAGGCACAAGACACTTGTGGGTCCTCCTCAAGTGTCCCTTCCAAATATGGGGCCCCAGGGAGACTGCAGTTTAAGCTGAGGATGAAAACACCTCTGACTTGGGAAAACATAGTATGTTCATTACAGTGTGGAGCTGGAGGAACACAGCAGGCCAGGCAGCATCAGAAGAGCTGGCAAGTTGATGTTTCAGGTCAGGATCCTTCTGAAGAAGGAATAGAAATTCTGAAGAAGGGTCCTGACCCGAAACGTCAACTTTCCTGCTCCTCTCATTCTGCCTGGCCTGCTGTGTTCCTCCAGCTCTTCACTGTGGTATCTCTGACTCCAGCATTGGCAGTTCTTACTATCTCTATGTTCATTACCTCTATGTTCATCTCCTGTTCTAATGGAGTTTAATTATTTCATTACACTCCTGAATTGTTCCTTGTAAATGGTGGACAGGCTTCGGGAAGTCAGGAGGTGGATTATTTGCCACAGAATTCCCACCCTCTGCAATGCTCTTGTAGGCACCAGATTTAAATGACTGGTTGAGTTTTTGGGCAATGGGAACTGCACCCCCAGCCCTGCCCAGAACATACACTCAAAGAATTAACGATCAGAGGGACCTTGTGCATAACCAGATTCCTGAAGATAGGAGGGCAAGTAGATATGGTGTTTAAGGTGGCATTTGGGATGTTTGCTGCTATTACAAGAGTGAGGAGGTTATACTAGAACTGCTGTCTCGGGATTAAGAAGGAAAAGGCAATTATAGTTTAAATTCACTCCTTCCCCTCTTTGCTCACAACGTTTTGTTTTGCTTTCCATGACTTTGGGACCTCCTGAACCAGACATTGTAGTCTCAATATATTGCTTTCCACAACCATTTTCGTCATTCTGCCTTCTCTGATTTTAATCATTTCCTCGAGAGACTCCGCTGTCACATATTTAAGCACAGAATCCTCCCTAAACCTCTCCACCTTGCTATCTTCCTTTCCTCCTTTAAGACACCCTTAAAAGCTACCTCTTTGTCCAAGCTTTTAGTCATCCATCATAATCAATCCAATCTTCACTCTTTAATTTCTTGCTCAACTGATGAGGTTGCACATTTGCCCTTTCAGCGTTGTTGTCTCTCAGTTATTGTTCTCCCTGAGACACAGAGACATAATCTAACTCACTGAATTCTAAGAAAAAAAACTCTGGGATTTTCCCAGCACTGTCTACTTGGACTGCTAAAATAGCCTAAGACTTCCTTCCAAACCTGATGACCTAGAAACTGCCAAAACCAAATTGCCCTTCTGCTGGTATGGATCCTTTCTCTCTGAACTAGACCTGTTTGTGGACATTCTCCAACTGTGTCTCTCTGGATCATAAATCTTACAGTAAATGCTTCAGCAATTATCTCACCAGGTGGCTTATGTGGGCATTTAGTTTACATGCCATGATTTGATGAAAATGTTGCTTTGACCCAATGCTAAAAAAAGTTTCTGACCATTAAAAAAGTAACCTTCACGGAACTAAAAAGCAAAATCCCATGTGTCGTTCTTTTACCTTCGAACCCACATTCCCAAAATAATAATAATTTATTAGAAATATTAATCACATTCTGGACAAAAATAATCATGTTCCACCCTTGATTTGTTTCTCATCTTACTTCCCACTTAATTTTTATCCCTGGATATCCACCAAATTTCCTCTTCCCAAGTACTTTACCTCCATTTTCATACTTCTTACTTGCAATCAAGGGAAGATAACTAGGTCTTTTAAAATGTTCATGAGGTTTCACGTCATCAATCAGTTGAAGTTGATTATCAAAATATAATCAATCTAAGACGAGGGAGATTAACTTGATGGACTATATGGGTAGAATGGGGACAAGGGATTGACTAGAATACTGTATGGAGAGCCAGAATAAACTCAATGGGCTGAATGAGCTCCTTGTGGATTTTATGTCAGCACATGCTTACATGTTGTGTGAAGTAACTGGTCATTTATCAGAGATAAATGCAAACAACGTTGCAAATATTCAACAGGTCAACCAATATCTGCATCATGCCATGTCTCCCACATAAAAGTTGTGAATCTTTTTCAGTTAATGTTTGATTTTTCTCTACATATTGCATGTGAATGATTTGAAATAGCTTATGTTTATTGAGTTTCAGGTTCAATGTTTTGACATGTCTGCAACTTGGAACGGAACAAAGCCTGTGTGGGATAAATCACAGGTAACTGAAGGCTTCTCTCTCTCTTTCTGCCCATTTCATTGTCTTAAGATTTTCCACTGATTGTATTGTTGATTGGAAAATCTGAATCCTTCTTTGCCAAAATGAGTGATATGATCATCACATATCAATTGTTCATCTTCCAGAAAAGAATTTAATTTGCATAACACAACTTCTTACCTCCATGTAGAAGCATTTATGGTTCTGCATTATGATAATAATAAGGTCATGGGCAGAGCTTTCAAAGTCTAACTAGCTCAGCAAAAGCCAGAAGACTAAGTCCTCAATTATGCTCATAAATAATCAATATTGTCCAGGCAAATAGATCAAGTTCATTGCTTTCAATCTTTCATTTTGTTATCTCTGTGGCAGTATATCCCAAAGTGATTAATCAGATACGTATTAGGATAAAATATTTAAAGATCTTATTTGTAGGAATTTAAATGCAGGTTTTTCTATTTTGGAGATAAAGTATGGCACCAGACGTGTTAAATGTTGTAATTTCCACCATGGCCCTGAGCAAGTTAGCTTGTATGATTATGTACTTTGCACCACGTTATCTACGCAAGCAAGATGCTGCGCAAATGACTCAGCAAATTATATAGAGTGAACAGGCAGAATGTTCTTATCCCCAATGGGTCCTTCTGGGTCATAAGTTCTGGTATACATTTAAAGAGCAGCTGGACACCACTATACTCACTGCAAGCCAGGAGCTACCATTCAGGCTCTAGTAGTGGTCCCCTACATTGTTCAACACGGCCCAAATAAGCAGAAGTTCACCCCGCACTTTAGCAATACCATGTAACGGGCAGTGCCAGATGGAGTATGCTAAAGGAGTTGGATGGCGCTAGGAGACTGTACCATTAAAATCCTCTGGAAAAGAAGTAACCACAAAGGTCAGTGCCACTGGCCCTCAGCAGCACATTATGCCAAAGAAAACTGACTCATTGCATTCGGCAAAGATAAGTGTTACCATCTTCTCATTGCTAGCTCATGCCATCCCTCAGGTTAACTCTTCCATTGTACTGCTATTTCATAAATGGTCACAGCTGCAGGGCTCAGTAACAGAAAGAGGGCCTTCAGCCCATTATTTCTGTGCAAGACAAGCACTTATCTAATCTAGTCCCATTTCCCAGCACTAAGCGTGTAGCCTCATATGCTATGGCGGTTCAAGCGTTCATCTAAGTAGGTCTTAAATATTGTGATGGTTCCCACCTCTGCCACCCTTCCAGGCAGTGAGTTCAACATACACTCCTACCCTCTGGGTGAAAAATGTTTCCTCAAATCCCCTCCAAATCTCCTCTTTTCACTTTAAATGTATACCCCCGGTTATTGACCCTTCTACTAAGGTGAAGAGTTTCTTCCTATCTACCCTATCCATGTCCGTCTTAATTTTGTAAGTAAATTTCGTACCACATGTACACTGAAGGGCTCACATATACCTCCAGCTCTCAATGTACCAACCCTTCCTAGGCAATGCATTTCCTGCTCTTTGAGGATGATTCGCCACCTGGCACAGTTATGCAAGCTTAGAAACCACTCCTGCACCTACTGTCATCACACTCAATATAAAGATGGGCTAAAATCATGAAGAGAGATACTGAACATTAAACTCCTCAGTCCTGTTGAGGAGCTGGTTGGGAAACACAGGATGGAGAGACCAGGAACCTAGTAAGCAACATTCCACATTGCTCTTCTCTCATGAAGGCAAACACATTGTTCTGCTATTGCACACCTTTACAACTAATTCTTTCTCTTCTCTTGTAGGGGCATGAGGGGCACCCAGAACTCAGCACAGCATGAGAGACCAGAACCTGAACCTATCAGCACCAGCATCACCTCTGAGGATGATGCCTGTGCACCCTCAGAGAATGCACCAGCGAAGCTTTTACCAACACAGTGACAATCTGGAGAGCACGTCACTGACAAATATCGGCAGCCCATGAAGAAAGAAATAACTGGTGTGTCTGACGCCCAGATGATTGCCAGAGACAAGGCACCCAGCCAGCCCCATACAGAGGATGTGCCTCTGCACCGAGCTTTAGTGTCACACTCAAACTTCACAGACAGAGATTATCAGGCAAAGATGATCACTGGATGGTATGAGGTACACTTTTAAAATCGGTTGAAACAAATTAAACCAAATTGAATAAAATTGAAGGGTAACAGCCCCTTATAAGGAGCACCATAACAAAAATCAAATGTTTGAGTTAAACTTAACAAAATTTAAATTAAAATGTCATTTTGAGTGGAGTTAATGCATCCCAGCCCTTGTGGTACCTACTGGCCACAGAAGGCCTCAAGCATCCTGGTGGACACCACATTCTCCTCTCCAGTTGAGGTAAGTAGTCATGCTGCTTAAGTGGTAAGTGAAGGCAGATGCTTAACATTGAATAATCACTGATTATTCACATTGCCCTTCAGTTGGCCACACATTCCAGCCATCAAGTCCAGACCCCTCTTCCAGAAAACATCTTACTTCTCCGTTTGATTGCAGCCTTGATAGAATCAAAAGCACAGTTAATTTTCTGATCAATTGGTGAGCCTGAGAATTTGCTTTCATAGAGTTATAGAATCATAGATTCATATGGCACGGAAGTAGACCCTTCGGTGTAACTCGTCTGCATTGACCAGACATCCCTGTCGGACTTAGTCCCATTTATCAGCTTTGGGCCCATATGCCTCTAAACCCTTCCTATTCATATACCCATCCAAATGCCTTTTAAATGTTATATCTACCCACGTCCACCACTTCCTTTGGCAGCTTGCTCCACACTTGCACCACCCTCTGTGTGAAAAAGTTACCTCAGGTCCTTGTTCAATCTTTCCCCTCTCACCTTAAACCTATGTCCTCTAGTTTTAGACTCCCCCACTCTAGGAAAAAGAGCTTGGCCATTCAACCTGTCCATGCCACTCATGATTTTATAAACCCCTATGAGGGTGGCCCTCAGTCTTCGAAGTTCCAGGGAATAAAGCCCCAGCCAATTCAACCGCCCCCTACAAAATCAAACCCTCCAGTTCTGGCAACATCCTTGTAAATCTTTTCTGCACCCTATTGAGTTTAACAGCATCCTTCCCATAGAAGAGCAACCAGAATTGTACGCAGTATTCCAAAAGTGGCTTCACCGATGTCCTGTGCAGCCACAACAAGATGTCTCAACTCCTATACTCAATGTTGTGACCAATGAAGGCAAGCGTACCAAACATCGTCTACCTGTGACTCCACTTTCAAGGAACTATGAACCTGCACCCCTAGGTCTCTTTGTTCGGCAACATTCCCCAGGACCCTACCATTAACTGGGTAAGTCCTGCCCTGGTTTGCATTACCAAAATGCAACATCTCACGTTTATCCAAATTAAACTCCATTTGCCACTCCTCAGCCCATTAGCTCATCTGATCAAGGTCCCATTGTACTCTGAGATAATCTTCTTTACCATCTATTTTGGTGTCATTTACAAGCTTACTGACTGTGCCTCCTACATTCATGTCCAAATGATTTATATAAATGATGTAAATCAGTAGATCCAGCACCAATCCCTGTGGCACACCAGTGATCACAGGCTTCCAGGAAAGCAATCCTCCTCCACTACCCTCTATCTCCTACTTTCAAGCCAATTTTGTGTCCAATTGGATCCCTTGTGATCTAACTTGTTAACCAGTCTACCGTTCAGAAGTCGAACGCTTCGCTGAAGTCCATATAGACAACGTCCACCACTCTGCCCTCATCAATCTTCCTCGTGATCTCTTCCAAAAACTCAACCAAGTTAGTGAGGCAAGCTACTGAGATATATGATCAGCCATGATCATAACAAATGGCTGAGCAGGCTTGAGAAGGCCTGCATGTCCTACTCCTGCTCCCACTTTGTTTCTATGATCTTGTCTGTGTCAATAATATTCGTCTGCAATAACATTTAATGCTAGATCAGTTGTGAATTTCAGATCTGAAATTTATTTTTTTTAATTAACCGTAAGGGATGTGGGACAAGGGTGGGGATTTAGAGCTAGGTTCCAGACCACACTGAATGGTGGAACAGGTACAAGGGGCTGAATGGCTTCCTTCTGCTCCAGTTAATGTTTTAAGGCAATTTATGACTCATATCAGAAAAAGCAGTGATGGTACAGATATCCTTTTTGGGACCACTTGCTGCTGAGGGAAATTCACCAATAATCTGTAAAATAATACATATGATAACATTCTCAAAAAGCAGTGGTGAGTGATCTCCAGAATAATTAATAATTGTTAATTCAAGCCCTGTAAAATTTTACTGACGTTAGCGACATGGAGGATGAACACCATTGCTGCCATTAGTAACACCGATGAGACTCAACATTCACATAACCACCTACCTTCCTGTACCTACCACACCATACAAAGCAAGTATCCATAGCATTTGTACCACAAAACAACGTCTGGCGAACTACAGTTTCCACAGAAAACCATTTTCAACCTTTGACATAGCAAAAGATTTGGAATTGTCCAGCCCTTTATGGGCAGAGGTCTGTCGAATGTCACACCACATGATCTCAGTCCACGTTTACCACTTGAAATGGCATCAAGTGAAGCTCAAATTCATTCCCACTGAAAAGGTAGAGTGGCAATAGGAGGTTTGGAAATAGATTGCCTATGACTGGCTTCTTAAGCAAATACATGACTGGCAAATTGTTTTAAAAGTGCAGAAGCCAGAGCCAAGGAACAAAATTCAAATTGCGCAGATACAAAATCAAAAATGGGCAATGCACAGAAATCATTTGGAAATTAGGATTTTATTTGTTCTCACTTGTATGCTAGGTAAAGGTAGGAAACATTATTTGTGCCTGAAGCAAAATACTAATTTCAGAAAAGATAGCCTATAATTACGAGACCTAAGAAGAAAACACATGTGTAGGAGGCCTTGTGCCTGATATGCTGCAAGCTAAATTGATTCAGGTTTGTTTTGGACCTTCAGGTACTAATAATATTAGAGTCCGTCTCATGTTCCTTCAGCCATCTTAGGTTTCCTGTTTCCTTGTTTGAAGGAGAATATGAATATTAATTGACTCCTAATGCACAGTTCAGGTAAGTGATATCTTTGCCAGCACTGTTCAGTGTACCACACAATAATGTAACAAGAGATCCTCAAATTCTAATTTTGCCACAGTTTCTTTGTCCGCACAAGCCTTTGAAGTTCAAATATTTGAAATGAATCAACCACAGTGAGGCTTGTGAACACCTGGATCATGCTGGAACAACGTTTTAAAAGAAGATATCCATTTTCCAACCATGAATAGGTTGGATTTACAAATATTTTCTATTTTCTTGATCTGCAACAATGGACTGAACAGACCTTTCTTTCCTTCCCTCTCTATTTCAGACACAGTGACGTCAACCAGCCATGATGCAACGCAACGCCCTCGTGTAAAAGCAAAATAACAGCAAAATACTGTGATATCTGGAGATCAGAAATAAAAACAGAAAGTGCTGGAAAAAGGCACCATCTGTAACAAGACACTCTGTGTTAACATTTCATGTCCAGTATAACTCTACTTCAGAACAGTTCTGAGGAAGAGACACCGGACCCGAAATGTTAACTCTGATTTCTCTTCACAGATGCTGCCAGACCTGCTGAGCTTTTCCAACAATTTCTGCTTTTGTTTCTGATTTACAGCAACTGCAGTTCTTTCGGTTTTTAACACCTGGAATGTAGCCCGGTTGATAATGCACTTCAACTGCAGGAGAGAAGAAGCATACGTTCAAGATCCTGAGGGGGATGTTTCCCCTTTTGGAACAGAGACTAAAACAAGGGGCACAGAGGAGATGAGAATGTTTTTTTTCCTTAGAGGATTGTGAGTCTTTGAGCTCTCTTCCCTGAGAGCAATAGAGGCCGAGTCACTTCATATTTTTAAAGTAGGGGTAGATACATTTTTTGACTAACAAGAGACTCAAAAAGTAACAGGATTAAGAGAAAAAGTGAAGTTCAATCAAAAAGACTTGTTGAAGGGAGGAGGTTTGTTTGTATTTCTATTTTTGAGCATTGTCAGTTACACAAACTCTCATGGAAACTTTTCTAATATGAAGTGCTTGCTAATGCTAACAATCCACCAATAATTGACAACTGTGCATACACACCTTCGATTTTTCTCGTTCAAATGTGCAATTAAAAAACTGTCTTAAAACTTGATAAAAGAATCTACTTTCCTTAACTTTTTTTTTTATATTTACCAATATGTATTTTATTCAATTCTTTTCATTTGTATGTGTTTGCTAGGTTTTTAATCAAATTAAAAACAAAATATCTTGGGTGTCAGCAGATGCAGCCATTTTTAGACAACTTCTTCATCTTATTGCAGGGTGCCACATTAGCTGCAATTATCAAACAAAAGTTGACACTGAGCCTTATGTAGAGCCATTAGGACAGGTGATCATAAACCTTTCCCAGAGCAGTCAGCTTTCAGGTGCAATTTAAAGGATGAGAGATATGAAATAGTTCAAAGGATGAAACAAAAAAATTCTGGCATTTATCGCCAAGGCAGTTGAAGGTACAGCTATGAATCATAGAGCGATGAAAACAAGAGTTGTGTATTAGGCCAGAATTAGAGGAACATGGAGTTAAGTGGAAGACTTAAATGGTTGCAAATGTCAATTTGGAATGAAGTTGCCAGTTCCAGAGGACCATAGGACTGCTCTCTCATCAGAAAAAAATGACTGGTGAGTTTAATCTGAGGGTCACCACACCTCAGGCAAGGGATGAGGCTGTGAAGGCAGGGCCTTCATGGTAACCTCAGCCAGTGTATTCAGTTGTAGAGAGGGGTTCAAAAGTGCACTTTTACAATTCATATGGTGATGTTAAAATGTTAAAAATTGCTTCCATCTTCATGGTTGACGCTGAAGTTAGGATTACAGGACCACATTTGGTCAAGGCACAGAGGCTATCTTGTTTAGAAAGAAGACAAGATTTCTCAAGAATTAATATTTACGTATGGTCATCAGAAACATGATAGTCAGAACAGGGGTAGACAATTCAGCCCCTCCCTCCCCTCCAAGCCTATTCCACCATTCAATAAGGATGGCTCATATTCACCCTAACTCCAACTGCTTGCATGAGTCCCACATCTGCACACTTCACCTTGAGATAACTTCTCACAGCTTCACTCATTCCCATGCTTACAGCTCCACCAATCCCCAGCTCAACCTCCACCCCATCACCCATAGATTTACCAGGTCTCCAACTCCCACTCTTACAGCTTCACTAGTCCCCCCTCCTCACCTGTGGTCTCAGAATCTGCCATCCCACCATCATCACAGTTTCACAAACATCCCTACCCAGCCCCCTTTCACATTCGCATGCCCCTCCATTTTCCTCACAGTTTCATGGCCCCACCCCAAGTCTCTTCACAGTTTCATGGCTCACCCCTCCATCCTTTCCAGTTTCATGTTCTTTCACTCCCCCATGCTCCTCTCAGTTTCATGTTCTTTCTCCCCATCCTCCTCTCAGTTTCATGTTCTCTCCCGCCACAGTTTCATGTTCTTTCCCCCCACCCCCCCTCAGTTTCATGTCCTT
>NC_063368.1:16092847-16117496 GCF_021869965.1 Rhincodon typus
CTGACGTTTCGGGCCTAGACCCTTCTTCAGAATTTCTGAAAGGCCTAGGCTGAAACGTCAGCCTTCCTGCTCCTCTGATGCTGCTTGGCCTGCTGTGTTCATCCAACTCTACACCTTGTTATCTCAGATTCTCCAGCATCTGCAGTTCCTACTATCTCTGTACCCTTGAGTTGGTGAGATTTGGATCTGGACAGTCAGAGGTACAATCTCATTTACTTGTTGGTACATGTTGACCAATCTGCTTGGTTTCTGAAGTCTCTTTAGTTCATTCTGTCAATGTTTTCTTGGGTTACAGGTATACAAGGAGACAGAGTCAGTGAGAGTTATAATTGTTATCATGGCACTGGAAGAAGAAGGAAACGTTACTGTAGTTGTCCGAATACGACCGCAGAATCAACAAGAACAGGAACATGATAACCAGGCAGTTGTGGAAGTAGTTGATGAAAATGTTCTGGTCTTTGATCCAAAGGAAGACGCAAATGATGATATGTTTTCTGGAGCTAAATTCAGAAACCGAGAAATTCCACGTCGGAAAAACAAGGATCTGAAGTTTGTGTTTGATAGAGTTTTCAATGTAACCTCTACACAGCAAGAGGTATTTGAGTTCACAACAAAACCTATTTTGGATGGTGTTTTGAATGGATATAATTGCTCAGGTAAGAGTTAAAGCTGAAAACTCAAAGTCAAAAGTCAATGTACAGATGTGTATGTGCATTTACAACCTAAGCAGCTCCCTTGTGCTAACCTTTTGAAATTCATTTAAACCACAGCAGAAGCCCAGATATACATGACTGGTGACAGAAACCTTTGATGTAGCCAATTTGCAAAAATGTTTGAGTAACAACATTGTATCTGCCCTGCTGAACTGTAAACAGTTGTTTTCATGTATGTATTGCCTTTACTGTAGTCTAGATGTGAGAATTCCCCAAACCAATAAATAAATTGTTTAGGCCAGAATATTTTAAATCTTGAGGCAGACATGCATTGAAGCCATTGATTAGATGTCAGAAATAAAGATATGTCATTCCACTGTGCTATTTTAATCCCCATATTAACTGCCTCTTCTAGACACTGCTTTGTGAGCTTTTGTTGCCGCTTGAGACTACACACTAAGCAAGTTCTGATGTGATGCTGTGTGGCCTGGTTTAATTCAAAGTACTACCAGTTACTTGCAACAGGCTTATAATTCATCCTCTGAATCAAGGCTGAATATCCTACGGGTGGGAGCATTTTTGTAAAACAAAGGAAAATATTGAAAGGATAAAATGAGTATTGCTGAGCAGTCTATGTAGTGCTTATATCATTCTGCATGTTATCAGAATGAGACAAAATAAACTACCATAAATGTAAGTGCAATGTCAATGGTAAAGTTTAAGGAACACAGTACCAGAGTTTTTAGCTTCTGTATTTCATGGTAAAATGAATTTGATATGTTCAATTTTTTTTTTTCATTTTTCTTGCATTATGATGTAAGTTCTTACTTCCCAGATTTTCAATTGACGTTCTCTTCCTTCATTCTGCACTCTTTCCTCTTCCCTTTTTCTATTCTTCCTTGCCCCTCTGTTTTTCCTCTCTTATCAAGAAGCTTAACTTGTACAATAGTAAAATACTTTGGATGCTGGAAATCTGCAATAAATACAGAAAATTGGGAAATATTCAGCAGGTTTGGTAGCACCTTTGCATAGAGAAACAGAATTAATGTTTCAGGTCAGTAACCTGTCATCAGAACCAGTTCTGTTTCTTTATCCGTAGATGCTGTCAGATCTGCTAAGCTGTTCCAGCATTTCTGTCTATGTTAAAACATAGGTTTGCCATGTATTCCACCCACTTAAGTAAGTGCCAGTTTTAAATCTCCTAAGTAGCCAGAAAGGCTAGAATTGTACATCAGGGAATTTAACAGAATAGAAAGGCCTTCAGAAAACAAAAATGCCTTTAAAATTGAGCTCAAACTAAATCTGGTTAATGTTGCTTAAATTTACTAATGATTGTGTTAATACAGCCTGTCAATGATCAACAGCATAAATATGTTTACAATTAACGCTGGAATGTTGAACTGTAATCATTGTTAACCCTTTACAGGATTGCCTGTTTTATACTTACAATCATGAACAACATTGTTATTCATCCACTGTTGTAAGTACACAGACAGTACACAGCCAGTCACTTGAATATTTTTGAGCTTCTGCTATTTGGTATCTCATTTCTAAGTAGATTTAAGTTCATTCTTGCTTACTAGTTACTATAATTCCCATCTGCAATGGCTTAGTGGATATAATTTGTTGAAGATTTATAGAACAGTTATCCACTACTTGTGGTTAGGTTCAAAAAGTTTGAACTTGAAAATATTAGTCAAAGTGGTTACTTGTGGCTCACATTCTTGAGGCACTAGTGAAAAATAATCACTAGTGCATTCTTTCTCCATTTCTTGAGGAATCATCCACATTGTGGAGTTCATGTGTAGACTGTAGAAGAGAGTCGTTCTGAGCATAAATGCAAGGTTTAGGGGTAATTAATTCAAATTATACTATTTGGCCTTTCCAGAAATGGTACAATTTGTATTGATCATGTTGACCAGATATATGTGCCTTGATAAAATGTGGAGCTGGAGAAGCACAGCAGGTCAGACGACATCAGAAGAGCAGGAAAGTTGACGTTTTGGGTCTGGACGTTGGTAGGTTTAAGACCTGATGAAGGGTCCAGACCTGAAACATCGACTTTCCTGCTCCTCCGATGCTGTCTGATCTGCTGCTCTTCTCCAGCTCCACGTTTTATCAACTCTGACTTCCAACATCTGCAGTCACTAATAACTCCTATATGTGTCTTGATGTTGGTTGCCTATTAATCTCTTTATTGTAACTCCTTATTGACTGCAGAGAAGTGTGGTTGATGTTTGGGACTCTCTTCCACAAGTGGCATTGGATACTGGATCAGTTGTTAATTTTAAATCTGAGATAGATAAAATTTTATTAAGCAAAGATATCAAGGGACATGGGCCAAAGCATGTTGGGCCACAGATCAGCCACAATCTCGTTGAATAGTGGAACCGGCTCGAAGGGGTGAATGGCCTGCTCCTATTCCTATGTTCTTAAGTTGACCTTTTTGTGGAATGTATTCAGAACCAGATGTTATGCTGGACTTGCATTAGTTGAATATTTAAGAATTTCATGGAGTAATTTTATAAGTATGTTGTGATTAGATGTAATAGTGTGGGTCAGTGAACCATGCTCTTTCCTCTGATTCAAAATGTTTCGAGCCTCACTTTCATATCTATGCCGACACTTCAATGCAGTACTGAGATAGTGGAGCTCTGCTGTCATTCAGATAAGATGTTTGAAGCCCTCTAAAGTGGATCCAAAAGAACCAAACCTTTATTTGTAGGATAAAAGGCAGTTCTCTCTAGTGCACTGGTCAATATTCATTTATCACCCAGCATCATTATGAAAAATTATCTTGTTATTTTTCATAGAATATACAGCCATTTGGCCAAAAGGTTCATCTTGGAATTTATGCTTGACTTGAACTCCCCACTAGCCTTCCTCCATTTAACAATCAGCAGACCTCTTTATTCCCTTCTGCCTCATCTACTTACCTCGCTTTATTTATTTACCGCACTGTTATTTGTGTGACCTTGCCGGGTGCAAATTGTCTGTTACATATGTTGTATTTGTTCATGGGATATAGGTATTGTTGGCTAGGCCAGCATTTATTGCCCATCACTGATTGCCCTGGAGAAGATGGTGGTGAGCTGTTGTAGTGCTTGGAATGTGGGACACCCAAGGTGATGTTAGTGAGGGAGTTCTAGGATTATGACCCAGTGACAATGAAGGAACAGTGATTATATTTCCAAGTCAGGATGGTGTGTGGCTTGGATGTTAAATTTCAGGTGATGTTCCCATGCATCTGCAGCTCTTGTCCATCTAACAGGTTGAGGTATTGGGTTTGGAAGGTCCTGTTGAGAAGCCAATGTGAGTTACTGCAATGCATCTTGTAAATGGTGTACACTGCTGCCACTGCATTGGTAGTGGAGGGAATGAAAGTTATATGTGATGGAGGAGGTGCCAATCAAGTGGGATGCTTTGTTGTTCTTTGTTCCCCACTTCTGATATCATGGAGGAGTGCAGATCATTGATAAAATGGCTGCAGATGGCTGGGGCTAGGATACAACCCTGAGAAACTCCTGCAAGAATCACTTTCATTTAGGGCAATCATTCACCTCAGCTGTGGAATTTAGCTTTTTGTCCATGCATTGAGATCAGGATCTGAGTGGTTCTGGTGGAACCTAAACTGAGCATCATTGAACAGGTTATTCCATTGTAAGTGTCACTTGATAGCAATGTCATTGACCCCTTCCATTGCTTTGCTGATGATCGAATGTAGACTGATGAAGTGGTAATTGGCTTGGTTGGATTTGTCTGTCTTTTTGTGTACAGGACATACCTGATTAATTTTCCAAATTATCAGGTAGATGCCAGTGTTGGAGCTGTAATATAAGAGGTTAGTTAGGAGGCACAGCTACTTCTGGAACATGTGTTCAGGACTGTTGCCGAAGTGTTTTCAGGGCCCATGGCCTTTGAAGTATCCGGCTGGTTCAACCATCTTTTGCTATCAGGCTGATTGAAGTGGCTGAGGATTGGCACCTATGATGCTGATGAGCTTTGGAGGAGACAGGACCTCATTCCACAGCAACTATGTGGTGGTCATTGCCACTGATAATGTAATGGACAGATATATCTGCAGCAGGTAAATTGGTGAAGCTGAGGCCAAATATGTGTTGGTTCCCTCATTGCCTAAAGCATCACCTGTGTGGCAGCCATGTCCTTTACAACTCAGCCTGCTTGGTTATAAGTGTTAATACTGTTTCGATGTGAGCTGTTGCAATTACTTGACAGGTCAGATCCCAAACAGGAATGTATGAAGGATCATATTTTTATTTGTTTTGGTTTTAGTGAAGCAGTCTCCTGGTGAAACATAAGTATTCAATGTTACAGAGTTTGCTTTAATCTAAAAACGGAAGTTTATTATACAAAGAAAAAGAAAATAGAATGATCCAAACCATTTATTTATAATAAAAATTCAAAAATTTTAAATACACAGTAAAAGTAAAATCCCATTAATCCCAAAACCCCTTTATAAATTGAAAAGAAACAAAATAGCTTTTGTATAGTACCCAAAACACCAATGGTATAGTACTCAAAACACCACTTGTATAATATTCACAGCAGCATTCCTGTACCTAAAACCTTGGTAGGTTTAAGTCACTTGTGACTTCAACTTTCAGACTGGAACTGCAGCTGGCTTCTTCCTGGAGCTATCATATGTCAGAGCTTCAGTGTACTCAGTTTTAAATAACCTCTCAGAATCTTATCCTAATTCATCTGGTCTGGGACTAGCACTGACTCATCACTGTAGGGTAATCTAGTTCACTATATGTCCTTCCCTTCTCAGAAGCACTTTTCTACATGGCCATCCTATTCAAGGGCCTTGATAGGACTGCTCCACTCAAAAAGTCAAAAGTCAGACTAAAAGTCTTCCTGATTCAGCTATGTGTATTTCTCCTAGGCTTCAACAAGTTCAATAACTAACAAAATTAACAAACCAAGAGTCTTCATTATTTACCATGCTGGGTTGTGAACAATCCAAAATGAACACAAATCTATTACTACTGCACAAAACCCATTCACTCTAAAGCCAGACCTCAAGACTATTCTAAAAGTAAATAATAATGGCTACAGAAATACTTGGAAGATAATTATTAACTTAAGAGACACAGAGATCCCACTGGTCACATGTACATATGTATATGTTAAAGAAAATATAAATCTCACAGTTTACATTACAATACAAACGACTCTCGATGATGGACAATCAAGGTCCCCCACCGAGATTACTGTCTGTGCCCTTGCCATCCTCCAAGTGATATTGAGCATGAAGGAGTACTAATTCATTAGCCTGAGGAGGGAGTGGTGGATGTTCAGTAGATGGTAATGAGGCGATTTCCTTGTCCATGTTTGACCTGATGTCATGAGACTATATGCAGTCCAGAATCAATGCTGAGAACCAAAGGGTAGTGCCGTGTTCACTGTATACAACGGTGCCGCCACCTCAGATGAGTCTGCCAGTGGGACAGGAAATACCCAGGGATGTGATATTGATGCTTGGGTCATATGGTCATATTCACAGAATTGTATCTAGGAGATAATGTCAGAATTTTGATGCACAAGACCATGGAACAGCTGTCCCAATTTTGTTACAAATCGCTAGATGTTAATAAGGAGAGCTAAGATTTTCCTACATTACAATTTGGAAAAAAATACCTAATTGGCTATAAAGCACGTTAGAGTACCCTGAGTTCATGAAAGGCAAAACGTATAAAAGTTAGTGTTTTATTCACTCATTACCCTTCAGCCCCTTTTGCAACCTGACCTATCCCCCACGTATCAACAGAAAGGCAAAGAAATCTTCTACAGATATCTGCCCATAACTAGATTTTACATTATCTTTGCATAAAAGTATAAGGTGAAGATGAAAGATTCTCATTTGGCAGAGCTAAATTACTTTTCATCACATTACCTTTTCTTTTCCTGTTTATACAGGAGCAATGAGATAAAGGGTCATTTGATTGTTGATAAGGGGTTTCCACTGAGAGAATTTCTTATATACTGTGCATTTTATTTTCCAGTCTTTGCTTATGGTGCAACAGGATCTGGGAAGACCCATACAATGTTGGGTAGTGTTGATCAGCCTGGAGTGATGTATCACACGATGGTGGAACTGTATGAGAGAATCGAACAGATGAAAGATGAGAAAATTTGTGAAGTTGCTGTTTCATATTTGGAGGTGAGGAGACAAGTGATTTTTTTTTCAGGAAATTTCATGTGAGAACTATATGGACAGTGTTTCTGAATCTTATTTAACATTGCTTTCCTTTTTATGCGGATCAACATTTTACAACAATATATATTTATACCTTACTTTTAACATAAGTGCCCCAGACAGCTGCACAGAAGCAATATTAAACAAAATCACAAAAGGAAATATTGGGTTAGCTGCCTAAAGCTTAGACAAAGAGATACACTTTAAGGAGCCTCTTAAAGAGGGAAGGCAAGGTTCTAGAAGGGAAATCCAGAGCTTCCAGCCTAATCAACTGAAGGCCTGGTCATCCATGGTGGGGAATTATAGTTTCAATTTAAAGATCTTCAACCGTCCTACCAGCAAAAAGTTGATTAATACAATATTGTAAATTTCCCCAAAATGTAACTCTGTGTGGTGGTGAAGTCACAATGGAGTGTAATCAGCTATTGATTCACTGTACTCCCAACTCAAACTAACGAGTGCATGCCTGGTATTTGAAAGGAGTAAATGTGTGTGAAGGGTCTATAAATTATGGTGGCTATGAGAAGAAGCTGGTTGCAGGTAGGTTTATTACTGGTTCATGTCGATTATTGGAAAAGTAAAGAGCACTGGTTAAGACTGATGGCAAGGGATAATCCCTAGTAAAGTCAGTGTGTGGGTTAAATGTTCAGCAGAGATTATGGACGTTTGCAAGGGCGGGTCATTTGTGCTTGAAACTGGCCATTTCTTTCCCGTAGTCTTCGGGCTTTTCTTGGTCCACACATATTTTTGGTTTTTTTTTGACCTTCAGGCCAGAACTGAACACTGATCGCCATCAAAACTCAGTTTCTATAAATAAAGATTCCATTTAGTTCAGGCAACATGTATCAATAATTTTTATTTTCCCGATGGTATGAAGCATGACGGATTAACTGTCCAGCAATTTGTTTCTACCTCGTAACCGAACTAAATGTTCTAAACTAATGGTTGCATCACAGTGGTTGCACGGTTGCACTCAAATTGAAGCACTAACAATTCGGAGAACATTGTCTGTTGCCATTGACTGTGATGTCAACTGTTGCCTAAATGTCTGAGCCAAATGGAATCAATTAAAACTTCCAGTTGTGTTTCTTTTCAAATGGATATCTGAAAATAACAAAAAATAATCTTATTCTTGGGATGCAGGTGATGATCAGAAACCATTCAAGTTTTGTGCTGTCAGGTCTTCTGGACTTCTCTGAGATTGCTAACTTGGAAGCCCTTTTGAGTATTCTTGTAGCCCCAAGATTGTTATCCATCAAAGTTTCACACAGTGGTCCATTCAAACTGCTTCACACAAATGGGGTTGTAGGAGGATGAGTTGAATGGAATTCAGCAGTGCTCTATAAATATAATGTCCAACATAACAATTTTAGCTGTTGAATGCTTGCAGACCACTGATATAACTTAGAATGTGTATGAAATAATAATCTTTTCTGTCAGAGTTTAGTGTTTGTCTTTGCACAATTACAATGTGTTGGGTGAATCTCCTCAAGTTTGAAATGCTGTGAACTATTAATTTTTTTAACATGTAATACTACTTCTATAAATTCTGGAGAATAGCTACCAGAGAAATATGGAATTTTAAATGCAGGAAGCTACCCTGGTAGGGAATGATTTGAAGAAACTATAAGTTTTCTAAATTGATCTTGGAGTAATATTAACCAGATATTCCACTTGGATTCATATACTATAGTGCTGGTTAACATTTTCCTGTGTAATGCCTTAAGCAGTGTCGCCATTGTATTTATCATTAAGAAACATTAACTATGTTCTTTCATTGTCAGAGTAATCAGAAACTTTGCAGCCCATTTGAAATTACATTGCTGTATTGCTGTGAGAGAGAAAGTGAAACAAGATGTGCAGCGTTTAGCCATATTTTGTGAGATAAATCTGCTTCAGATTCTGAGATTAGCCAGCTATTACTAAATAATATTTCTAAATATTAAAGTAGTGTGTGTAATGTTGTGACATAATGGCATATTTGTTTAGACCTTTTGCCTTTGGGCATTTACAATTTACAATCACATCAATTGGCACTGCTAGCTCTGGACAAAAACATAATCATCTTTCAAAGTGGAGAGAAAATTGGAGCAAATTTGGGAAGGGATAAGTAGAAACTGGAGAAATAGAGTGTAAAGGACTTCGAGTCCTTTATATCAGAACAGAAACAGAAGAGCTGGAATTAAGTCAAACTCATCGCAGATAATCAAGGAAGTAAATACAGTGCTTAACAGCTGAGCAAGCCCAGTGAACGTGTATCTTGCGATTCTTGATTTTTGACTCTTGTTCTTGACTTTGTTCTGAGATTTAAATGAATCGGGCTCTTGTATTCCAGTGCATTGTGGCTAGGCGCTGAGTCCATGTTTTCTTATCTGACTTACAACTAATTTATGCAGCACTTTTAATGTAGTAAAATGTTCCAAAAGCACTTCATAAAGGCAATAACATTTTCAGCCTCCTGAGCCACCCCCTCCATCTTAGCTCATTTCTGATTTCTTCATTGTGCTTAGAGGCTTGTCTTCAGTAATTGTAACTTCCTCTGAGAAGAAGAAAGTGGGAAGTAGTGATATGTATTCACCTTCATAATAGAATCCCTACAGTGTGGAAACAGGCCATTCAGCCCAACAAGTCCACACCGACTCTCTGAAGAGCATCTCACCCAGACTAAGGCCCCTACCCTATCCCTGTAACCCTGCATTTCCCTCAGCTAAACCACCTAACCTACACATCCCTGGATACTATGGGCAATTTAGCATGGCCAATCCACCTAACCTGCACATGTATGGAATTTGGGAGGAAACCAGAGCACCCAGAGGAAACCCACACAGACACAGGGAGAATGTGCTAACTCCACATAGATAGTCGCCTGGGGCTGGAATTGATCCTGCGTCCCTGGCACTGTGAGGCAGCAGAGGTAACCACTGAACCACCGTGTCGCCCCAGAGGTTTTAGGATACAATTCATAGTAGACTGACAGGGAACAGGAGAAGACCATTCAGACCTTCACACACGTGTCACCTCAGTTGTGTAAACTTGGCCAGTGTATCATTATGGGATACTTATTTCAGATATATGAAGCTTTGGGAAGCAGAAAGCTGATCAAAATGCAATGGGCAGAATAGGGCCGTTACCGAGGAACACTGCTCGGGGGGGGTGAGTGGACATGACACGCACTTGCAGCGAATTGGAACTCTCAAACGAACAGAGGATGGTTTTGATTCATTGAGCCTTATCTGTGGATAAATACCTTCAATCCTCTCCAGGCGAGCAGCCCATCCAAGTTCCTGGGCTCCCAGGGAGCGAGCCGCGCCGCTTCGCACCATAAAGGTTCTGTTCCAGTGTTCGATCCACAGGCAATCTAGGGGACACCAAACAGTGAACCCCAACACAATTTCACCGTATCAAGTCTTTACACAATGCAAGCTCATTGGTTCATGGCTGCACATCTCCACTCTCAGTCAAATGTGTTCGTGCACTTCGTGACATTGTTATCTTAGACCTAGATTAAAATTGTCTAATGAAAGGAATCCCAAATATATCAGATTGCCCAGGAAAGCCATCTTGTTGAAAAGACCTTTGGAGATGAGAAGTGCAATTTCTTTTCTCCATGTTTTTTGATGCCCTCTGAAAGGGCAACTCTCAATATGGTCATTGAGAATTGTGCTGGTTTAGTATGTCACTCGGTAAGAAATACTGATGGACAGTCTGGGCAATAAATGTTACTGGGGCAGTCATAGTCACAGGCAAGCTGTGTACTCCTCTGACTTGACATTGCTGTAACAGTAAGAATCAATATAATTCATTAGCAGTTGTAAAAGATGCTCATGTTTTACACCAATTATTGCATTGCCAGGTGTACAATGAACAGATTCAAGATCTGCTTGATCCTAAAGGCTCACTAGCTGTAAGAGAGGATCCTCAGAAAGGAACGGTTGTCCAGAGACTAAGCTTTCATCAGGTAGGAGTTGCAGTAATGTTTATATGTACCCTGATTTTTTTTTTAAATCACTTCATTACATTACTGTTAGTTGTTATCAATATAGGTATTAAGAAGCCATGTTTGACATTTACAAATAAATAAGGAAAATTATAATTTATCGCTGGGTCAGTCTTAAAGTGGAAAGAATAGGCTCTTGCATGCAAAGTTTAACCATATTCAGGAAATATGTTACAAGATAGTGCCTTACATGGTGAAATATTGAATATTTTTACATTTTTAGAAGATTATAAAATTCACTAGTGTGAACTTTTTTGGTCCAAAGGCCCCTTTCTATGCTGCAAATACTTATTTATATATTGCAAGTATTTGAATGTGAGAAGCAGGAGTCTGACCTCAATAATCATGAAGTGCTTCGAGAAGCTGGTCATGGCCCATTATCAACTCCAGTCTCCCAGCCTGTCTCAATCCCCTACAATTTACCTACCGACGTAACAGGTCCACAGAGAATGCCATATCCTTAGCCCTGCACTCATCCCTGAAATATCTGGACATCAATGACATCTATGTCAGACTCCTGCTTGTTGACTACAGCTCCGCCTTCAATACCATTAACCCCTCCAGACTGATCTCAAAACTCCATGACCTTAGTCTTGGCTCCACCCTATGCAACTGGATCTTCCGCTTTCTGACCCACAGGCCACAGTCAGTGAAGATAGGTAACTGCACCTCCTCCACAATAACTCTCAACACTGGAACCACCCCCTGCGCCCCCACCCCACCCAAAAAAAAAGCTGCATCCTCAACGCCCTACTGTACTTCCTTTACACCTATGACTGTGTTGCCAAATTCTGAACAAATGCCATCTACAAGTTTGCTGACAACACCACCGTAGTGGGATGGTTATCTAACAATGACAAGTTAAACTACAGAAAGGAGACAGAGGGCTTGGTGACGTGGTGAAATGAAAACAATCTGTCTCTCAATGTCAGCAAAACTAAAGAACTGATCGTTGACTTCAGAAAGAAAGGAGGAGAACATGCCCCTATCTACATCAACAGAACTGAGGTTGAGAGGGCGGACAGCATCAGGTTCCTCGGAGTAATGATAACTGGCAACCTGTCTTGGACATATAGATGCAACAGTCAAGAAGGGACAAAAACACCTCTTCTTCCTTAGGCAGCTCAGGAAATTTGGCATTCATAAGGTCTGTCACCAACTTCTACAGATGCACCATTGAAAGCATACTGTCCAGGAGTGTAACGGCCTCATTTGGCAACTGCTCTGCCAAGAACTGTAAGAAACTTACAGAAGGTGGTGCGCACAGCCCAGACCATCACGGAAGCAAACCTTCCCATCCACGGACTCCACTTACACGGCTCGCTGCCGCGGAAAGGCTGCCAACATCATTGAATAGAATAGAATAGAATAGAATCCCTACAGTGTGGAAACAGGCCCTTCGGCCCAACAAGCCCACACCCCAACCCTCAAAGAATCCTACCCAGACCCGTCCCCCTATAACCCACCTAGTCTACACATCCCTGAGCACTACAGGCAATTTAGCATGGCCAATCGACCTAACCTGCACATCTTTGGGCTGTGGGAGGAAACCGGAGCACCCGGAGGAAACCCACGCAGACACGGGGAGAATGTGCAAACTCCACACAGACAGTCGCCCGAAGGTGGAATCGAACCCGGGTCCCTGGCGCTGTGAGGCAGCAGTGCTAACCACTGAGCCACCGTGCCACCCCAAAGACCCTTCACACTCCAGTAATGATCTCCTACAACCTTTTCCGTCAGGCAGAAGATACAGAAGCCTGAACACATGCTCAAGCAGGTCCAGGAAAGGCTTCAGACTAATGAATGGACTCTCTAGCCTTAAATAACGCTGATCTTGCGCCCTGTGCAATGTAACTTGTATGCCTCCGTCTAAGTCTGATTGATCTTCCTATGATCTACCTGTACTGCTCATAAACAAGCTTTTCACTATATTTCGGTACACATGACGTTAAATAAATAAATAAATAAATCCGTCAATCAATTAGATAATCCAAGCTGTCTGACCAGGTGTTTGTCCTTAGAATTTCTGTACATAGAGAATTAGGGAGAGAATTTGTAGTATAGTTTATGGAGCATGCAGGCTGCCTAGAGCATTGGATGAATCAAATCAGGAAGTGGCAATGACCAATATTTAGGAGCAAAAGAGAATTATGGTAGCATTTGGGCTAAGGCGGGAATAGTCTCTACAGCAGTGGTGGGAAAAAATGATGTTTTAGATGAGTGGGGTGTTTAGCTTGGCGTTTATATAAATTGGCCCCATCTAACTATTAATTGAATAAGCTTGCTGGCATTAAATAAGATTGAACCAAATGCTAGTTACAGTAGAACCCACTTCAGCAAGATACAGTTATTCCAGGTAGGCTTTTAGTACATCTGACAGGAACGTGGTGAAAGAATGTTAATTGCTTAGTGAGTTCCAGAGTGAACGCCAACAAGTTCCATTTGCAGTAACGATTGAATAATAAGTTAGGATGTTGATAAGTATATCATTGCTTTGGATGCGTGTTCAGAAAACTGATAGGCTAAGGGTCATAAGTGCCCAGTGAAGTTACATTCAATGACCTAAGGGTTACAAGTTAAATTTGATGACTTCAGTGAATTGTAAAAGTCACAAATGTGACCATATATGGAAAATGAAGTTAATATCCAAAGGGCGAAAAAACTCTTGATATTTGTCACTTCGGGATAACAGGAGACAGCATCCAAACCTTGCTGGCTGTTCCAAGCATGTGAGTCTGTAGTCAACTATTTAATTACTGTTTGTCTTAGATGAGAGTTGAGAGTCATGTTAACTGTCTATTAAGTACATGTGGATTGTCCTTTGATTTAACCAAAATTTTGATTTAACTGATGTCCAATGAGTTAATTTGAACCTTGAGCCTGACACAGTTTGAGAGATTGTGTTTTATGTCATTGACTTGATTTGAAGCAAGTATTGACCTAGATATTTTCACACTTTCCTCATCCTCAAGCCTGTACTTGAGGTAAAGGATGTATGACAGTGTCCTACATTACCTCGATTTTGAAGGTATTACATGGCAGATTTTTATAAAAACCTAACAGGATGCCAAGATTGCAAGCAATCCACTTTATTCTAAAACCTTATCTGGAGAGTGTAGTGGAATGGAGTTTTCGCTGGGGCCTAAACAGAACTGTTGTGGCCTACCCAATATTTTAAATGGAGGAAATCATGGCTGACCAAAGACAGAATGAAACACACTGGAAACTCAAAAGTATTGGAATAGTAGAGAGATTGGACTGGGTGTTATCAGTGTACTTGTGAGGTTGACCCCATGACTTTAGGTGATGCCACAATGGCAACAGAGAAAGGGGAGGAGACCAAATATTGATTCTCGATGGTCTCTGTAGATGTTGGTACAGGGGTAAGAAGAGAATTTGTGGCCATAGCACCTCTGGCAATAATCAAAGAGGTAAGCCTGGAACCAAGTAAGAGAGGTCCAACTGAGCTGGACAGTTGTGGAGAAACATTGATCAGCTGCACCAAAGGCTGCAACAGTTGAAGATAAATCTCTCGTATGGACAGCCTCAGACAGTGTCATTTTGTTTTTTTTTTCAATTTGAATCATTCAGAGCTATTACAAGAATAGGACTTGATTGGAGAAATTTAATTATGGAGTTGCAGGAACGGGTGACGTGAATTTGTCAGTGTTGAGACTTTCAAATACTTTGCAGCCAGAAAGAAGGTAAATGTGAGTTTTCTTAAGTGGAGGAAGGTTGCGAGTAAATTTTAGAAAGATGGAAGAGAGTATCTAAGGCAAGGGAATTCTTTAAACACCAGCTAGCTTGGGGATCAAGAAAGAAAATTGAGTGATTGCACTGAGTGAGAATTAGAATAAAATTTGCTGAAGGTGGGCCTTGTCCTCAAGTTGTGTTTGGTGAAGGCATGATTGGAAATGGTATGCAAACTACAGAACGTAAACAAAATATTATCCAGTTTAACGCTAAGCAACACCATGAGAAATAGACAGCTCACTTTCTGAAATGAAATGAACGGTATCAATAGTGATTTAGTTGATAGCATTCTTGACTCATTCACAGGGTTCAAGTCCTACCCTAAGGCTTGAGCACAAAACCAAGACTTGCACTTCATTGCAGTACTAATGGAATGCTGTGTTGTTAGAAGTATTACCTTTTGGAAGCGATGTTAAACTGAGGCTCATTTACCTGCTTGGACACATGTAAACGATAATTACCACTATTTCGTAGAAAGGCAGGGAAGCTATCTTTGGTGTCCTAACCAATATTTATCCCTCAATTAACACTGCAAAAGCAGATAATCTATTTATTAAGACATTACTGTTTGTGGGAGTTCACTCTGAACTTATTGGCCACTGTGTTTCCCACATGACAACATTAACTGCATTTCAAAAAGGTAAATACTCCGCTATAAAGCGCTTTGAGACATCCAGTGGTAGCAAAAGATGCACTATAAATGCAAATCCCATTTTACTAGTGAGCAAATGGAAGGGGAGGAGAGGCAAAATGTCCAACATTTCTACAGAGTTTTGTTTTGAAGTTGTAAAATAAAATAACATAGTGCTGGTACGTTTACTAGTTATTAATATCTATTCCTGAGGCATGAAAGGCTAGCAGCTTTGCACTAAAATTACTTCATAGAATAGTCATTCCCTTAAAGTGTACCAGTGTTTGTTGAGAGAGGAGGTAGAATATTCTATATGACCCAGTAATGTTAAGCCTTGAGGAGCATCTGCTGAATATATGAACAAGCAATGACATATTAAAAATCAGACTTGCTCACAGATACATTTTCATGTGAACTCAAGAATATTTGCAATATTCACAACTGCTGTTAATCCAGGATCTCTCTAACCAACTGTGATGTCTGGTTGGAACCCTACATCTCAAGAATACCCTAAGGACTTTATCTGCCTTTCTACTAACTGCTTTCTTCTTGAGGACACTAGTCCCTTTTAACTTTCTATATGTGTGTGTGTGTGTAGGTGTGCGTGTGAATGCTTGAAGTTGTGTCCATTATTTTTCTCCAGGTTAGCAAAAAAAAATTGGTTTCGCGTTAACTCAGTAACACCAACTGTGTTTTAGTGGGAGTGAGGTGTAGCTCCATGCTAAAGAAAATGAAAATATTTTGTTGTGGCCGATTGAGGAGGGTGAAAGGAGGTGAACTGATTCACCTAATCTCACTTGGTTGTAACACACTTCACAAAAATAAATTTAATTTACTGAATTGAAAAATTGTCTTTCTATAGACTGTTTTCTGTTCTTGCAGCCCAAATCTGCTAAAGAGCTTTTAGAGATGTTGGCAAATGGAAACCTGAACAGGACACAACATCCAACCGATGCAAACGCCACGTCTTCACGATCCCACGCTGTCTTTCAGGTGAAATAAATTGTCAGAACTAAAACCATTCATCTCTTAAAACATTTCTAACTTGCATGTCAACAGGATCTTTAAGAATTTATAGAAGTACATATGCAAATGCTTGACTTACCTCAGACTGGCTGTGATTCCAATTTATTTTATCATCAGCATTCACACTCCCTGGGTTGCTTAACATACATTGTGATTGCTGTTGTTATGACTGGACCAATAAGATCCCAACTAAAATTTTGTTCTATAGATCATGTGTTGTTTTCTTAGGCAGGGTAGATGCTGGTCAAATGTTTGTCCTGGTTGATTAGCCTAGATCCTGATACAAGGGATACCGCTTCGGCCCAAGATTAGGAGAAATTATTTCAGTTGAAAGGATATAAACCTTTGGAATTCTCTAACACTAAGGGCGTTGAAGCTCAGTCTTTAAGTATGCTTAAGGTAGAGATTGATAGATTTCTGATTACCAGTGTTCTATGTATGCCTATAATGCCTTAATGAGGTGGTCTCTTGCTGAAACAGAAACACATGATGTTGCAGATTTGGTTTTAATGTTAAAACTAAAATTTGTCAATCAAAAGAAATTAAGATGAAAAAGAATAGACCAAACTATTTCCATCTAATACACATTTTGTTTAAACACAGTACAAAATATAATCCCATTAATCCCAAAAATCTTTACAGTACTCAAAAACCTCCTTTGTGCAGTACTCTCATAAGAAAATCCCTTTCCCTAATACTTCAATTTCAACTCCCTGTATGAAAATCAGATTGCCTTTTCCTGAAACTATAGTACCCCAAAGTTTAAATGTTCTCCGCTTCAAATAGCGTCTTCAGGGTTCTATCCAAACATTTATGATCTGGGACTATCACTAAATTCCTTACGATAAGATAATCTATTTTTACAATATTTTCCCATTTTCTGGAGCACAGTATTGACGTTCATTCAAAGACTTCTGCAGAATTGCTTCAAAGTGGAAACGCAAAAGCACTTTCTCCCCAAGCTATGCGAGTTTCCCCTTCAGCTATAAAAGAAATGCAGTTGTTTACTTTGCTCAGTCCTAAATCCTCTTAAAGCAAATAAAAACCCATTAATTCTTGTGTACTCTTCACAACTTACTTTCCTACCTGTAATAATAGAAAGTGCTAGAGAAATTCAACAGTTGGAGCAGCACCTGTGGAGAGAGAAACAGCATCAATATTTCTATTCAGTCTTCTGACCTTCTACCTGTCCTTGCACAATTGTATGCATTGTCTTTAAGATTATTACTACCTATAACTTTTTCAGCTATAATTTTCAGATGGTTGGTCCTCCCATTAAGTTTATTCATTCTGTTTGGAATATATCCATTCCATGTATTCTGAAATATTCCCTTACATTTCTATTAATCTCTAAATTGATCATCATGATTGCCATTTTAAAAGTTTAAAATACAATTTTTGGACCCAGTCCTTTCCTCAAACTGAATGTGAAATTCAATCATGTTCTAATCACTGTTTCCTAGGGGTGCCTTTATTATGAATTCATTAATTAATCCTATCTCCTTGCACAGACCTATTAGGTCTGGTATAGCCTGCTATTTGCTTGACTCCAGAATGTGCTGTTCTAAGGAACTTCACAAAAACATTCAATGAATTCCTCTAGATTACATTTGTTCATCTGATTTTTCTAGCCTATATGTAGATTGTAATCCTCCATGACCTTTCTGACAAGCTCCCATTATTCTTCCTTTATACTCCATGCTACTTTATAGTTATTATCAGGGGGCTTGTACACCACTTTCACAAGAGATTCTTGCCTTTATCGTTTCTTGACTGTACCCAAAACACTTCTAAGTTCTGGTTTCCTGAACTTAGTCATCTCTCTTTATTGTGCAATACTATAATTAATTATTAGAGCCATCCTCCCCCTGTTCCTAGCTTTCTGTCACTCCTAATTGTCCTGTACCCTTCAATATTCAAGCTCAGATGGTCATGCCAGGAGCTGGGGAATATCATATGACACCTTAAGAGCAAAGAAAATTTCGTTGTAAATTAAATGTAGGGCTACACTAAAATAAAAGCTTAGTATTAATAATCATTTGACTTTTCATAAATTACATTATGGATTACAGGTCTAAGGGCTGATGGTGTTCATCATAATTGCCAGACTGGGTATGTGAATAATTTTTATATTTTGTGAGCCTTCCTTTGTTTTTCTTGATATAGGTCTATGTGAAGCAACAAGATCGAATTGCCAGCATCAGCAAGAATTTGCGGATTGCTAAGATGTGCTTGATTGATCTTGCTGGATCAGAGCGTGCCAATGCAACAAAGGCTCAAGGAGCACGGTTTAGGGAGGGGGCAAACATAAACCGCTCCCTGCTTGCATTAGGAAATGTAATTAACTCACTGGCAGACAACAAGGTACAGCAGGTCATTTCTTCTAATGGCAAGAGCCACAGTTTTCATGAAATTAGATTTTGGTGAATTCTTTTGGAACACAGGTGCAACACAAATTATAGAAATTATTTTGAAAAATATGGTATTTACACCTTTTATATGGCTTTACAGCAAAAATTATATAGCATTTGCCACCTCCATCCAGAATTCATCAATTCTTTTTCTTGAAGACTGCGCTTTTAGGTGACAGCAGAATTATACTGAATGTTGGCCTTCATTCTTTAGAAAGTAAAATTGCACTAGCAGGTTTATTAATTGTCTAGTTAAATAAATAAGGACACCACAGCAGGATATAATTTGGTTTAACATTTCTACACTGTCCATTTAACTGTCTTTCAAGACACTCAACAAAGATTATCATATTCCCACAGAGGGAGAAAGTTAGTCTATTGTTGCACCTTTTAGTATGCAGTGGAAATGCAGAAATGCAGATATCTGGGAACAGGTCACTTGCATTGTTTTAGCTATGGATGGTACAAATTTACGTGCCAATACTGAATTGTCAGACATGCTCCTTGAATGTAACAGGCCTACAGAGGGAAGGCGTCCTGCCCAGCTGCATTAATTCTTCAAAAAGGACGCTGTTTGCGTGCAGAATTCTTCACTGTTAATGACATGCAGGATATTGTATGGATTTCTTTGTAGAAGTATTCAGTATGAAATTTCAATGAATGTTATTTTTCTTCCTTTCTCAACATAATCAGGCAAAAAGGGCCCATATTCCTTATCGAGATAGTAAGCTGACCCGCCTCCTTAAGGACTCATTAGGGGGAAACTGCCGTACTGTGATGATTGCCACCATTAGCCCTTCAGCCATCAGTTATGAAGATACATACAATACCCTAAAATATGCAAACCGTGCTAAGGATATCAAATCCTCGGTAAGTTTATTCACATAATTTTTTAAAATGTGCAATTGTTATTATTCTGTTTTATCTACCTTTTATGGATCCTTAAATTATTGTATTTATAAAAACAAAGCACCAACATCTGCCTCGCTATGATAAAGAACTATAAAAGTAATTTGTGCTGTTTTCAAATGATGCTTTCATCCTGGCACCAAGCCCAGCATAGACCAAGGACAAGAAGTGAGCTTCAAGAAGCTGGAATGGGATGGTATTCCTGATATTCGATGCAGCAGGATAATATTTGTGGTAACTGCAAATCAGGTTTAAGATTCTGCTCAGTGGAGCAACTCAGTATAAGGTGGGAGCTGCTTCCATCTGACACTGTAGCCTTTTGTTCAAGACTTATGCAGGCCACTGTTTAAAGTATAATTGTTCTAAAGTGGTTACTGTTCATGTTACATTGGCTCTACCCATTTTATGGATGCCACACACAATATCTGGATGGAGATGAGTTGTCCTTGAGCTTTCAGAGGGAACAAATGTGTCTGTACCATCTTCCAAAGATGCTGATAATTATGCCTGACTGACCGTAGTTGTACATATTGGTATCATGCAATTGTGACCTAAGAATAGATACTCTATAGTGGTGTGTCCTCCACCACTAATCAATCAATAAGCTTAAGACAAAGCAAAGACGAAGAAAAATTAATTCAGCAAACTACCCCAAAATCTCTAACCTAGTTTCACATATTGATAGAGGTGTCAAGTACCAGAAAATACCAGGAATGGTCACCTGAGAAAATGCCACCTACCAATTTGTTGAGTTCTGAGAGTTTGCTTTAAAAGTGAATCAAAGCAAATTTGAAACAAAAATTGAGGCACCAAATTCCTTGCGGGTTTTTTTGTGTTAAATCTGGTGAATGAGTATTAGGGAATGGGAACTATGCAGGTGTAGTTGAGACATGCTTTTTTTAAAGTCAGAGTTGAACTTCATTGTAAAGCTTAACTGCTGACCTGAGGCATACTCAATGCTCTTTGGGTGCTTAAGAGATAAAAAAGGATGCTGGCTTTAGCTTTATGATCCATTAGCTTTAACTCAAATGCAAAGCAGATAAGCCATTCCTTATTTTGATGGCACTGGTTTATAATGAACTGAATAAGTGAAATTTTTTAATCTCATGGAGGACTGGAATTTTTACTCTCATTTTGAGGATTTTGATCATAGTCTTTCAACTGCCCATTTTTCCATGAGAACTGCCAGCCAGCAGCTTTGATTGGATTTGTACCCAACCTGCTCTCAAAAGTTTACTGAAAGGTAGGTATAAATACAAAAACAGGGTTAGTTGATTAGATTCTGAAAGAGAAAAGAAGTTGAGCATTTCAGGTAAGTCCAATTCAAAAGCTTCAGTTGTTAGTTAGTACACTTGCAACACTCCCTAAGGCTTTATTCTAAATAAATAACTTTAAAATAAAGATAAAAGACCCAGGTACTGACTTAAGACATCTCTGCAGAATTTACAAATTTTCTCAAATATAAGTCACCAGTTTTAGGAGGGGTAAACCATTATTAGTGTACACTGATTTCCTTTTGTTCCTTTTACAGCTGAAGAGTAATGTTGTGAGCCTGGACTGTCATATAAGTAAATATGCAGCCATATGTGAGGAACTACGGAAAGAGGCAAGTGTTTCATTCATGTTATTTGTGTGGCCTAATTTTTATTATGTTTGAAATAGTTCTGCATAGGCTCTGAATCCATGATTAGTTCCCTTATGTTGTAACAGTCTTTCCTTCAAAGATACTTTGGCTATAAAGTGCCTTTGGTGGACCTGGGGCCTTGCAAGGTGCTATATGAAGGCAAATTATTTCAATTAAATTGTTCCATATTGATGCTTCTCTGTCCAGGCCCACCTCTTTGAGCCTCTCAATGTAACTAAAATATTTTTAATGGTGAATTTAGATTGTGGTCCTTCTCTGTACCCTTTCCAATGCCTTAATATTACCCACCATGTAAGGAGACCAAATTAGAGACAACTTGAGGCCTAACCAAGATCTTGTACCAGAAAAGAAAATCAAATTCCTTCAAGACATTACTCTGTAAGTTAGAATTGTGCAAGATAGCATTGTAATCTGCTTCAGTAAACTAAGAATTAGCTGTTAAGTGTCAATGGATTCAAGATTCTGCTTCGGTTCAGATATTATTATTAGGATTCATTATCTTGAGTTGCTTACAAGTTAGATATTGGGTGAACAATCTGCAGGTTTTCAAATAATGGATGTTGCTGAACTGCTACCATCAAGTCTCAATGTGTTGTGTGAATGGGTCTATATAGATGGATAAAGTTGGGTGTTGTTCAGGTGGATCTATCCAATGCTGAATAGAAATATGTACATCATGGAACAGGGGAAAAGCAGTCTTGAAAGGAAAAAGATTGGGCTACTGTAGTCAATAACACTCTGAAAGTTCATGATCAGTGCCATGGAAGTATATTCAAAACAAACAAAGGATTTGTTGTGTTCACAGGATGATTCAGCACAAAACAAATTGTTCCATTTTTTGTGTAGAATTTGATACTGTATGATGTAACTGTGTATAATTTTCCATTCATCAATGGACTTCAGTTTCTCACTTCACTTTGTTTCCTCTACCCTCTCCTTTGCATTCCTGTACTCCGTCAAAGTTAGCATTTCTCAGCATGAGGCCATTTCTCAAGGGCTACTTTTTCATTCTTGCTAATTCATTAAGTACTTCAAATGCAGTCATTTACTAACAATGCCTTCTGTGTTTTTGTTGACATGTGAGGTATTTAGACTCGAACAAAACAAAGAATTAGAATTCATCAGTATATCCTCAATAATCATCAGCCCTCCAGAATTCATAACCTCAGAGTTCAGGTTTACTTGGCTCCCAGTTAACTGGGAATTCCTTTATTGACAGATTTAAAAACAGTTTGTTCCAGTTTGCAGCCTCCCTCCCTGTTCCTTTTTGCAGCTACTTGTTTCTCCCCTGACCACCTTTTTCCAGCCTCTTTCAATATTCACCTCTCCTTTGCAGACAGTCATCCCTCTTGCGTTTATAACCACTCCACCTCGAATCCTGCGCTACTCACATTGGAAGGCTCACCCCTCCAGACCACCCCAAACACCAGCCTAACCCTTTAGATCTTTAGTGTTCTCCCAAGCCTCAACTAGTCTCACCTAGCTCCCTCCAGCCAGGTGAATGATTTCACCACAACTCACTTGTATGCTGCTCCTTCAATCATAGCATCTTTCCCTCCACCATTTGATACTGATAGGTTCACAAGTGATGGTGGGACAGGATGGGAAGGGTGGTGACAGATGGCTCGGAGGGGGACTGGATGGCAGATACCGTTGTTGGGAGGGTGTTGAATGGCCTGGGATGGGATTTTAAAGTCTTGTTTCAGTGCAGATGTTAATTTCACTTGAATGTTTTTGTAGCTCTGTTAATTTAGCTTTAATGTAAAAAAAGTTTTTATTGCCTGCTGTTCTCTCCCTACTTTACAGGAAGCCTGCTGTAAAGAAAGGGGCATTCCCTAGCGTAAGCTTGCTTTAACTTTCTTTTCATCTGTCCTTTTCCCCCCATGTGATTCTTCCCTGTTTGCTGTGAAGATGTGTTCGTCCCTCTGCTGACACATCTGTTCTTCTCCTCATTGGCAGCTGGGCATTTCCACTGCTGTTTCCCACATATAAAGGTCTTGGTTCGGATTTATGTATTTGTACACTTCAGATATCTGTGATTTTTCTTAGTGTATCTTGTAATATGTTTATGGCGAGTAGTTCTGACCACCTTAGCGTAGGATGTGAAGGATTTATAGTACTGCATCCTGACTGTCCGAACACAGGTTATAATGGATTTACCGTGCTCTTTTCTAGTTGTCCTGCAACAGAAACTAATTGATTTACACTGTAGGGTTCTAACTTTCTTAGTACAAGCTGTAAAGTACGTTACGTACACAGATCCTATGTTGGATCTATTGTGTTTAGGCTGTATATCCTGGCTTTCTTGGAGAAAAATGTTGCTTAAGCTTGTGACAGACCTTTGTGAATGTCTCAATTGTTTCTATTTACTTATCTGGGAAAAACTATATAAAAATCTGTTCCATTTAACCTTTGGTCCAGAAAGAGGTATAGATTGAGTTGATGGTAGTCGTCTTTTCCCTAAGATAGGCAATTTCAATACTAGGGGACACATTTTTAAAGTGAAAGCAGAGAGGTTTTAAAAAGACATGAGGCACATTTTTTTTTACACAGAGGGTGGTTCGCGTGTGGAATGAGCTTTCTGATGAAGTGGAGGATGTGGGTGCAATTAGAATGTTTAAAAGTCATTTGGATGGATATATGAATAGGAAAGGTTTGGAGGGATATGGGCCACGAGTAGGCAGGTTGGACTAGTTTAGTTTGAGATTATGTTCGGCATGGACTGGTTGGACCGGAGGGTCTGTTTCCGTGCTGTATGTCTCTATGACTATGAATAGGTATAATTAACGTCCAGGCTTTAGGACTCTTCTGAGCGAGGTGTGTTTTCTGTCTCCTGTTAAAGGGACTTTATTATTTTTGCTGGTTAACTACACAACACTTAAATACTGCAGGTTAAATGTAATTGTCCTAAAGAGCTTGTAAGCTATAATAAAATATCTGCTCCTTAATTATTATGTGTATTCAGTCCTAATTATTGATTCCTTTTTATGGAACTTGTAGCATATAACTTGACTAGAAATTGTTTTTGCATTTATTGTGCACTAATTAGCAATAGATGCATCTAGAAATTTTGTACAAAATTAAGATTAAAAAAAAATGCTTGTGATAAATTATTTTTAAAATTGTAAACCGAGTTGATACAGATCTCGGACACTTTTACGTTAGCACCATCTTTTGCTACTAACTGCTGGAATGGTGCTGATTTGCTGTCCCGTGTTCTACACAGGCAACAGAAGAAAAACACTTTACAGTCTGCAAGATTGGGCCTCAGTGGGACTGCCTTTACCAGATAAATAGCAATTTTCTCTGCTGTAGAGAGATAGTAGGAACTGCAGATGCTGGAGAATCAGAGATAACAAGGTGTAGAGCTGGGTGAACACAGCAGGCCAAGCAGCATCAGAGGA
>NC_063368.1:16117896-16228966 GCF_021869965.1 Rhincodon typus
GGCCTGCTGTGTTCATCCTGCTCTACACCTTGTTATCTCTGCTGTAGTGTTTTTTCTGTACTATTATTAGGCCAAACACATTGCAAATATTCTTTCAATTTCATTATGTTCAGCGTTAAAGTTATGTCCAATCATCAAATTCATCCACTCATCAGCGCTGCTGTTATTTATTATATCCTTTTGAGTCTCAGAAACCTCAGTCTTGGGTGTGCCTAATTGAATAGCAGAGGGAGGGGTTGTGTGTGGCTGGCTTCTGTGGAATTCTGTTTAGAGCATGGCCTACAGCTCCTGTGTAGTAATAAATTCCTGCATGATTAGCTACAGCCTAACTTGGTGAAATGGACAATGACTGACTCCTTTGGAATCTTATTTATCCCCAGGTCACACAACTGAAAGAAAAGCTGAAGACCTATGAGGACGCCAAATATATCGTCTCCAATTTTGGTTGTAGTCCACTGTTGGCAAAGTCATCCAGTCACCATCAGCGGTAGGATAACCTGATTTCACTCCTTCAATGAACCAGTATCAGACAAGTGAGGATAGATTCTCTTTTTTAAAGAGATAACTATTTCCTTTGGATTTCATCATAAATGGATGATACGCGTCCAAACCAATACCCAAGCTCTCCCACGTGGTTTTGAATATAACGGAATAAAAAGTAAAATAAAACACGAGGAACAGGGACAGCCCCAAAACCTTTGAAGAAATAATTTCTCAAACTTCTCAATCCAACCATGCAACTGTTTAAATGTTGTGCAGAATATGGTGTGCATGGATCAGTTGCAGCTTGTACTGTAAATGCTGGCTGTGCCCCAAAGTTCTGACTATGAACAGATTTCTAGTTGTCTGTTAAATGTAGCTTGGCTTTTGTTACGTTTGTCGGTAAATTCTTAGAAACTCTGTATATATATTCACAGTGCTCTGAATGTTGGGGTTTATTTTCTTCCCTCCTAAAGTATTCAGATGTAATGCAGAATGTTTTATTTAAATTATTAACTGCTGTTAGGTGAAATCCATTATTTACTAACTACCTTGAGATTCAGCAAGAGCTCAGCCAACTCTAGAAGAAGCTGCAGAAGTTCTATTGTCAATTAAATTTACATGTATGTTTGATCTAGTTGAGTGCATTCACTATTTAGCAAGTAAACCCTTGATTTTTAAAAACAAATGTCCCTATTGGAAACTTGTGTGATGAAGTGAGTTTAAATCTCTGAATTCATGCGTAAAAAGAGATTGTGTTTCAAAACCTGTACAACGGAAAAGTCTATAAAATCATAAGGCAACAATTTTCAAATGTTATTAGTAATTAAACATTTTATTCCACATTTTAAGCCTCCACAGTACTGAGGAATGTTAAGTTGAGCTTTGGCACTGAAGGAAATTCAAAATGAATTGTAGATAGTTCAAAACTGTGCTCATCAAAAGAGGGGGTAAAATCTGGAAAAAAAAACAGTGCACTTCCATCTGCATCAGAAAAGGTGGATTAAAGTTACAATTTATTGCTGGTTTGTCTGAAAGCTTCCAATATTCAATGTATTTCCAGCTGTTTCTGCTTTTATTTTAAATTTTCAGTGTTTACATATTCTCTTACCTGCATGGAATTCAGCCCCATTGAAACAAATGAAAGCAAATTGCACACAGTGTATGTAGATGTGCATTAAATAAGAGGTAAAAAGGGAGGAATATGAGTTTAGAAAATGCAGACAATCTCGGTCAGCTTAAAAGGAAGGATGATCTAAATTTATTTAGGTTTGACTGTTCAGCTACGCCTAATCTGAATTAAATACAAGGATAAAAATATAACATGATTTTTGTGGATTAAATGTAAAAGAATGCTACTCTCTTTTTTTGCTTTAAAGGAAAGCCTGAGTTTTGTTTTAGATATTCTGAATAATATTTCGCATTGAATATGGGCAGCCAGTATAGTCTCTTGAATTATTCAAAATACTTTACATAAAGCAGTTGATTCTACAAAGCACTGTAGTGAATAACAAAGGTAATGGGAACTGAAACAAATCAGGATTGTCTTTTATTTAAATAGGGTTTTTACTAATTTAATATTTGCATTTTTTATGAAAGTAAAGGATTACGGCTATTTTCAAATATTTTTTTAAATGTGTTTCTTTCCCACACTACTCTTGCTGCCTTCTGAAGGTGGTGACTACTGCTGAACTACAGTTCTAATTTTGCTGTTGTACTTCTACAAAGGATAGCCATTTGGATTATGAAATTGAACTACAAATATCATTCTTCATTGATTGTAGAATTGTAAACTTTGCTGGTTATCAGTGAGTACCAACCTCACAGATGCAGTCATTCTGAATTACCTTCAGTGAAAATAGTTCATTCTACAAACCAGTCTCTGTGAATCTAGAAAGTTCATATTTAGAATGCTTTGGGAGCTATCGGCATAAATCTTATCCAACCAATAGCTTCTATAAAAGTTGATGGAGAAAGGAGTTCAATGCTGGTGTATTTCAGGTCAACATAGCACTGTAATAATCTCTTTAACCATTAAGCCGTAGTAGGGTGAGTAGTTAATATGTGAAGCAAGCATCGGCATAGTCATGACTACACACTGCATAAATTCTTGCAGACAGTGCTTAAGATTCACCTGTACCATGTGGAAGTGTATTAGCAGCAAATGCATGGGGATACTCAGACAGCTGTTTTAGGAGTCCTGACCCCCAGGATCACGATTCCTAAGGCTACTGTAGACCTTGTATTTTTAATACATAAGGACTTTTCAATTGAAACTTTTTAGGACAAGACTGTTAACAGCTTTAAATATGGAAGAGGAAATGAGTTGTTGCTGCTGTTCTGTTGATGTTAGCTCTGATGGTTGGGAAGCCTTTTTTGTTTCATCCATCGAACAATTTGACAGGTGTTGATTTCGCAGGCATCAAACCTCTAGTTGCTGAGGGAGTAGGCATGTGCTAAACGTGATTGCACTCTGGTTGTTTGAGGCATGTAAAGAATGTTGCAGTAGATTGCCCAGGTGAAGAAGTTATTTTCCTGCAGAATGTTAAGATGATTGATTTTGGAGTTGGAAGTGGCCTTGGAACCCCTCAAGGGACTGCATGTAGACAGGTGAATTATTATAATTGGCGTCAACAATTCCTCAGAGTTTGGGGGATAAAAGGGCACTCATTAATCAACCATCTAATCTTGATGTCTTTTCTTCCTTATACACCATTCTTAGCTGGGTACTGAAAATATTCAGCTGAAGTCTGCATTAAGCATTCCAAATGACTGCAGACTTGACTGTTAAAGATACATTTAAACGTTTAGCATTACTGCAAAGTAGTTTTGGGTTTGTACAGGCTTTCTCTTCAGCATTAGGTTAGGTCCTGACTTCAAATACATCTACACTTTCGCAGCTTCCATTGCTTTGCACAGCTGCTACAGATACAATGCAAATGCACCCTTCAGGGAACTTTGCACCTCCCGGTTTTATTTTAAACATTATTGACCTTTGTCAGCTTTTCTCCCAAGTGCCCATGATGTTGACTAAGAGCATGGGAAAGTGATTTCAGTCATTCCCCAGCCTACACCAGCACCACTTCTGTATTGAATTGAAGGGAATTGAATTGAATTGAATCGTTTATTGTCACGTGTATTCAATGTACAAATACAGTGAAAAGTGTGTACCTTTAGCGTACATACATGGTGCCATTCACATTAACTTAGAATAAGATAAGAAAAAAAGAGATAACGTAAGAGAGTCCAACTTTCCTTTCACTGCCGCAGTCCGGCTCTGGGCTTTCCAGCCCACACCATGCCACCGCCAGTGTCCCACTCTCGTCTGCCTCGCTGGCCTGCTATCGCCAACTGCTTCACTGGCCCACTCTTAATCTGCTGCCGTCGCTCCAGCCCACACTCAATCTACCATCGCTGCAGCTACAATCCATATGTTCAGCTCCCGCCACGTGGTTCCGGGTCACAATACAACTCCTTCCCATCCACAACCTGGCTCCTTTCTGTCTCCTTAGTAGGTAGTTAAAAGGGGTGGGGGGTTAGAATTACTACAGAAGGAGAGAGAACAAGGGAGGGGAAATAAAAGAAAGGACAAAGAAAGAGAACTGGAGAGCAGAGTGGAGCTCCGAATGGAATGGCTTACCCTGCTTGTAAATTGCCTGTAGAGGTGTTGAAGAATTACTTTTGGCTGAGATAATACTCTTGTAGGTGCTCTGCCTTTAAACTCAACTATAGTTGGCTTGTCAACTAGGGAAGAACTGAAAATGTTGATGGGAGTCCAAGGTTTGAACTAATTTGTGCAAATACGTGGGTATTGTTGTAATTGTGCTAATGGTCTATGATAGAACTTGACAGTTACATCCTCCACTTCTTAATGACTGATAATTTATGCTCCTGCAACTCGCAATGCTTCAAGTGCTTGCTTTTACTTGCAGGTTTTATCTGCAGTTAATGAGAAACTGCGCTATTTCACAATTATATGTATTCTGCTTTGGCAAAACCAGTATTATACATTCAAATAGCTTGATTTATTCAAAGAAGACCAGGAATAATGCATACAAGTACATAAACAAGGAGCAGGGTTAAACTACTTGGGGTCTTGTGTGTGCTCCACCTTTTAATAAGGTTATGTCTGATCTCATTGTAGCCTCAAACTGGGCTAGCAGTTGGATTATCTGTTGTTGGAGATGGTCATTGCCTGACATTTGTGTGGTGTGAATGTTACTTGGCGCTTTTCAGCCAAAGCCTGGATAGTGTCCAGATCTTGTTGCAATTGAACATGGACTGCTTCAGTATATGAGAAGTCGCAAATGATGCTGAAAATTGTGCAATCATTCCCACTTGGTGAACATCCCCATTTCTGACCTTATGATGGAGGGAAAACCATTGATGAAGCAGCTGAAGATTGTTGGGCCTAGAACACTACCCTGAGGAACTCCTGCAGAGATGTCCTGGAACTGAGATGACTGACCTCCCACAAACAACACCTTCCTATGTGCCACGTATGACTCCAACCAGTGGAAAGTTTGCCCTGATACCTATTGATTCCGTTTTGGTAGGGCTGTTTGATGCCACACTCTGTCACGTGCTGCCTTGATTGTCAAGGGCTGTCTCTCCCACCTCACCTCTGTAATTTAACTCTCTTGTCCACTTTTAACTGTAATGAGAAGCTGAGTAGCCCTGGCAGAATCCAAACTGGGTGTCACTGAACAGGTTTTTGTTGCTGTTTGATAGCACTGCTGAGAACACTTTGCTTCAATTTACTGATGATCGAGAGTAGACTGACTGGGCTGCTCGTTAATTGGTTGGGTTGAATTTGTTCAACTTTTTGTGTACAGGACATACCTGGGCAATTTTCCACATTGTCGGGCGGGTGCCAATGTTGTAATTGTACTGAAAGAGCTTGGCTAGGTTTGCAGCAAGATTTGGAGCACAAGTCTTCAATACTATTGCCGGAATGTTGTCAGGGCCCATAACCTTTGCAGTATCCAGTGCCTCCAACCATTTCTTGATATCACCTAGAGTGGATCAAATTGGCTGAAGAGTGGTATTTATGATGCTGGGGACCACTGTAGGAGGTTGAGATGTATCATCGACTCAGTACTTCCAGCTGAAGATTGCTGAAAATGCTTTTTTGCACTGATTTGCTGGGCTCTTCCACTATTGAGGATGGGGATATTTGTGGAGCAGCCTCATACAGTGCATTGTTTACCACCATTCTGACTGGATGTGGTAGGACTGCAGAGCTTAGATTGATCCGTTAGTTGTGGAATTGCTTAGCTCTATCACTTGCTACTTAAACTGTTATGCACATAAGTAGTCCTGTTTGGTAGGTTCACCAGGTTGACACCTCATTTTTAGGTATGCATAGTGCTGCCCCTTGTTAGGCCCTTCTGCATTCTCCATTGAACCATGGTTGTCATGGTAATGGTTGAGTGGGGGATATGTCAGGCCATGAGGTTGCAGATTGTGCTGGAGTACAAATCTGTTCCTGTTGATGGCCCACAGTGCCTCATGGATGCCCAGTCTTGTGTTGCTAGATTGGTTTTAAGTCTGTCCCATCTAGCATGGTGATAGTGCCTCACAACGCATCTACAGTTGCCTCACTATAGGACAAAGTATAAACTGAAAAGTTGGATGCATGTAAGATGGGCACTACAAATGTCATGGATGATTTTAATCTGCATTTTGACTGGATAGTTCAGATGGACCAGGGAACATGGAAGATTAATTTGTAGAGCATAGAAGGGATTGCATCTTAGACAAGTACGTTGTTGAACCTACCTGTTAACAGGCTATTTTAGATCTAGTAATGTGTAATAAGAGAGGATTAATAAGAGATTTTGTAGTTAAGGATTCTCGAGGGGACAGTTATCACAACATGGTAGAATTTCAAATTCAGTTTGAGGCAAAGCAACTCGGATCTCAAACCACTGTTCTCAACTTAACAGGGAATCACTAACATGAAGAAAGAATTGTCTAAAGCAGGAACAGCAACAAGTGCCTAAAAAGTTCATTAAGCGGGTGAAAATTGGTTAGAAAGTAAATTGGCCAGAAATATAAAAACAAATAACAAGAGCTTCTTTAGGTAATATAAAAACAAAGAGAGCCTCTAAAGTAAGTGTGTGGACAGTGGAGGATACAACAGGCAAATTAATGGGGACTGATATTTTGTATTGGGTCTTCATGGTGGAGGACACTATAAACATCCAAAGATACCAGATAATCAAAGTCCTAATGGGAAGAAGGAAATGGCTTCAGAGTTTGTGGAGGCCTTGGCTGAAATATTCCAGAACTGTCAGGATTCCAGGACGTTTCCAGCAGATTAGAAAAGCATTAAAGACACCCCTATTCAAGAAGGGAGGGAGACAAAAAGCGGGAAACTATAAGCCTGTTAACCTAACATCTGTCATTAGCAAATTTTTAGATTCCGTTATCAAGGAAGAAATAGCAGAACATTTAGAAAAGCTCAATGCAACCAGAATCAGCATGATTTTATTAAAAGGATGTCATGTTTGACAAATTTGCTACAGTTCTTTGAGGCTATAACAAGCAGTGTTGATAAAGAAGAACCGGTAGATTTGGATTTCCAGAAGGCATCCTATAAGCTTCTAGATGAAAGCTTATTGCACAGGACAGGATCTACACTGTATTAGGGGTAATATTAGTAGCATGTATTGAAGATTGGTTAATACACATAAGGCAGAGTTGGAATTAATGGGTTATTTTCAGGTTGGAAAAACTTAACGAATGGATTGTCACAAGGATCGGTCCTAGAACCTCACTCTCACTATCTATGTTAATGACTTGGAGAATGAGCAGAATGTAATCTATCCAAATTTGCTGGCAACATAAAATATGTGGGAGAGCATGTTGTGATGAGGACATTAAAAACTTTGTAAGCGGATATAGATAAGTTGTGTGTGGGGGCAAAAACTTGTCAGATGAAGTTTAATGTAGGAAAGTGTGCAATCATGCAATTTGGTAGGAACAACCAAAAGGTAGACTATTATTTAAATGGAGAGAGTATTCAAAAATGTGCAGTGCAGAGGGATCTGGGTGTTCTTGTGCATTAAAGTCAAAAAAGTAGCGTGCAAGTGCAGCAATTAATTAAGACGAAAAATGGAATTTCGGCTTATGATGCTCAGGGATTGGAGTTTAAAATTAGGGATGTCTTGTAACAAGAATCATGGAATCATACAGTACAGAAGAGGCAGAGGCTGTACTGCCAAAAATATACTACCACTTGCACTATCCCACTTGCATGCACCAGGCCCATAACCTCGAATGTTATGATTCTTTAAATGCTCATGTAAGTACTTTTTAAAGGTTGGAATATATATAATTGTGCTCCCATATTTAAGAAAACATATACTGGCATTGGAGGCAATTCAATTCAAAAGAGGTTTGGTCACTTTGTTTCTGTGATGAAGTGGTTGACTTATCATGAATGGCTAAACAAATTAGGCTTTTATTTAATAGAATCTAGAAGAATGAGGGGTGATCTTATCAAAATATTCAAAATTCTGAGGTGGGTTGACAGGGTTGATGTAGAGAAAATGTCTCCACCAGTGGGAAATCTCGAACTAGGGGACAAAGTGACTGAATAAAGGGACACTCATTTAAAATTGAGATTCAGTGGAATTTCTTTTCCGAGGGGAGTAGATCTCTGGAATTCTCTAAACCAGAGAGTTGTGAAACCTACGTCATTAGAAGCCTTTAAAGAAGGGGTAGATATATTTTTGAAATACCAGGGATTTAAGGTCTACAATGAGCAGGCATTGAAGAAGACTTGACGCCTGAGGCTGATCATTATGACCTTATTTAATGGAGTTGGGAGGTGGGGGGTGGGGGCAGGCTTGAGAGGCAAAGGGCCTTTACTCGCTCCTATATAAATATGTGCGTAATACCATATGTAATTTAATACTTATCGAATTACCTTAACATTTGCATCTTTGAGTTTGCCAAGCCATCATTTCATCAACTACAATTCCTCATAAGTTGCTAAGCAAATTCACCATTCTGAGAACAGTTCCAAACTATTCTTTTCATTTCTCACTTTCCAGCTGGGTGAAGTCTTTGCAGGAGGTTTTTGCTGACCGCCAAATGATTCAAAAGAGCTATTTTGACTTAGAAGCGCTTGCAAAAGAAATGGAGCTGAAAACATCCTTTCGATTACGGGACCAAGAGAGAATTAAAATACTGTGCACTGAACAGCGATTAGAACAGGTAAGACTTTCCATTTTAAAGTGGAATCATCAGATGACTGGATAATTGGGCAGTTTATGCAACAATATGCTGGGATATCTTTGCTGGGATGTAATAATTAAATACAATAGCTCTTCTGTTCTTTAATATTTGTCATTAATTTTGAGTAGCTTTTGAACAGATTTGATTCTTTCAATCTATTGCTACAACTGTGACAGGTGCAATGTGCTAGTAATCATTTGTATAAGTATTTTGATTTAGTCACCAAAATAGCAAATTACTTGGAAATGTAGAAAATAGGAGCAGGTGTAGGCCATTTTTCCTTCAGGCCTACTCCGTCATTCAACATGATCATGGCTGATCATCCAACTCAGTCCCCCGTTCCCACCTTTCTCCTATACCCTTTGATCTCCTCTTCTTGAAAACATTCAATGTTTCCACCTCAACACCTTTCTGTGGCGGAGAAGTCTACAGGCTCATCACTCTTTGAGTGATTGAATTTCTCCTCAGCTGAGTCCTAAATGGCCTATTCTGTATCTTTAGACAGTGACCCCTGGTTTATCAGGAATATTCTTCTAAATTCCAGCAAATATAATCTAACCAGTCCAGTCATACATTAGTTTTGCCATCCCAGGAATCAGTCTAGCAAACCTTTGTTGCACTCCCTCCATAGCCAGCGCATCTTTCCTCCGATGAGGAGACCAATATTGCATGCAGTACTCCAGGTGTGGTTTCACTGAGGCCCTGTACAATTGCAGCAAGACATTCCTGTTCCTGTACTTGAATCCTGAAGGCCAACGTACCATTTGCTTTCTTCAGCACTACTGTACCTCCATGCTGACTTTCAGTGACCGGTGGGCAAGGACATCCAGTTTTTATTGAACCTTCCCCTTTCCCAATCCATGTCAAAGTAGGGGACAAAATTACAGAATAAGGGGACGCTCATTTAAAACTGAAATGCAAAGGAATTTCTTCTCCCAGAAGGTAGTGAGTGTCTGGAATTCTCTCTCCCAGAGAGTTATTGAGGCTGGATCACTGAAAATATTTAAAGAGGAGTTCAGTAGATTTTTAAAATAATGGGGAGTTGAGGGGTATGATGAGCTGGCATGCAAGAATTTGAGGCCTGGGCAGATCATTCGTGGTCTTATAGAAAAGTGGGGCAGGCTTGAGGAGCTGAATGATCTACTCCAACTTCTATTCTTTATGTTCTTGTGAGACAGAATAAAGTCAATCCACAATTCTAACCAAAACAGATTTGTTCACATTTTTGCACTGAATCGTCACTAGTCACTCATGAAATAATTACTGGATTTGGACGTTGAGAAAGATTTGCTGTTTTGTAGGTAAGTTGAAATACTCCTCACATAATAATCATAGCTCCCGTTGATAGTTTTGTTCCAGATCACTCAGACTTTAGACTTAGGTATTCAGGAAACTACAAAATTATCAGTAAAATAATTGTTAGGAGTTTAGGAGCTCTTAAAAATGGTGATGGTGGTAATGAAGTCAGTGATTAAAATAAAATCCTGCAGTCTGAGAAAACTGTGAGGCCTCTCATTCTATCAGGGGGAGCACCGGATGGGAGAGAAAACAATTTCCCAAAGGGGATGACAGAAATTACTGGAGGTCAAGCCCATTTGCCTCTGTACATTTCTTTTTAATAATTAGAAAAAAACAAATAGCAAAATTGTGCTCTTCATTTCATTTAAAATACCTGTGATACCTGCCTATCAGTATATGTAATTCACAGCTGGCGGAAAAGGATACCATGCTGAAATATGGCTATAATTAGTAGGTATACATATCCTGTAAGCTTTTAAACCAACATCACAGCTGCTGTCTGAATTAAATTCTGGATAGTCATGATTTGTCAGAGCTAATAGATAAGTACAATACAAAAGCTGGATGAATAGCTATCAAAAAAAAATTTATCTGTTTCATGTTTCTTGCTGCTCCATAGAATGCCTTCCCGTCCAGGCATTACATTGCCCAAAGTAAACAAATAATCCACGTGCATACCTACTTGCTGCAGGGACTGCAGCAAAATTTGTGTGTGCAGCATATGCAATCTACAAGACACTACAGAAATTCACCAAAACTCCTTTGACAGCATCTTCCAAACCCACAACCACATCCATCTAGAAAGACAAGAGCAACAGATGCATGGGAGCATCATCATTTGCAAATTTCCCTCCAAGCCACTCACCATCCTGACTTGGAAATACATTGTCGTTCCTTCAGTGTCACTGGGTCAAACCCTGAAACTCTATCTCTAACAGCATCGTCGGTCTACCTACAGCACATGGACTGTAACAAGTTCAAGAAGGCAAATTACCACTGCCTTCTCAAGGGTAACCAAACACAGGCAATAAATGCTGAGCCAGTCAGCATTGCCCACATCCCATGTGTAAAACAAAATGTTGCAAAGGAGACTACTAGCTTCTGTACTTGTCTTGGATCACTATCAAATTGTTATGACAAATCTAATTGGCATTGATGAAATGCTACACAGCTGGAAGTGCTGTCTTTCAAACGAGACGTTGAACTAAAGTTCCCTTTATTCTTTTCTCAGCTGAGTGTAAAAAGATCCATGGCACTATTCAAAGAAGAGCAGTACAGCTCTCCTGGACAATATTCTTTAACAAGCAATACCAGAAATCAGATAATTTGCTGTGTACAAATTGCCATGCAGTTTTTCTAATATTACAACAATAATTACAATTTCAAAGCTTTTCATTAACTTCAAGATTTACAACATTCTGAGTATACTATTATATTTACATTGTTGTCCAAAGTAAGTATCTGAGATTAAACCAGATTGTTGGATCCTCAATGTCATATTTGATAGCAAAGATGAGCTTCCAAACTTGTAGCCATACCATCACCAAGGCTACATATTTCAACCTCCATCATATCAACTCTAGCCTCCCAGCCTGCTTTGACCCCTTGCAGCTCGCCTATCATCACAACAGGTCTGTGGCAGACACCATGCTTCTGGTGCTACACTCCGCCAACCCCCCACCCTGCACCCCCGCTGAACATCTTTATAACAAGGATACCTACATCAGGCTCCTACTTATTGACTTCAGCCCTGCCTTCAACACTGTAATTCCAACAAAACTAATCTCCAAACTCGGAGACCTAGGTCTCTGCTCCGCCCTCTGCAACCGGATCCTCGACTTCCTGACCCACAGACCACAATTAGTGAGAATAAACAACAAATCCTCCATGATAATCCTCAACACCTCGCAAGGCTGCGTATTCAGCCTATTGCTATACTCCGTATGCACTCATGTCTGTGTGACCAAATTCTGTCCTAACTCCATCTACAAATTTGCTGACAACACCACTGTTGTAGGCCAGATCTCAAACAATGAAGAGACAAAATACAGGAAAGAGATAGAGTGCTTGGTGGCATGGTGTAAAGGTAACAATCTCTCCCTCAACATCAGCAAAACAAAGGAGCTGGTCACTGACTTCAGGAAACAAGGTGGAGGGCACGCCTCTGTCTACATCAATGGTGTTGAGGTGGAAATGGTCAAGAGCATCAAGTTCCTAGGAATGATGATCACCAGCAATCTGTCCTGGTCTACCCACATTGATACTACGATCAAGAAAGCACAACAAGGCCTCTACTTCCTTAGGAGGCTAAGAAAATTTGGCCTGTCCATAAAAACTCTTACCAATTTTTATAGATGCACCTTGGTAAGCATTCTATCTGGATGCATCACGGTTTGGTATAGCAACTGCTCTGCCCAGAACTGTAAGAAACTACAGAACGTTGTGAACACAGCCCAGTACATCACGCAAGCCAACTTTCCATCCATTTTTTTGGACCCCTCAAATTTTAAATTTAATGTTGATCTCATTCTTTGTGCACCTTCTTTGCAGCCTTAACATTATATTCTTCACTCTGTTCTATTACCCTAACGCATTTTGTACGGTAAGATGTGCCTGTACTGCACGCAAAACAAAACTTTTCACTGTACCTAGGTATATATGAAAATAATAAATCAAATTAATTTTTTTTAAAAATCATCCTGTCTCAGCTCATGTGCCTTTGTTAATTCTCGATATGAATATTCTGATGCATTCCTGGCCAGTCTTCCACATTCAACCCTCCAAACACTTAGCAAGCCAGAAATCCTTTGAATTAAGTCAAATGCCACCATAATTTCTGCCGTTGGTAGAAATTGAGGTGAAACCTCAGTTTGTTTGTTTTCAAATCCCTCCATGGTCTCTACCATTCCTAACTGTAATCTACTACAATCCTCCAGGATATCACTACTCATAATTCTGGTCACTTCATTCATTATTTAGCCATTCCACTATTAGTGGCCTTCCCTTCATCTGCCAAGGTGCTCACTTTTCTCTTCTTTTAAAACACTAATTAAAACCTGCTTTGACCAAGCTTTTGGTCATCTGCCCTAATTTCTCTTGTTGCTCAGTGTCAAGTTTATAGTACTTCTGTGAAGAGTGTTAATGTTTTATTACATGAAAGGTGCTGTATGTAAGTACAAGTTTTTCTGAAAGGTGCTATATAAATGCAGGCTTTTTTCATTCTTGATGGTTACAGTAAAATAAAGAATAGCTCTTGCACTAAGCACTTCAAAGTTTTAGGCAATGCAATGCAATTCTAATTGAATGGTTTTGATATTTTGCCTTTTTTTGAGGTTAAGAATGTTATGTCAGAATTTTGTGAATGAATCCATTACAGACTGCAATAATTCTGGTTCATCTAACTGGACAGGCTTCCTGTAAATTTGAACGTAGCCAGGCATCCTCCAATAGGCGCCGTGACTATCTGCTGGAACAGATGCAGCAAGTCGAAGAAAAGCTCAAAGAGAATGGGAGCCTCCTGTCTGAGATGGGGAATACAATAAGTTCAGATGGAAGAAGCCGATCAGTGCCTCAGGTATTAGAGGGATCAATTGCTGCTGAATTGGAGTCATACCTCTTCCTCCAGGCGCTTTGAGTTAAACAAATTTTACTAATTGTTTCCTGTTCCATTGCTTTACTTTAAAATGTTGAAAAGTCATGTTGGCGTGAAATTTTGGGGGAAGTTAACACTATTGAGGCAGACTAAGGCTTAGAGGTACTGTGAAATCTTTCAAGTCACATTACACCACATTTAAGTCTGTGACTGTTTGTTTGTTATTTAGACTTGGCTCCTGCTGCTGCATGAGTTCAGGTTTCTTCTGTGTTGCTAAATGACATACCAAGCAGAAAGTTGATAAAAGTGCCCCGTAATAAGGTGAATTCTGAGGTGCTGATTCTAGTTATGGAGAAGACCCTGGTCCCATTACTCCTGTCCTCCAGGCTTAAGTGTGTAGACTGCATGAGAGGAAAGCTGCAGAAAGCAGTTATGCTTCTAGAAAGTGAAAGGTACGGTGACGAGTGCATTAATTTCTTTCAAAATTTCTTGATGAACAGGTCTTGAAATTGAGTTTGCAGAAACTTCTATTAGAGACTGAATTGAACAGCTTAAAGCAACACAGCGAATACATAACCCAACTGATGATACTACAGGATCGAGACCGTCGACAGACAGAAAAGTAAGGATGAATCAGAATGACCATGAAGTATGTGGCATACTAATTTAGTATGGATGAGGAAGTCCCAAGCTTGATCCTGACCTTTACTATACAGAATGTTGCTTAGGAAATGAATATCAAAAGCTTTCCTTTTATTGTTGCATGGGATATGGATGTCACCAGCAGGGTTGATATTTATTGTCCATCCCTAAATTGCCCTTGAACTGAGTTGCTGTGGGTCTGGAGTCACATGTAGGCCAGACTAGGTAAGGACAGCAGATTTCCTTCCCTAAAGCTCATTAGTGAACCAGCATGTGACTGTGGCTGGGGCAAGAAGTTTGAAGCAATTCATCTGTTGTTGAGTATACTAGACTTGAGTTAAACTCCACTGGATTTGTTGGTTGGTTCACCGAGCTGACTGGTTTTCATGCAAACGTTTCGTCTCCCTTCGAGGTGACATTGTCGCTGTATAGCCTCCGTTGAAGCACCATTGTTCTGACCTGCTTTGAATTTATATGGTCCAGTCTGTCATGGTGGGCAGTCTTGTTTCTGGTTTTGTACTGTAATGGTATGTAGATGGTGTCTATTTAAACATGTTTGTTAATTGCCACATCAGTGGTCAACAACCAGGCCTCCCGGAATTCTCATGCTTGTCTTCATCTCGCTTGTCCGAGTACTGTAACTTTGTCTGAGTCAAATTGATGTCTTGCTATGTGGAAGTGTATTGAAATGAGTGTATTGCACAGCTCTGGGGTGTTGCAGTGTTATCGCTCATTTAAACAGAATCTTGACACAGCCCTGTTTGTGGACGCTGGGGTGGTTACTGTTGTAATTCAGGATTTGGTCTGTGTGTGTAGTCTTTCTGTACATGCTGGTAAGGAAATCCCCGTTGTTCATTCGTTCCACCATCATGTCTAGAAACGGGAGTTGATTGTTGTTCTCTTCTTCCCTGGTGAACTTGATCCCGGTGAATATGTTGTTAATGAGGTGGTGTGTTTCTTCTAACCTTGCTCGTTTACTGATCACGAAGGTATCGTCCACGTATCGAACCCATAATTTAGCCTGGATCTGGGGGACGGTTGTGCATTCTGGTCTTTGCATAATAGCTTCCGCTATGAGCCCCGAGATGGGTGAACCCATGGATGTTCCATTAATTTGTTCATGTACCTGGCGATTGAAGACAAAGTGTGTGATAAGGCATAGGTCTAGTAAATTCATATAGATTCAGAGCAGGACAGAACAATAGCACTTCAGTAGAGGCTACACAGCACTTACGATGTCACCTAGAAGGGAGACAAAACGTTTGCATGAAACCAGTCAGCTCAGCGAACCAACCAACAACTCCAACCACAATCCGAGCTACAGATCTTCGTTAAAACATTGAACCCCACTCCGAGGCATTACAATTAGTTGTACATTCTATTGTTTGATTTTTCCTTAACTGAATCACTTGTAAAGGCTCCAACTTGGCAGTCATCCTTTATTTGAGAGGGTGGCAAATTCCCAACATCTCTTCCCAGTAAAGAACACCAGCCACTGGGCCGAAGTTTTGCAGCAAAGTCAAACAACGCAATTAGAAAGAACACAGTGACCCAATCTGATTTCTATTTCGCTCTGAAGTCCATGCTAATACCTCAATCAGTAATACCCTGAAAGGAAGCAGAGAGCACTGCCCCCAAAAATGATCTCTATCACCTTTTGAAATTTGAGACTGATTAATTCCTTAGTGACCCAATCTCTCTTTGCTGTTTTCAGAACCTAACTGTGTTGCTGGGTGTGATCAGTATTTTCTGTCAATTTCTGTTTGATATCGGCAAGGATATGGATTAGGTACAGTCCAAACCAGACAGTCCTTTCCTGAAAGTCTATTCTTTAATGTTAGCTCAAAATATGCCCATTAAATGGTACTCTGAACATAATCAGATTGTAAATACTGTAAAATACTGTGTGGGAGGAAAAGCTATAGTTGTTGTAACTCTGAAAAGGAAACAACACTGCTGCAAACGCTTGTCAAGCAGCATTAAAAAGGATGAATGTGTTAATATTCTGGGTGTGGCCTCTCTTAAAGGGGAGGATATTACTGATGAAAAAAGTACAGATTGAAGGGAACGGGGATAAAATAAATGTAAAATCCTATCAAGTAATTAAGTTAAATACATGAGAGATTAAATGTAAAATTGTTTAAGCAAAAAACCAAAGGGACCATAATGAAAAGGGAAACCACATGCCAGCATCATGTCATTTCAAGATGTAAGCAGTCAACTGTATAACCTTGATTGGCTGGTGACTGCTTACAAAAAGTGAGGAGTGAGCTGCAGTTGAATTCCCTATCATGGTGAGTGGTGAATGCCAAAATACTGGCAACGGTTTTCAGATTATTGGAGAATCTGATCAACAGCAAACTGTGTTCCAGAGATTTAAATCCTAGCCTCCTGGGAAGAGAGTGAGGGGGTTCTGAAAGAGCTGATTGTCACTTCAGCTGAGTAATGAAACTGATTGCCACATTTTTCTCAATCTTAGGTTAGTGACTACTCTACTGCAGATTGTACGTAAACAGTTTTATACGCTGAAAGAAGCTAACCTTGCAACTGCAGAGACAGTAACACAATTCAATGAGTTGGAGCGCCTTGTACGTGGAGAGAAAGCCGTCCTATGGGCAGATCAAATAAACACAGATGAATGCAAGGAGAATCAACAATCAGAAATAACCGCTCTTGCTACATTTTCGAAACTGAACATTCTACCTGACAAACTTTTTGAAATTACTGGTAAGCCGCTTTCCTCCTCACTTTGGCGTATTTAAGCCACATCTATGTACATGTACATACATAAGTAAATGGAGATATTTTCAAATCAACCTGTTCAGAGATGTCATTAGAGTAGGTGAGACTTGGACCCAGGCCTTTTGGCCCAGAAGTAGGGACGCTACCACTTTGTCAGAAGTGTCCTTCACAAATAAATGTACACTTCTACAATTATATAGCTGTAGGATATATCTCCTCCCAACTTAATTCATTGTTTAAATAAATGTTTTTTCTATCTTTTCATCATCTGACCTCTGTTGACTTGTAATTCAATTCTCATTGGTAAATTTGTACATCTCATTTTTAACGAGCATTTAATACCCTGTTTCCTGATTTTTATCACTTGCAGGTGGCTTAAAACTAATTATTGAGCTTCTGAAATGAGTATATTTCAAGGCATAGGTTTCTCATGTCCTTCTGTGGAAGCGTATCTGCTCATCATTTCTGTTAGTTATGGATAACCTAGAACTGTAGTGCGCTATGATACTTAACAGACTACATTTAGTGTGTGACATTTTCCATTAACCACTGTGTAGGCTTTTTTTCAAATTGCCACCTTCATATGGTTCCCTTCTTTAAGACAAATTTGTGAGGGTTAACAATGCCCTGAAGTGTTAATTGCAACTTATTTAAAAATGGAGTGTTTGTTTTCTGTTAAACAGAACAACTGCTTTCAAAGTACCTTGTACAATTTTTAAAGGATTAACAAGGCTGAGGTAATTATTTAGCTAAGAATCCAGATCTTTCAAACCCATAACATGACAGCAGGAGAGAATTTTTATTACTGGAATTCAAGATGACTTGCAGTGTGCAGACTTGCAACATTTCTTTAACTAATGATTGCTCAATCTGTTTAAAGCGAGTTATAAAAATCTTAATCGCTACCCTGTATTCATTTTACCTACAAAAGTAAGAAAACTGCCTTTTAACGGTTTAACTATTTGACTCCTGACTTTAAATTACCTTTGGCTGGGATTTTCCAAATTTTTGACTGAGTATGAAAGTCGGAAAGTTTAGTGGGAAGGAAACTTGCATTTTGTCTGAAAACCTACCTGACTGATTGTCAAAAGGCAGCTAATTGGCTGCTGGTAGACTTTTGACTGGAATTACAAAACCGTACCAGGAAGTCCTACCTAACTGGAACTGCCAGTCAGTCAGAGGCTGGCATTTCAAAAACTCAGCCACATTAGGACTCCGTGATGGAGGATCAGCAACAAGCTAGGTAAGTGTTGTTTTGGGGCCTTTCTGGGAAAGGGAAAGGAATAGGGATAGGGAGAGGGATCGAGGGTTCTGAAACCAGGGTGGGGGTCTGGTTCTCGGACACTACTGTCTTCACTCACTAAGTCCTAGGCCAGGGCTTGCCAAATTTGGGGTCAGGATCCCGAGTGGGTCACAAGCTGAAATTTTGAGGAGCCGAGCTCTGAGAAACCATTGACTACCGTGGAGCTTCAATTAATTTTGTGCTGAAATAATTGTAGCTCAGACGGGATGGGGCCTTTAAGTGGTATTAACTGACCACTTAAGGGCTTTAATTGGTGACAATTTCAAAACGTAGACTATGGACTCTGCGTCCCAGACTTAATTGCTGAGCTGATGGGAAAGGGACAGGTTTCTCCCTTGGTTCCAACCCAACTGATTATTTGCCCACTCCACATCACTTCTCTGGAGGGGCAAATCCTGGTCTTAGCATTTGTTATCAATTACGCATGAACAGGGTTTTGCACATGCCATCAGTCATAATTTCCATATTTTACATCCACAAATTCATGGCTTCGACTGTTGAGAATGTTTCTTTCATATAAAAATATTTGCAAATACTTCTCAGTGAATTCATCTGAATGCCTTTCTGCTGATCATTAATATAAACTGTACACTCCTGCACTGTACTGTCTTTTTTACATGTCCTCATTATCTCATAATTTATTCCCTTTCCTACAGTATAACTACTGTAAGGAGGTCTGTAGACTATTCCCACCAGTGTCTTTTCCCCTTTGTTATTTCTTACTTCGGAGCATAAGAGCACAGGAACAAGCCCTTTGGCCCTTCAAGCCTGCGCTGACACATTTTGCCCTTCCGTGTTAAAATTGTCGTCATTTACGAGATCTGTATCCTTCTATTCCGTTCCTATTCATGCGTTCGTCCAGGTGTTTCTTGAATGTTGCTTTTTGTGTCTGCTTCTGCCACCACCTTTGGCAGCGCATTCCAGGCATTCTCCTAGAAAACGTGCCTCGCACATCTCTCAAACTCCCCATGCACCCCCCCTCCCCCCACCCCACCACTCCCCCCAAACCGGACCTGTGTCCCCAAGAAATTGACCCCTCCTCCTGGGAAAAAACTTCTTACTTTCCACCCTATCCATGCCATTCACAATTTTATAAACTTCTATCAGATCGCCCCTCAACCTTCTGTATTCCAGTGAAAACAAACCCAGTCTATCCAACCTTTCTTCATAGCTAAAATCCCCCATAGCAGGCAACATCCTCGTAAACCTTTTCTGTATCCTCACCAAAACATCCACATCCTTCTGGTAGTGTGGTGACCAGAACGCTACGCAATATTCCAAGTAGATTGGAAGCACGCAGTACTTGATGTAGATTTTACATCTTTCATCCAGTATCTTTTCTTGCTATCACACTTATTCCAACCAGAAACAACAAAGCTACTCTTTCATTCCTCTGTCTTTCTGAAAAGTCACATCCTCAAAATTTTTAGTTCCCAGCTTTGATCTTGTAACTGTGTCTCCGTGGTGGCTATAAGATCATATCCAGTAACCTCTATTTGCACCATTAATTCATTTAGTTTGGTCTGAATACTAGGTGTTTTTATGTGAAGAACCATTAATTTTGCCTTTTTGCCTCCACACACCATTCCCATTCCCAGCACAAAAACAGGCCTGGGCCATTTTTGTTACATTTTAAAATATTTGTACACTATCCCTTTCTGTCCCACTCTGGGTATCATTACCTGAATTGCTGCCCTGCAATGCCACTGTATCTCTTTGTTTTGTAATTCTACTTATCCCGTCTTCAGAACTAACCTTCTCCCCCCTTTCAAACCTGCTGCCTTTCCTCAGTTAGTTGTGGCCCTCTCTACAAATCTGATTATTTGCTTTGCCAGATTGCTGGTGCCAGAATGGTTCAAGCGAAGCCTATTCTAGCAGAGCAACTCCCTTCTACCCTTCTGGAGCCAGTGCCCCATGAATTAAAACTCATTCCTCCCACACCAATATTTGAGCCATGCATTTAATGCCTTGACTTTATTAACCTTTTGCCCATTTACCCTTGGCTCAAGTAGTAATTCCAAGATTATTAATTTGGAGTTTCTGCTTTTTAATTTTGCTCCTAACTGTTCAAAATCTTTCAACTAAACCTCCTTTGTATCCTGTCAATGTCGTTGATACCAATGTGGACAATGACAAATTGATCCCTCACCTCCCATTCCAAGTTCCCGAGGAGATGTTCTCAACCCTGGCATCAGGCAGGTAATGCAGACTTAGAGACTGTTGCTCACAGCTGCAGAAAACACTATCTATCGTCCAAATTATACAGTCCCCTACATCTGCTACATTCCTTTTGCCTCTCGACTTGAATGGCTCCCTATATGACAGTGCTCTGGTCAATCACTCATCCACCCTGCAGTCCCCATTCTCGTCCCCTCAGCCTGCAAGAACTTGTACTTCATTCCCTTCTAATTACCTTTCCTTGAAATCAAGTGACCCTTTGTATTCCTTCCTTGTCCCAATCACTGCTTCTAAGTTAAAATTGGCTATTTAGTTTACGACTTAAACAGTCAGTCACTTATTCCAACCAGGTTATAATCTAGCCAATCGTTCTTGTACCACTCTGCTCCCCCGCAAGATAAACCGTGTATGTCTAAAATTCTTAACATCTTGCCACTGTACCTAACCAGTGTTGCTACTTGTGAAGAATCATCCTTATCAACAGCTTGTAGGAGAAGAAGATTTAAAATAATTATTCCATATATTGCAGTCCAAATAAAGGTACTGACGAGTATGAAATGTAGTCTTCGCCAAAGACCACCTACTGATTTTCCATCAGCGTTCCCTTCTTTCTTGCTGGCAGATCAGAGGCAGGAGGGAGCACAGCACATAGACATTTCTGTAATTTAATTGCAACTCCATGTATACAGTCTTAATTGGACCTTGAGCAACATATGGGAACTTTCAACAAATAATCAGTGCCAAGACTTCAGGGCTTGCTTTCCTGGTTCATAATTTTGTTTTCCCCCTCAAAAGAATCCCAAATTGCTTTCAGTAGTTACTTTGATATCTTGAGAGCTTGAATGATTTTGAGGAAGTCTAAATCCCTACTTGTTTAGGTTTGATACAAGACTTGTTTCTCTCTTATATTAACAGTAACTCTTTAGCTTGTAGATAATTGCTTTCCCCATTTTCCCCTGTGCTACTGTGTTGCTGATCCTCATTTGCCAGTCAAGTGCTTAGGTATGAATCTAATTAGACAACAGATTTAATTGAGGCTTTTATATTTAATTCTGTATTGTAAAGACATTCTTTCTTTTCCAGTAGATGAACTTGCAGACTGGTTAAATTTTATTGTAAAATATAATGTAAGTAGGATAGGTTTTCCTGCGCTGCTGAAATGTAATATTTTGACCTTCAAACGCAAGCTAAGGTCGCCCACAGACAGGGCTGTCAGGTCAACATTACTAAAATAATCAGACTTCAATTGCAACAAAATTGATTTCTTTATGTATTGTGCATGTGAAAACTTTAAATATTGTTTGACATACTTAAATAAAAAGTATGAATTCGAGGTGAACATGCTTGTGTAATGTACGTAGTTTTGAGATGTGAAAGACTAAGAAAAAAAATACTTGACCACCCTATGTGCTTGAAGTACAAAACCTGCACAATTAAGCTCTGAGCTTAATAACTTTTTATTCAGCTCTTCCCATACCAAAACACACTTACATGTCTTAACAAACTAAATATTCTTGTCAGTCAGACTGAAGACTTGTGAAAAGCCATCAGGCCACAGAAGCTTGAGAAGCTTTGCAGCCAGTTAACTGAGGTAATGAGCTTAGGTAACTCATATCAACATTGTATGATGTGTTTCTGGAAAGCTGCAAGTTGTGTACCTCTCATAAACTGACACACATACCTCTGTGATGAACGGGCGGTTTGGAGTAGACTTCCGCCAGTCAGGAATGTAGTTTGCACAGGCATCCTCCAATCTGTGGATATTCCATGATCATTGAAAATGAACAAGGATTGTTCACGAGAATCTGATTTGTTGTAGTTACTCATTCTTATTAAGCATATTTTGTCCTTGTTACCTTAAAAAGTAAGGTCCCTGGTTTGATCTTTGTTCTTCGCTGAGTTAGCTAATCTCAACTGGCACACTCAGCTTGGTCGCCATTTTGGATTGTTGTCTACAGCCCATCTGTTGGGAAGTAAATTTGAGAATTTCAGGTGGAAATGTGGTTATAATGCCTCCATGGTCATGTAGATGGTTCATAGGCATGAACTAGCCTTGTGCATTAAGAATTGGCACTTGTGAGGCACAGCAGGATATTGGAGCATATGTCAGTGTGTCACCAGTGGTTGTGAATAATGTGTCAATAATGCCTGAAAGTCGATGCATCAAATTAATATTGGCATCAGGCATGCAATACCTCCATGCAAACTTTAAATTGTCTTTTTTAAGCAAGGTTTGCTGGTTTCCTTGCTGTTGAATACACTGTCCCCGTTTTGGTTTACAAATTTGACACAAGTGGCTTTTTGAAATGACTTCAAAATGTTAGTGTGTTCAGGATGTGCTATTAAACTACGCTCAGTGGTTAGTGTGAGTAATAATGCAAGCATTTAGGCTTACAGCAGATAAACAAGATTGAATTGCCGCCTTATTACTCACTGTAATATTTGTCTGTATTTTTTTTAAAGAGGCTCTCATTCTAACTGCTTAATTTATTTTACAGTGCTAATTCTGAGTGTTAGGGGAAACATCTTATATTCCTATTTGTAAGATAGGAAAGATTTAACCTTATCAAACAAAGGTTATTAAGTTCACAAGCAAATGACCACATTGGCTCCTCTCAGCCTTCAATGCAGACATTTCTGGGGTAAAAATTCCTCTTCTCTTATCTGTAAATCACCCTGTGTGAAAGCAGTGTCAGCCCAGTTGCCACAAGTGCAAATTCCCAATATAAAATCACTCAGTGGCGAATACTTACCACTTCCCAGCACTTTAAGCACATGCTTCACCATAAGATATAGATTGGTTTGATTAATGTACAAATGTACTAGAGCTGGCACTAAAACAAGGCTTTCCTGATTTTTTTTTTATCAGTACAAAGCTAGGTTCCCTTGTATGTTTCAATATTTTGCAAGAGCCATTTCTGAATGTGGCACTAACCATATGCCATCTCTCTGTGAGGTTTATTGTTGCTATTAGTCTAAATCACGGGCTCTTCGTGTTGTGTGTAATGGTTCTATCTGCCCATTCAGATAAATGTCAAAGTTCTTGTGGAACTATTTCAAAGAACAGTAGGTGAATTCTCCTGTATCCTTGCTAATATTTATCTTCAAACACTGTCATGATAACACATTATCTGGTTATTATTTCATTGTTGTTGAAGGGAACTTCCTGTGTGCAAATTGGCTGTTATATTTCCTAATTAGAATAATCACTCAACCTCATTTCATTGTAAAGTGTTTTGGCATAAACTGAGGTTATGAAAGGTGCTATAATAATGTGAACCTGTTCTTTTAGTGGTACTGACTTACCAAAGCTAGTCTTATTCATGTCTGCTTGTTTTATGTACAAGCTTGAAGGTAAAAATCCAGTTTTCAAATCTTGGTATCATCTTGCTCCACCTCAATTTCAAATTTCCATGCTTTCGTTAGCATAAGCATATATTTCATAAGCAAATGTAATAATCTAATTGTAGTTCTGATCCAAATTACAGGCAAAGCAACAACCTCATGTGCTTGAACAAATCTTGTATTTGTACATATAGAAATAACAAAAATGAATTGTTGTTCAAACAAAAGTTGATTGCAGTCATTTCTGTTTTGTTACAAAATCCCTAATATAGAAGTGTGATGCTTATTTAGGTACTGTTTTGCCTTGAATACAACATTATCTTGTGGTTTTTATAAGTTGGTAAAGAATATGTTGATAAAGAAATGTTAAAATGGGGTACTGCTGTTCTATAGTTGTAAAACTTTGGCAATTTAGGGGAACTACTGGTGTTCTGGTAATGTAACTGGATTAGTTATCCAGAGATTCTAGGAACATGGATTCATGTTGCACCATGGCATCGGGTAGAATTTAAATTCAGTTAATAAAATCTGGAATGGAATGCTAGTCTCAGTAACGGTGATTATTGTAACTGATTCACTAATTTCCTTTGTCAAAGGAAATCTGCCATTCTTACCTCGTCTGGCCACCTCATCTGGCCTACGTGTGACTTCAAGGTTGTCTCTGAAATAGCCTCCTTGCAAGCCACTCAATTCAAGAGCAAATAGGGATACGCAGCAAATATTGGCATTGCTAGCAATGCCCTCATTTCATCAAAGTTTAAGAAGAAAAGTTGAGGCTTATAAATAAAAACTGAAAGAACTGCAGATGCTATAAATCGGAAACAAAGCTCAAAAACAAAAGCTCAGCAGGTCTGGCAGCAACTATGGAAAGAAATCAGAGTTAGCATTTGGGTTGAATGACTCTTCAGAACTGAGTTCTGAGGAAAGGTCACTCAACCTGAAACATTAAATCGATTTTTCTCCATGGATGCTGCCAGACCTGTTGACCTTAATCAGCAATTTCTGTTTTTGAAGCTTATCAATAATTGTAAATGTCTTTTTAGTTGCTTCCTCCCTAAAGAGATCTAAAATTTGCATTTATAAAGGATTGTCCATGGCTTCAGTACATTCCAAAGTGCTTTACAGCCAATTAAGTGTTTTTGAGATGTAGTTAATGAAGCAAAGGAAATATGGCAGGCAACCTATTTGTTTGTACACAGCAAAGGCCCACAGATGAAAATGTGGTAATGACCACATAATCTACTTGAGTGAAGTTGGCAGAACTTCCATGCTCTTTTAGTAGATGTAGAATCTTTTACTTCCATTGCGGAGCCCTTGATTTAATATCAGATTTGAAAGATGGCACCTCGATAATGTGATGCACAGCACTGGACTTTGTGACCAAGTCATTGAATTGAGGAAGAATAAACACAAATTATTTTGATTTGGGTGAGTGTGACCGCTGAGATTTGGCCGATATTCAGTTTATCTGGCTATTATGCTCTCATGCTAAAAGGTGAAAACAATTGGGACTTTAGTTAAAAATATTGTGCAATCTGAGAAAGAAATGTCAAAGAAGTAAAATGCTTCTGAAAAACATGCAGCATTGTTAGATCATAACAGTTCAGTAAGCAAGTGAAGGCTGTAAACCACCTTTTCTTTCAACAATCTATTAATTATGTGTTGACCCTTTCTCACAGAAAGCCTGTGTTATTCCTGTGAGCTGTGGCTCTTTTAGTTCTAATGATGTGTTTAACAATCTACACAGGAGCTTTCCCAATGCCAGGTGCACTCAAAGTAGCTAAGAAGCCCAGAGAGGACGGATTTGAATGACTTGGTTATGCAACAATTGAAAACTTGCAAAGCCAAACAGCATTGGGGAAGTGGGAAGCGGGTACCAATTTTCATTTTCAGTGGGGCTGTGTTTTCGCTAGTGTCCTGGTGTAATTTGAATAGATTCTTAACTTGCCACCCGTGATTAAATGATGATGTAGATCAACCACTTGTTGTCTTTTTTAAAAAGTCAACTTTAATTTGCAATAACTTGATATTCCATCACGAACAGGAAACCTGCAGCACGGGGGTGGCACGATGGCTCAGTGGTTAGCACTGCTGCTCATAGCACCTGGGACCTAGGTTCGATACCACCCACATGCGACTATCTGTGTGGAGTTTGTATATTCTCTCCGTATTTGTGCGAGTTCCCTCTGGGTGCTCCGGTTTCCTCTCTCAGTCCAAAGATGTAGAGATTAGGTGGATTGGCCATGCTAAATTGCCCATAGTGTCCAGGCATGTGCAGGTTAGGTGAGTTAGTCGTGGGAAATGCAGGGTTACAGGGATAGAATAGGAGGGTGGGCATGTGAGAGATGCTCTTCGGAGGGTCAGTATGGACTCGATGGGCCTAATGGCTTGCTTCCACACCATAGGGATTCCATTCTTTTATTCCAATCTGTTTTAAGAGGTTAAAAATCTGGCTGATCTTATTGACAAAGTTAGGTTATAAAAGCAAAGTGGAGATTGGGTAGAAGTGTACAAGATTGTAGTAGGCTGTTGCATTGCATTGATAGTGTCCCTACCTCTGGGCTGGGAGATTTGGCTTCTATTACCACCTACCCTAGATGTGTTTGAACAGGTTGATTTTTTAAAAAATCTACAAACTGTGGTAGGTTTCGATAAGGTAGACAAAGAAAAGTTGTCACCAGTACCTGATAGTGTAAGCACAAGGGGACATCCATTTGAGATACAGGGGGAACAAGAGGAGGAGCGTTTTTTAGGCAATGTGATAATGACCTGGAACTCATTGCCCACAAAATTGATGGAAGTGGAAAAATATCAATGATTTCAAAAGGAAATTGGTTGGACTCTTGAGGGAAACAAGCCTGTATGGAGCTATGGAAATCAAACAATGGAGTGGGATTTACTGGATTTCTTCACAGCCAGCATGGACTTGATGGAATGAATGACATCCTTCTGTAACTAATCCTGAAGTACTGCAGTTTTAGATATTTGCTTTTCTTCAATTACTTTTCTTCCCTCTGCAACCACATGAGCAGTGTGCTGCTTCATGGGTAAGTAGCTAGCAGGTTGTATTTTAGCTGCAGAATCAAGAAAATCACTACTCACAATTTATTAGCAATTTTTCACAAATCCAGCCTTCATGGTGGTTAATTATATTTTAAGTTCTCTATACATCATCAGATACTGACAATGCAATTTGGTATTTACTGACTAAAGTGCTAGAGAATTTTGTTATCAGCACTTCAAGGCGACCACAAACCGCATTATTGAAGGTCTTTATGTGGCTTTAACAGAATGTATTGTGCAGAAGGCACAGTTCAGCCTAGAGGGCAATGGGCTGAAAATGTTTTTGTATTTTGCCAGCAAACGAGAATGTACAACCACAAATATCCTTAGGCAATAATAATTGCATAATGAACTCGTATGGGTTGCTTCAGACTTCTAGGACTCCAAGTGATACCACAAAATCAACCACAGCTTCATGTAATAACCATCAACTAAATATAAATATAATAATTTCTCTTATCCAGAAGGAGCCAAATCCTGCGAGGTTACAGGCTCATTGATGCTGACAGCTCTCCAGTTCCTCAGTCATCCTTTATATGTAAAGCCCAGACAAAATGGTGTCTAACTATTTGATTTTGGAAAGGAATTGGGAGCTTTGGATGTCATACCTAACCACAAAATCTCTTATCTCATATTCACTTATTAGATACATTCCAGTATAACTGATTCTGTATAACACCAAAAATATGTTAACCCTTTGAGTAATCTGCGTAGCCTGCTGTGTGGTCTTGAGAAGTATTGACTTCACCTAAAACTGTAATGTACAGACAGATGACTTTAAAAAAAAAATGCCTCTTTGGTTTTATTGAAAGCAAGCACACTCTATAATGAGATAGTAGGAACTGCAGATGCTGGTCTAGGCCCGAAACGTCAGCTTTTCTGGTGCTGCTTGGCCTGCTGTGTTCATCCAGCTCTACACCTTGTTATCTCATGCTCTATAATGAGATGTTTTCTAGGGGGAAGGAAATTTGTCACCCTCATCCTATTTTCCTTATGTTTTCAAAAATATGTTTGACTCTTAACCTCTGAAATGGCCCAGTAAAACAGAAAATGTATTCAAGAAAACGATTTGCCAGCACCTTCTCAGGGGAACTTGGACATAGGTTAAAAAAATGTTGACCATGGGTATGCTCTATTTGGAGAAGTGGCAGAAGGAACAAAAAGTTCTCATGTTTGTTACATTATTATTAATTCAATATAATTACTTTGTAGATCCACTTTATGGATTATTGAGTTTTACCAATTTTTTGATATATCTGAATGATCTTAAATATTTTTGAAAATTGTAAAGAAAGTTGCTGAATAGAGGTTATTCTTTGAATCTCCCTTAGAAAGAAACTATTTCCACTGGTAGCATATAAGGGGACCTAATATTAAAACTGGAGCTAGACTATGTAGACTTTTTTTTTCCTACAAAAGATGGTGTAAATCTGGAACCTTCTCAAAACCTCTGGATGTATTGTCCGTTGAAATTTTGAATTGGTAGATTGCATTAGTTAAGAGAGAAATGGAATCGAATTGTAAAACAAGTGATCCATGATTTGATTGAATGGGAAAGAACAGTCTTAATATCTCTGCAATCTCCTCCAGCTTCACAACCATCAGATATGGTTGCATTCTGCTAATTCGGGCCTTGTGTGCATTTTCAATCGTAATTGTTCCACCTTTCATGACTGCTTTCAGTTGATGAAGTGTCAAGCTTTGGAATATTCTCCCTCATCTTTCCATCTGTCTACCTCAATTTCTTCCACTAACACATTCCTTAAAACCTATCTGTTTGAATTAAGTTCGTGACCATCCGACCTAATAATTTAATTTAAGTGGCTCAGTGTCATACTTGGATTTATAATGCCCCTGCGAAGCAAGACAGATTCCATAATATTAAAGTTGCTATATAAATTATTGCTGTATGAAATACCTTCCTCTGTTTTGTTTCATTATACAACTAGAGTATTAGAGTTCCAGATAAAACATCAAAAGCAGTATAGGTAACCATCTAACTGAACAGTGGCAGCACGGTGGCTCACTGGTTAGCACTGCTGCTTCACAGCGCCATGGACCCAGGTTTGATTCCAACCTTCCAACCTCAACCAACTGTCTGTGGAGTTTGCACATTTTCCCTGTATCTGCATGGGTTTCCTCCTGGTGCTCCGGTTTCCTCCCACAGTCCAAAGATGTGCAGGTTAGCTGGATTAGCCATGCTAAATTGCCCACAGTGTCCAGACATGTGCAGGCTAAGTGGGTTAGCCATGGGAAATGCAGCGTTCAGGTAGGTCTGGATGAGATGCTCTTTGGAGGGTCGATGTGGGTTTGTCAGGCCGAATGGTCTGTTTCCACGCTGTAAGAATTCTATGATCTGTAGGATTCTATAAACTAATCAGCAACCCAAAATCTTGAATTTGAATCCCACTACTGATATTTCCCTTCAGTGGTATGGGCTGTAGCCTTCACAAACCTTCTGGCCCAAACATTATTGAAGTGAAACCGAATCACCTTTGGATTTTTTTTAATGCTAAGGCTTTTGTTCTAATGACTTTCAGGTTCACCTAAAAAAGAAGAAATGACTTCACAACCAACTGAACAGGCTCTGTTAAAGACCGGCACACGGAAAAGACTACCTACAAAACGGTGCCTAACAGAGCTTAGGTCACCAGCCAAATCTCCCCAGCGGGTGCGATCATCACCTTTAAAGAAAAGACGAATGAAAGATGAGACAATTTCATGTAATCCTGCAACGTCTGAATTACGTAGAAAACGCATGAGGACCAGAACTGACCCACTGACCATTTTGCCAAAAGTGTGCACAAAGGAGAACCAACCTTTTTCAAATCGGAGTAATACCCTTGGCAACGAAGGAATTAACTTTATGAACTCAGTCCAACAACGTATCAAGAGAAACTGTCCACTAACTGTTACCAATAAACGGATTATACCTGTCACCGTCACTCCCAAAAGCTGTAATTTCCCTGTGGCCACGTGTACTTCTATGACATCCAAATGTCCAAATTTGAATGAAACCTTTGAAACCACAGATGCGGGTGATCACGCTTGCTTAAATGCAACCATAACTATTGGCCCTTCAGATGTTCAGAGATCAGAAATCACTGTGAGCCACAACACTTTCCCGCAGGCCAAGAATTTAATTTTGCAGAGGTTTGTCTAACTTGATTAACATTTCTTTACTCTTTTGAATTTGTTATTCATATTGTATTGTCTAAATATATCATTGAATGCCACTGAATGAGGAAAAAAAATCACAACGCAGTGTCCTGTTGAGTTTATAACTTGCCTTTGCAAGCGTGCCCTGTCAGTTCTCTCTTGCTTTTCTTTGGTTTTCCTCCATTTCTGTTTCAAGGCATTACCTATGGTTAAAATGCCTTATTGTTTCTGAATTTTTGAAATCTTTAGTCGTATTGGGAATTGAGGCCTTACCTGGTTAGATTTAAAAACTGCTCATGGCAATGTCAAAAAAAGAACATGATGCCAAATGCAAGTGCACCAAACCTGTTTTTTTTTTCAGGCATTCAGATATTGGTCAATACCCTTCTCTAGGTTCTCTTAGTATTCTGAGAAGGAATCTTGTTGGAGAGATTTCCATTTGCTCCCCATCCTTAATGTTTGCCACAGTCATTCCTTGTAAAAACACTGACCGAGAAATGTATTTCTCTGAGCAATTGGAACTAATTAATGACTAAATGCTACCTTCAAAGAAAGAGAAAAAGTTGCAGCAATAATTTTTCATGACTATTTTTTAAAATTTGGCCTTGTGCCATTCTGGACTTGTTTCCTGGCTAAAAGAATGGCTGGGTCATCTATTTCAAGGTCTTTATTTTTCCCATTTTTCTCAATGAAGTTCTTTATTTTCTTTTTGCAGGTTGGGGCAGCCACAGATGTTCACTGCCAGAAATCCACCAGCCACTGCCACCCGGCCGACAGCACGGCGGAAGAGACGATCTTTAAGGTCTGTCAGCAGCAGATGGAATTCATAACTGTCTTTAATTTTGAGATTATGTTCAAGGCTCCTACAAGCGTTTTTTAAATGAATACTCCTGGACCATGAAGCTGGTGTTAATTGCTGCATAAAGTTAAGATTAGCTAATACAATGTTTTTGATACATATCTTTAATGTAATGCTGCTGGCATAGTTTGTAAACTAGTTTGGAGAATATACTGTTTCGTCAGTGAGGGAGCTGTAGTATTCCAGTAGTGATCCAGTAACGTTAGTAATTTTGGCATGTAGAAATAAAATATGTATTTCTTGAGATAAATTACCCTTAATGGTAAGTGCCTATCCACCAAATAGTAGCAAGAGTAGGTTGTTCAGCCTCTTGAACTTGCTGTGCAGCTAACTTACATCCTGGCTGATTGCCACCAAGAACTTCATTTGAAATGTGGAGTGAATCCTGTTTATAGGGCACTGTGGAGTTTTGCACAAAATTTAGAATGTATTTAAAACCAAGAGCTTCCTTGGCAACATATCCACAACATAACTTGTGACTATGATATCCACCTTTTGAACATTAATCACTAGCTATAGCTAGAAGAATTCTATAGACTCCAATGTTATGAGCAAGTAGCACAATTTTCTTAATTTTCTTCCTGCAACAATTACTACTTAGCTGCAAGGATTGCCAAAAGCTCAGTAGCAGAGACAAGGAAATGTAATGGAAATGTCGATGATAATTTATTTTCTTTTGGAGTTTGAAATCTTTTTTATTCATTCCTGGGACATGGCTAGCCAGCAATTATTGCCTGTCCTTAGCTTCTCTTGAGAAGGTGGTGGTGAGCTGCCTTCTTGAACTGCTGCAATCCATGGGCTGTCGGTGGACCCACAATGCCATAAGGAAGAGAATTCCAGGATTTTGACCTAGTAACAGTGTAAGAACAACAATACATTTCCAAGCCAGAATGGTGGGTAACTTGGAGAGATCTTGCTGATAGTGGTGTTTCCATGTATTTGCCACCCTTGTCTTTCTAAATGGATGTGGTCATCGGTTAGTAAGTTGTCTAAGGTTCTATAGTGAATTTGTGCAGTGCATCTTGTAGGTGGTATACACAGCTATTACCAAGTATCAGTAGTGGAGGAACTGATGTTTGTGGATGTGGTTTCAATCAAGCGGGCTGCGTTGTTCTGGATGGTGTCAAGCTTCTTGAATGTCGTTCGAGCTGCACTCATCCAGGCAAAGTAAGGAGTATTCCATCACACTCCTGACTTGGGCCTTGTATGTGGTGAACAGGCTTTGGGAGTCAGGAGGTAGGTTATTTGCCACAATATTCCAAGGCTGTGACCTGCTGTTGTAGCCACGGTATTTTTATGGTGAGTCCCTTTGAGTTTCTGGTCAGTGGTAACCCCTAGGATGTAGGTCGTGATGGATTCAATGATGGTAACACCATTGTTGTCAAAGGGCAGTGGTTAGATTGTCTCTTATTGGCTATAGTCATTGCCTGGCATTTCTGTGGCATGAATGTTACTTGCCACTTGGCAGCATAAGCCTGGATATTGTCCAGATCTTGTTGCATTTGAACATGGCCTACTTCAGTATCTGAGGAGTAGCGAATAGTGCTTTGAAATTTCTTATTCAAATGATAAAATCAGAAGCGTTTCCTCTCAGTGAATTTCTGCACATTCACCAGATGTAATGCTTTTCATTTCTGTCTCTGTCCCTTCATATACAGTTTCTCACTGAAATAGTGCTGAACATTGCACAATCATTAGCGAACATCCCCACTTCTGACCGTATGTGTCTCTTTTTTAAAAAGCTAAAATCGCAGGTAACAGAAATAATTGGAAAATTGTACCTATCCTATCGTACATTGCAAATTATCAAGTATAGGTTCATATGGAGGTTGCAATATAGAAGCAGATTCATCGCATCCATGACAATCCTTTGTAAGAGCAATTTAGCCACTCACTCCTCAGCCCTTTCCCTATCACCTTGCAGATTTTTCCACCTTCAAGCACTATCTGTCTCCCTTTTGAATGCCGTGATCAAATCTGCCTCTACCTCTACCACTCTTTGAGACAATGCATTCACTACTTTAAAAATATTTTCTCATGTCACCTTTTAGTCACTTTAAATGTGTCCTCTTTTGCTTATTAAGTCAGAGCCCATATGCACAATATAGATTGATATGCAGTATTATGATTAGTGTTTGTGCAGCTGGATACATGTCACATATATATTTAAGCCTTTTATTGCTTTCACTTTACAACTCGGACTCTCGTAATAGCAGAATTCTGTAAATGCCACCAGGTTGGATTACCTGTAGAACTGATGAAAACTGTTGAGTAGCACATGATGTTGGGAACCTTTGCCACTTCGATTGAGAAGTTTTCCATTGTAAAATACACCCTAGTTAAGCTGCTATTATGTTGAAATACATTTACTTTCCTGACAATGCTGGTGTTTTTCACATCTCTTGATAGTGATAGCTTTTCATTTGCCAAGAAAAATACAATTGTGTATTGTGTGCTCCTTTCTGGAAGATCTCTTGGAAACTTCATTCTGAAAATACTTGTAGGCTAAAGGAACTGGTACATTAAGAAAGTGATGGTTTTAACTGTAAAAAATGCCATATGCTCCTGGTCTGGAATGAGCAGAGGTGAGGCAAATCAAAGCACCTCTGATTCCACCCATTGTATCGGTTCAGTTTTCATTTCAAGAATACTGAAATTTAATATTCCTAGATACTAGGAGCAGATGTTTCAAGTAAGTAAACCTCTCAGCAATTGTCATGATAAATAATCTGAATATAATAATGAATGTAAGGACTTAATTTCTTCAAGCCTGTCTAATTTGCAAAGATTAGAATGAAACTGCTTTTGTTGATTCTGACCAGATAATCATTCTTGTACTTAACCTTTATTTCTTAGTGGCATTTCAACCCATGTCAGTGGCCAGAATAGATCCAAGAGGTCACAGGTCTGCAAGAATCGACCATTGTCAGGTACTTAAGAAGAATGTTAACAGTATTAAATGTAGAATGCTGCTCAAATCCAATGTTAATGCTGTTACGATGTCAGCTGATTATACTACTGGTAAAATCAGATTCCAAAAGCACAGCTTGATAGAGGCTGCAGACTTTGTTTAAAGCAGAAGTTAATTGTGCATGAGAAATGATAAATATTCCAAGCTAAAATGGATCTCAAAACAAACAGCACAACAAGATTTTAAGCTGTTTCCTAACACTATCCTTTGGAGAGACTCAAGACCAGAGTAACTATAGCCCTTGTCTCAACTTGTTAGTGTTACAGTTAATTGACTGCTGGCAGTTCCTTGGCCTTGGTCTGTGGAGACAATTTGATCAGTGCTTTCCAAATCAATTGACCTGAATTTTTCCACAAATGTGATGTACCAAACTTTCTCAGTTCTAATAAGCTGAAGGTTTCTAATAAGACCTTCTGGCTTGGAAGTTTCACAAACCTTCTGTTAAGGTAACATATTCCCTGAACAGTCCTAGGACAGAAACTAAACTTAGTTCTAAACTCACTACTGGTATCTCCTGAACAGAACTAAGCTTGCTTCTGAACTAAATTTTTCAAAAATCATATTCTTCCTATCTTCTCTGAACTGAACTCAAAACAAGTTCATATGTTTACCCTACTTGTTGTAAACCCAGCAGTATAAACATCTTTCCAAAAGCACCATAGACAAATACTTAAAAAGGTTATGGAAGGATCTCTGACCTTGTTTTTATGTTTTTTAGAAAATGCTTTCACAAATGTAACTACTATCTTTATACCACTTTTCCAAAATACCACTTCCTATAAACTTTTCATAAATGGACACTATATTATGAGCCCAACTGATAGTAACACTGGACAAGTCATATTCCACGGTTTAACCTGGCTTGATGAACTGTATGTTTTAGTTTTGTAATTTGGTTACTATGGTGGTCAGTCACTGAGTTTTTAAAAGAGGCTACTAATGTACATTTAACATGAATTTGTGAGATGAAAGGATAGATAAAAATAAAACTAAATGCCACTTTGGAAAGATCTTATAACTAGCAAAAAGAAAGATTCAGCTATTTTTTCCCAGCAATATCCTTTACAGACACTCAACTCCTGTATAGTACCACTTCTCTCTTCACTTTGAAATTTCTTATTCAAATGACAAAGTCAGAAGTGTTTCCTCTCAGTGAATTTCTGGACATTCACCAGATGTGATGCTTTCCATTTCTGTCTCTGTCCCTCCATATACAGTTTCTCACTGAAACCTAAGGAGAAAGCTCTTTTTTTTTCAAGTTGCTTTGACTATTTTGAGGTTGTTAAAAAGCACATCTGCTAGTATGATCTTGAATTCTGTAATGAACCTGTGTCTGGCCTCTAGCCTCTTCATATGTCTATCTCTGGGTGATAAAAGCTCAACTTAGTGGTGCATTATAAACTTTCCTCATATGTTGAGGTGTGACTTTTGTTCCTTTCAGTAGTATTGATGGGTGTTTTGTTTCTGGAGATTGAAGGAAAAGGTTAATGTGGGTGCAGGCGATAGAATTGCACCTGTTTTGGCTACTGAGTGAGGCAGCAGTGTAGTGTTTCCTTTGCTGTGATGACTCCTCTGCCCAATGTTTACAGGCAACTTTAAGTGGCAGGAGGAAGTCCTGAGTATGTTGTTATCATCTGACTGGATGACTACTTCTACCACTCTCCCTTAAAAATTTCTGCCACTCAGCTTCTGCCCTGTTTGCTGTATTGGTCCGCAGCCTCTTCATTCTAACCTTAAATAGAGCACAATATATCTCTCAACTGGTGATAATCTGTGACAAACTAGACATGTCCTTTAATTAGCTTGTACTGTATGTTTTATTGTGCTATAATATATTTACCTCTTTCAGAAACAATTAATTTCTGCCTATGACAATGTATTGATAGCTTAATAATTTGTGGGAAACACTTTGTGGACATTCTATTGTATTGTTAATTGTTTTACAGACTGCTGATTGAGTTTATGACTGTATATTTTGATTTTAATGCCAAAATTGAATTATAATGCAGTGGATAAAATAATTCTTCACCATCACTATTTCAAATATAGAATTGTTGTCAGGAGTATGTGTAACAGCATTGTGTAGAATCTGGATCTGCTCTGCCATGAGTAAATTCCAACCTTTTCCCCCTTTTGCTGAAAGTAATTTGCTTCCAAAACTTGATGTTTTTAGCAAGTTAGTCAATTTCAACTTCTTAGCAGTTCTACAATTGGTCTTGGCCTAGAGAAAAGTACTTCTGATTTTTACAAAATGACTTCCATCAGACGGTAGGAATTAGTCATCAATTCAAAACAAAATATTGGGCAATTCTGGCTATTTCTAAATACCATAAGTAAAATGTTGGGGTTTTTTTCTCTCCTTTTGGTTTTCTGTTCAATGGCAGCATTCACAATCTGCAAGAAGTGTCTGCCTCACAGCTGATACCAAAATTTAAGCTAAATAGTTTTTAAGCACAGATGCAAACATTTATTCCTTCCTTGGAGTTAGGGCTTAGATCATCTCAAGCATAGAATAAATGTTAGCATCTGTGCTTGCTGTTCGAAGGGCCAGAATACTGATTAAGTAGTGGAGAACTGAGAACTTACTGAATCCAAATGTAATGGACTTCAGTGGCAGTGATTTGATTGATACATCGATTTACAGTACATAGGGAGTCTTAAATTCCTTCAGTATTTGGCCTGGGCCCAGTCCTTGACATATTAAAATAAATTTGTAGTTCCACTTAGTTGCCTTCACCCACTTCTGACTCTCCATTGGGATCCCACTTGCAAAGCACATTTATTTGCCAGAAAAGATAGCACTCTGCCTCCAGTAGCACAGGCATTTACAGCAGACGTCTTACAACAAAAGAAACATTATATTTGGATTTCTATGAGGATCAAATCCACAAGTGAATGCCACAAAAATCTTTTCCAAACTTCATCCAGCTTTCTCCAAACCCAGCTAAGAATCTTTTGAATTCTTGTTTCCAGCAGTCACAACTCAACTTGAATCACCATTGGGGTGGTAGGGATAATCAACCTGTTTGGACATGTTCTGGCACACCTCCAGGAAAGGTGAATCCAAATTTTCTGGCCCAGAGGTGGGTTCACTACCACCATCCATCCAAATTTGTATACTTGCATCAACCTCCCACTTGTTGACAAAAGCTCCCAACAACAGTGGGATCCATTCAGAAATCATAACAATGGTTTGTTCCCTCATTGTCTTGCATCCTAATTTTGGATACATTGCTGCATGATTTTAAAGTGTAAATGGAGCAAAGCAAAATCTCACTCTCACCGCCACATGCTGGATCTCCCTGTCGCTCTTTTATGAAAACAACTCATATGTTAGAGAGTTATGAAACTGACTGCATCAAGTCTCTGGTCTCAGTGATCAATAACTACAGAGGTGATCAGTCACCAAACTGCCGCTGGACTGCACAAATAGCAGCATTTCATCCAGTCCTGTGAGCATCACTCCCAAGAGGGGGAGAGAAGGCATGATTAGCCATAGCTCAAAACATGTATATCCCTCGAGAAAAGATGGATTTGACCTCCACCTCAATATCAAAGAAACAGCTCTTCTGCTAATTAAGAATGCTGCTGGTCTGAATTTACAAGTTTAACAGTTGTGCCAAGACCATTTAAAGAAAAAAAAATCTCAGTTGAGGAATGTTGCTGTGCTATGTAACAGGAATTCTGAGTGAGTGCAATCCTGGTTGTAGTCCAATCATTTCCAGCCCTGATGAACGCACAATTGACAGCAACATTACAAGTGAGTTGTACTAATCAACCCCTGTTCACTATGAATGAGTATTACAGATTTCTGCACAAGGCTAGCAAAATGTTTCTTCTTCTACCCACACAACCACAGTCATACACACACACTCACACTTTCACTTTCACTCACACTCCCACATTGTTACACCACTCTGCCTGTCTCACTCTCTCTCTCTCCCTCACACACACACAATCGTGCACACTCGCTGACACAATAGGTGCAATAGCATAATTTAAGAGGTATTTAGACAGATACATGAACAGGCAGAGAATAAACTATGTGCAGGCAGATGGGATTAGTTTAGAATAGCATCGTGGTCAGCACAGACATGGTGAGCCAAAGAGCCTGTTGGTGTGCTGTACTGTTCTATATGGTTTATGTTTGTTCTGTCTACCTTTTTTCACTGATTCATGGAACAGGAAGACAGCTATTAACAGCTCAGTAGGTTAATAATTCATTCCCTAATTCATCTGTGCACCTGATCCTAGGTCCAACTCATGGGTTTTAAAATTCCATTCATATTTTTAGTATAAAGTTTCAAATATAAAGAGTTAGATTTTATTTTAAGTAAAATAATCACATATGATCTAATTATCTTTTCCTTACACAGCACGGTACTCCAGTCCAAGGTTACGATCAGTGGGCAAGAAAAGCACAATCAACAGTGAGTTGCCTTCATTCCCAATCAGCCAGGACTTTCATTTCCTGCCACAGTCCAATTCGAAGAATTCAAATAAAGCATTTGCTTTTTGACCAGTACTTCCTGTGCAGGCGTGATTCAATGATAGTTGGATTCGTTTGCTCTTGTCTCGACTGTCTGCACTTGAAATTAAACCTGCATTGTTGGTATTGGTTATTAAGTAGTCTGGTTGTGCTTCCAATTCTACAAAAGTATCATCATTTTCCCATCATAATTCACCTTTTCATTCAGGTAGATAGGATGCACATCATGGGCATCCCTGTGGTCATTCCCTTACTCTAAGTAATCAGCAGGAAGTATGATTGTGATTTGTATGCTGTACTGCAGTCTCATCGTATGGTCTCGCTGAGTTCTGGTGAAATTTTCCTAATGAATGAGGCAGCTTTGCAGAAAAGCTGTATGTGATCTCATAGATTGTGAGTTCTCTTTTAAATATTATTACTCCGTCATTATAGCATTTTGAGTTTTGCTGTAAATTTGCTTTCTTATTAGTTTATATTTTTAGAGGGGGAGCTGATGTTATCTGTTAGCTACTGGATGTGCTAAAGCCCAATTAAACAGCAGGCATGTTTAAGAAGTTTGAAAATGAACGAGAAATAAATCCAATGACAAAGATTATTTAGATATAAATTAACTGGACAACAAACTTTTTAATTCTTATCCTTTAATAAACCAGACTTTCAAGAGTGGCTGTCAGATCTAGATCAATAGGTGCAAAGAAAAGTTGCCCTCCCCATATCAAATTCTGAGGCCCAGTTGTGGTATCCTCCCTCTACAACTGTTCCCTGGAGTGCATTTCAGTCAGTGATGTTCTGTGAAACAAATTTCTGCTGCTCTAGATGGATTTATTTCCCCTCAATTGAACATTTTCTCATAGTATACATTGTACTGAGTTTTACAATGAGATGCACTCTTAACAGGGGTAGAGATACGTATGTGATGGCCTGGTTTCTGTTTTTTGATCGGCTTAATAGGATTCAGATACAATGCCTTTGTTAAGATGTACTAATCTTATCTAATGATGATCACCTTCATGAATGGCTGTTTTCAGAGTGAAGACTCTAGCAATATACATGTGAGGAAATGCAACATTCCTTCTATTTAAATTACACCACACCTTTTCTTTTTCAAGTGGGAGGGAATTTGTATTTACTTTCCCAAACAATTTAGTTAAATTCTGATTTGAGTTATGTTCTATCAAATTGATGAATGTTTCTTGTCTCCCTGAGAATTAGTATTGCTGTACATAAATATGATTCAGAAGCTGCAAATAACTGGAACTGTGTTAATTCTGGTAATGCCACAAAAACAAAGGAAAGTTTCTTCCAACCTCTAAATGTGAGTATGGGTCAGCATCAAACCTTTCAACAGCCATGCAATCAAACGCAGGCTGTGCAAATTTACTGGCTATTCACCATTTATGGCATATTTCTAAATTACCATTTAAGCATGAATGATTTCCAGGGCAAAGTACAACTTCACTAAAATTGACTCCAGGATTCTGAATATTAGCAACTGATAGATTTGATATTTAGAAAAATCTATAAATAATGTTTTATTGCTCTGGCTGTAGTACCTCTGGGCCCTTGTAAAATATGGTATTACCCATTTCTATTGATTTTTGAGTTTCAAACGCAGATAAATGGTTACAAAAGGCCCTTTTGTTCCTTTGGAAGTGTTAAGTGATATGTAAGCAGAGCTATAATTTAATCTGCTTTTATATATCACTTAACAGAGTTTTTCAAAGCAACAGTATAGGTGCTTGTGATTCATAAAAGTCTCACTTAAATCAGGATGAACCCAACTCAGCAAATTACAGTACTTTAATTCTGGCATGGTGGTGGTTGCTCTGAACAGAATGATGACTCAATAAATGGAACTATGGTCTCGAACGACAATTCCTGGTGCAATACTTTGTGCAATGCTGACTGTTGCTGTTCAGACCTGTTAAATACAACATTGCACACAAAGCAGCAGCAATCATTGGCATGCTGACTCCATCATGGTTGAGTGGTTGTCTTTCTGGCATTGCAGTTAAAACTTCCTGGGTTTCAGAAGCTGTACAGCAGTTTAGCAATGCCTGCTTCTTGCCAGAATTAAAAGCTAAATGTGTCAGACTTCATTTGGATGTATGGAATTTTGTTTCACAAAACATATTGACTGCTGAATCTTACAGGAAGAGTCATGAAATTTTTCAGTTGCTTCTCTTCTCCTCCCCACCCCCACCCCCACCATTGATGTCACTGCAATGCATGAAGCTGATAATCCATTCAAATTAGGTCAAAATTCAGTAACTGATAATAAGTAAAAGTTATCCCAATGCAGAAACTCTCATGGATTATGTTTAAATTGTTGATCAGATATAGGTGATCAGATTGTCACAGGTTTCCTTCCTTATGCATGGTGTTCTTATGCCTCTCTCTGTTCTCTTCTGCCCCCAAAAATCTGCTCATTGAGAACTTTTTTGAAATACTTCTCCGTGATGAAATTAAACAGCAGGGGAAAAGAATGTTTTAAAAACAGCTGATCATTTGTGTCTAATATGTTTGAAAAAAAAAGCTTCTAATGGTGCCTATTGCTGTTTAAAAATTGTATGTGTGCATTTGTTCAGGTTGTGACCAAATGTATTTTTAAAGGGAGAAAGAATTTATTTTTAAATTGTGCATGACTCTCCAGTATTGATCTTGTAAATGAAAAGTAATGAATCTCAGTAACTTTACAATCACAATTGCAACTCTTTCACTCAGCGAATGATATCACCACTTTTATCCTGGCCATGGTGGGGTTGATTTTTGTCAGCTATTGTGGATAGTTAGGTAACATGGACTTCAGAATTACCACCAGCACTTCCATAGAATAAATCCTGTCTAATGAATAGAAGTTGTTGTTAAAACACTGCAAATCACACAGTGACGAGGTATAGAAACCCCAATATGGTTTAATTGCTGAGTGAAAATGTAGATCAAGGCTGCCCTTTTTACTGCAGTCAAGTAATTCATAATGTTGGATATGTGTATATAGCTTAAAGGAAGTGGCATCGAAGTTTTGTTAAAAGCTTTTATTCATTTTGGCACAGTATTTTTTTTTAACTAGGATCTTAATTGCATGTTAGGTGCAAATCTCCTTTGTGCCTTGATGTGGTCGAAACGTAAAAGTACTAATTTTATAAATGTCGTGTGAGAGAGCAGCCATAAAATGTAAACTTTTTTTTTCTACTGTTGAGCATTCAACACCTGGTAGCAGTAAAGTGCTTAACCAAATTTTGAATACATTTGTGGAGATCAATCTGGTATTGTTTTCATTGCCTTTATCTCCCTGTTGTATTCTACAGTCCCATCTACAGTCGTGTCAAAATATGTTGCAAATGCAATACACAAATAATAAGTAGTTATCTAATTTGAGTCTTCACTAGAAGCTGCCCAGGCTTATGACCGATGGTGTCTAATCCAGAACCAGGAAATGGCATACTGATCCACAGCCGAGTATGTTTCACCATAGCACAACACATGATAAGGGCTGATCAGGTCTGAATCCTCTGCATAATGTCAAAAGAGTTGGCCAACGAACATAAACAATTGAGACTGGATTATCCAGGCCGTGTACACCACAATTCCTGAACTAACAGTCATTATGGAACCTGGGGAATCATAAATGTCAAGAAGAAACCAGAATACTCAAGTTGCAAGTTTCCAGTGCTACCTGGCTAGATGTTGTGCAGTTAGATGTGTCAGGTAAACTTGTGACAGAAACCAAACCAGGAGTTGTTTCACTGCCATTAACTTGCCCCTGGATTTTCTTCAAGATTAATTAAAACTCCTGCTGTTTTACTAGTACTTAAATTTGCATTCCATTTTTGTTAAGTGAGCATTTGTTAACAGGCAAGAAACATTAAAATTGTCAGTAACCTCCCATCTCATTGTTCTGCTTTAGAGTTGCTACTGAAATTATGAGATCTGCACACCACATAAACTCTTATGTTGTTACTGCAGTAATGAACTCAAGTAATTTTTGTAACACTGATATCCATTTTAGTATTGAGCCTGTGTCTTTCAAACCAGAATTTGAACTGTCCAGCTCAACAAATATCAATCCACCTTGTCCAACATTAATAAATAATCCACATGATAGAGAGATCTTGGAAATGGTCTAATTCTTAAGCATTACAACGGTGTTGTGTCAGTACATTGTAACTTCTTTGTCAATGTACCTCCCAAGTATTGTCTTTTTCATTATAATCTAGGCTAAGTTGGTGTGAAGGGACTCCTATAATTTCTTAACGTTGAATGAAACTGAAATAAATTGTCTTGTAAGTGTGTCATGTTTTCACTGAACATGAGTTTAAGACTGGGGTCAAAAAAATGTTGACATTCTCATCAGTGCAAAGTTGCATTTGGTGACTGCTCCCTTTTCTTGTGTTGTCCAAGGTGATAATTGTCATATTTTGTGTCTAATTTTTAAATAAAGATTATTCGTAACAATACTGTGTGAATTTTTTGAGTTTTTAATTTTATCTTTATTCTCCTTCATTAGTTCTTCCTCAAACCAAAATGGCAGGTGGTTTGATCGTTGACTTACATTTCTACCATGTGAATTTACTTTAAAGTTTGGCAGGTAAATTTCATCCTCTGTACTGTTTTTTTATTATCCATTAAATGCAGAGGTAACCAGATCCAATTTTTGATCGTGAGTGGATATAAGACTCCCATGTTTACACCCTAGCCATATTTGCTAGTCTTTCTTAGTCTTAAATAAATTTAATTTTTTATATCTTGTGGCATCATAGAATGTTGTGGTCTTCATGTTTTCAAATTCCTGATGCTCAGCATGGAGCTGGACTGGTTCTTAACTGAATGAGAGCAGGTTATATGGACAGCCATGTGTTTGATTGGTTTTGATTGCTTGAAGGCACAGGGGAGGCAGTTTACAGAATGCATTTCCCATGTTGACCTTGGGATTTCCTGTCTCCCAGGAGATTCCATGGCTATGTTGACGTGTCAGTTCATAATGCTCCAGAAATGGAGTGTGGCTCAGGTTTGCTGGGGAAGCTGGGTTTGTTTTCCCTTTATTGGTAGAAGGCTGTGTTACCAGGCATATGAGTTGGTATTTGTTATCGCCGGAGCAGTTAGACCATTGATGAGAGAGGTGCAGCTACTGACTAGTCAATAGGATATTTTTAAACATCGTAGTTTCCTTTGCAACCTTCTTCTTTGTGTCAGTTGTGGCTCAGTGGTTAAGATGCTTATCTCTAAGTCAGATTGTTGAAGGTGCTGTCATTTGGATGAAACTTTACACCAAGCCCATGTTTGTTCCCTCAGGTGGATATTAAAAGTTTCATCACATTTTCAAAGGAGAGCAATGTAGTATCTGGTGTCCTTGCCGCTATTTATCCCTCAGTCATTATTTCATTGCAGATAGGCTGGTCAATATATCATTTAAGCTTTTGGAAGCTTACTGCACAAACTGGATGACAGTGTTTCAACGGTTGTATCGGTGACTTTATTCAAGTGGTACTTAATTGGCTATAAATCACTTTGGGGCAACTTGTGAAGTCTCTCTGTAAATTATGTAAATGCTAGTCTGTTATTTTAACCAACACATTTGCTCTTTCCCTTGTGAAAGCAGTAATTGTTGCTGGGATACAGATGCCCACTGCTCTCCTTAACTGTTTGAGCAAGGGAGGGAAACATCAGTGAAGTTTGATCTTGCCCTCAATGAACATGTAGTGCCTTTTGAAGTTGCTTTTTTTTCCACAGGTGGCTGCTTCGTGTTAGTTACGGCTGTCAGTATGACCCAGTGCCTTCAGATGAGAGACTGAGACTTTGAAAATGGGGCCAATTAATCCCAGCTTCATTTTGGAAAGCATTGACTGCAATGAGTTATGCAATTGAAGTATCAACAATGTCTTAAATGCATTCTGGAATACTATGTGAAATTCCATTAATCAAATTATTAATATTTTATTTAGAGTGTTCTCTGTGCAAGGTTTATCTGTGTTTGGCTGTGCTATTACCTGAAGCCTACTTTGTTGATAAAATCAATAAAATGATCCACAACAACCCTCTGGGACCAATGGACAAGGAGTCAAAGGCAAAAGAATGTTGCTTTGTTTGCAAACATCTGTGTGTAATATCACGCTAGCCATACTTAAAACCCATTAAACCTCAAACTCGGTAGGATTCCAAACCTGTTATCTTGATATATTTATCAGTACTGATTATGTTATTACAAATAGTTGTTATTTTAATTGTGTTAGTGTTTGGGTAAGGTTATCAAAGAGATCACGTTACAGTAAGATGTCCTTTGAGGCCACAAGGAGTGCTTTGATTCACAAATTGGGTGTGAATGATTCTTTTGGTTGGCCAATGACAAGCTTGTTTGCTGTAGTGAAATTAACATTTTTTAAAAGCCCTCTCTTTTACATATCTGGCAGCAGAATCAGGGGTCCTGACACAAACTATTTTCAACTGCTGTTTGTTTGCTTTTGCAAACCACATATTGGAATATGCTGTCCCAGTGGAGCAGAATACTTCCTAGTGGTTGAATAAATGACTTGCTCACCATTCTGTTGTATTGTTGAGAGGGTCCTTTGTGTTAACTGCTTTCTCTTGGCTGATTTGAATGTTGTATTTGGATGCTATGGAGAGTGAGGAGTTGAATCATTTGTCATAAAATACACACGCTGTGAATTACTCTGGAAGTTTCAAACTTTATGTGACTGGTCCAGTTAAATTTCTGGCCACCTTCTAATGGTGAGGCATTCAACATGGAAATGTCATTGTAAGTCCAGAGAAGATGATTGGACTGTTGTGGAAATTGTCACTTGTGTGGTGAACATGTTACTTGCCCTTAGCAGCCAGTCAGAATGTTGCACAGGCCTTGTTGTGTTCAGTCATAGACTGCTTAATAGCCTGAGGAGCTGATAATGAGACAACAAGGTGCAGGGCTGGATGAACACAGCACGCCAAGCAGCATCATAGGAGCAGAAAGGCTGACGTTTCGGGCCTCGACCCTTCATCAGAAAAGGGGGAGGGGAAGGGTGTTCCGAAATAAATAGGGAGAGAGGGGGAGGCGGATAGAAGATGGATAGAGGAGAGGATAGGTGGAGAGGAAACAGACAGGTCGAGGAGGCGGGGATGGATCCAGTAAAGGTGAGTGTAGGTAGGGAGTTAGGAAGGGGATAGGTCAGTCCAGGGAATGAGTTGTTTTGTGGACATTGAGTGGCTTCCCAGGCAATTCAGAGAGGAGCGACGAGTTAATCACATTGTTGTGGTTTTGCAATATCACGTAGGCATTGTTAGAGGCAGAAGACTTTCTCCCCTAAAGGATGTTAGTCAACCAGATTGGGTTGCTTTAAAAAAAACAATATGGTGGTTTTGTGGTTACTGTTACTGTATCAGTTTATGTTTTAAATTTATTTAACACATGGATTTAAATGCATTTAAATTCCCCATCTGCCTTGGAAGGGTCTGAACACATTATTTGTTAAATCCAGTAATCTAGTCAAAATGCTACTGTGCCTGGATTTACTATTCTTCAAAAGCTAATACATGTTAAGTGCTTAACAATTCTCAGTTGATGCTTTCTCTTAGTAATATGGAGACACTTTAAGTGCTAATTGGGATAGGTTTTGAACAGACCTAGCAACTAACTATTGGGCAAACATGAGGGCTGTGGGTCATCAGTCACAAGAAAAGTATACTCAAATTCAATCTGCAGGCTCATGGCCTGGCTAAGCCCTACTGAATATTACCATCAAGCCAAGGGATCAATCTTGGTTAAATGAAATGTGCAGGAGTGCATGCCAGGAGCAGCATTAGGCATACCTAAAAATGAGGTGTCAACCTAGTGAAGTCATGACATAGGACTATTACCATGCCAGACAGCATGAGGAGAAAGTGACAGAGCTAAGTGATTGCTCAAAAAAATCACGTCTCATCTAATCTCTACAATAACTCATGAGTGGATATTGCCAATGAAACAACTTGTTGGAGGGGAAGGCTACAAAAATATCCCAATCCACGGTGTGAGAAAATGCAGCACATCAGTGCAAAAGATAAGGCTGAAGTGTTAGAAAAATTTTCAACCAGATGTGCCGACTAGCTGAGCCATCTCAGCATGTGGACGACCCCAATATCACAGATGCCAGTCTTCAGCCAATTTGATTCACTCCAAGTGATAGCAAGAAATGGCAGAAGGCACTGGAAACTGCAAAGGATGTGGACCCTGGCAACATCCCAGCAATAGAGCTGAAGACCTGTGCTCAAGAATTTGCAGTGGCCTAGCCAAGCTGTCCTGTGTAGCTACAATACTAGCATCCAACCTGACAATTATTGCCCCATCAGTTTATCCTCTAAAACCAGAGAAGTTATGGAAGAGGACATAATGCTTTCAAGTAGCACTTCCTTAGCAATAACTTGCTCGCAGATGCTCAGCTTGGGTTCCACTAGCACCATTCAGTGCCTAGCCTCATTACAGCCTTAGTTCAAATGTGGACAAAAGCTGAAATCCATTGTGAGGTAAGAGTGACTGTCCTTGCCATTAAGGTCACACTTGACAGTGTGTGATCTCAAGGAGCCTTAGCAAAATAGCAGTTAATGTACAGGTTCAGGACAACTCTTGTAGGAGTTTCACAACGGTATCTCTTATGCCTAACCACTCAGCTCCTTTATCAATGACCTTCCCTCCATCATAAAGTCAGAAATAGGGATGTTCACTGATGATTGCACAATGTTAAGCACCATTCACGCTTCCGAAGCAGTTCATATCCAAGTGCAACAAGACTTGTCAGTCTAATCCTGGCTATATTCCAAGCGACAAGTAACATTTCTGTCACAGAAGTGCCTGGCAATGGCCATCTGCTATTAGAGAGAATCTAGCCATCGCCCCTTGACAGTCAATGGAATTACCATTGGTGAATTCCCCACAATTAAGTAGGAGTTACGGTTGACCATAAACTGATCTGACAAAGCCACGTAAATAGTGATTTCAAAAGCAAGTCAGATGCTGGGAGTCTGGTGGTGAGCAACTCCCCTCCTGATTCCCCAGAACCTGTCTGCTGAATACAAGGCACAAGTCAAGAGTGACAGAATACTCCCCACTTGCTTGGATGTGTGCAGCTCCAACAACACTAAGGCCAGATACCCTCCAAGTTCCTTGATTGGCAAAACATCCTCAAACATTCACTGTCTCCACTACAAGAGCTGTTGTTACAAGATGCACTGCAGAAATTCACCAAGGCTCTTGCCAAAGCACCTTCCAAACTCTCCACCATCTAGAAATTTGAGGACAGTGGATCCATGGGAACACTATCACCTGCAAGTTCCCTTGAAGCCACTTACTATCCTGACTTGAAATAAGTCAACCTTTCCTTCACTGTCACTGGGACATAATCCTGGAGCTTCAACCTTAACTGTGCTGCTGGTGTAGCTGCATCAAATGGACTGTATCAGTTCAAGAAGGCTGCCCACTACCAGCTTCTCAAGGACAATTAGGGATGGGCAGCAAAGCCCACATCCCCTGAAAGAATAAAATAAGTGGTGTAGGTTCTCTTTACTTTATCTTACTGCATGTTTGAGAAAGACAGCAAAAAAGGATACCTGCGGCTATTGATGCATGAGGTCAGTTTTGTTAGCTGGGCAGTTGGTTTATGATGCAGAGTGATGCCAACAGCATAGGTTCAATTCCTGCACTGGCTGAGGGTACAGTGAAGGACTCTTCTTCTCAACCTCTCTCTCCTTCAACCTCTCCCCTTAGCTGAGGCATGGTGATCCTTGGGTTAAACCACTACCATTTGTATCTTACGAGAGAGCGGCCCTACGGTCCAGTAGGACTATGATGGGACGTGACTAGTGCATTAGGAATTCACACCACTGTTCATCCTTTTTTGTGTGAGCTCTTTGCTCCTGTTGTGGTAGACGTAAACTACTTGGCTGTCTAAGGAAAAGAAGCTCTTGTCTTAAACAAGATATGATTTATTACACAGTAGCAACTATATACAGAGATCATGAGGAAAACGCAAATAATACGACTTATTCCTTTGAGATCCTTACATGTTCTCCCACCAAGTCCATATGACATCATCATAGTGGTGCTTAAGGCAATCCTTTGTTTTAACTCTTTCAGACCCTTGCATTCTATACAAACAGTTGCTATTGGAGGAAAAGATTTAAGAGTGCAGCTCTTAAACAAAATACCTCTACATTAACCTGGAGCAACACAGGGGAGTTGGAACCATGCAACAAAGAAGGAGGACGTTCAGTCCATAATGTACCTACAGGCACTTTGAAAAAGAATACCAAATTAGTACCCTTGCTTTCCCCTTATAGCTCTGCCAATTATCCCTTTCCAAGTATTTATCCAATTCCTCTTTGAATGTTTGTATTGAATCTGATTTCTCCATCCTTTTGGACTGTACATTCCACATCATTAAACTATTTTTTCAATGTACTAAATTGTTTATGTCCCATCGAGTTCTTTTGCCAAAAATCAATGGCCTCTGGTTATTAGCCCTCTTAGTGGAAGCAGCCTCCCTTGCTACTCATTATTTTGAACACTATTAATTCTTCGGTAAAACATCAACTCAGTCTTGCTGTATAAACACGTCGAAGAATTTCTGTAAAGATCTGATGTTTTCTTTCAGAGACAGGTGTGGTTTAACATAGACATCCTCAGGGTTAAACATCCCCACCATATAAAGCTGAGTAAGAATATCTTAACAAATATATATTCCACTGGCAATTTAAAAAAAAGTGAAAGTGGGGAGAAAAAGAATTTTATCTCCAAAACTTTGAAATTGCACCTCAGCTGAGTCGCTAATCCAATTATCCTGGCTTCCTCAGTATCTCGGATGCTAGGCTTCAGCCAGTTTGTTGAAATCATGTGGAGTGAATCAATCAGCTGATGCAACAAAAACTATGGACCCTCACGAATATTGCAAATCTCCAATACTATCGCAGCAATCAAGAATTAGCCATGCTCCTGGCCAGATTATAATGAGACTGCTATAATCCTACCATCTACCTAACAATAGAACAATGGCAAGTTATGTTCTATTCACAAAATGCAGGGCAAATTCAATTACGGCCATCTCCTGTCCCATTAGTGTATTCTCAAACCCGAGCAAAGTGATGGAAGGTGTTGTCAAATATCACTTACTCATTCACACTCTGTGCAACATTACTCAGTTTGGGTCCTGCCTGGAACACACAGCTCCAGACTTTGTTACAAGCCTTAGTAGAGTCATGGACAAAAAAGCTTGAATTGAAGAGGTGAGGTACATGTGTCTGCCCTTGACATCAAAGCTGCATTTGACCAAGTGGCATCAAGAAGTCCCTAACAAATTTTAAATAAGTGAGAAAAGAAGGCAACTTTCCACATGTTGGAGTTTACCAAGCACAAAAATAATTATGGTTTTTAGGGGCTAATTGTCTGATCCCCAGGACATCTTGGCAGGAATAAGATCAGCAATGGGAATGTTTACTAATAATTGCACATGATTCAACATATTCATGGTTCCTCCGGTATTGACCTGTTTGCATGCACAGACTTGGACAACATTCTGGGTTGGGCTGATAAATGGTAACATTCACACCATTGCACATGTTAAGCAATGAGTCTCCGAAATGAAAGAATCTAACCGTTAAAAGGTATTGTCATTATTGAATTCTTCGCTATGAATGTTGTGGTGCAGTGATGAGGGGTTGGGGGAATACCATTGAATAGAATCTGAGCTGCGCCAGCCATATCAATATTGTGGCTACGAGAGCAAGTCAAAGGGTAGGAATTCTTCAGTAAATAAGTCATTTCCTCACCAAAGCTGTCCATCATCCACAAGGTACGGATGTGATGGTATCTTCATCAGGTTGGATAAACGGACCTCCAACGATAGTCATGAAGCTCAACATCATTCACAACAAAGCAGCTTACTTGATCAGTAATCTGTCCACCAGCTTCAGCATTCACACCCTTCAACATCAGTGTATTGTAGCAGTGTGTGTACTGTCTACATGCGCTGCAAATATTCATCAAGGCTTCTTCGAAAGCACCTTCTAAACCAAGACCTAATACCACCTGGAAAAACAAGGGCGGCAGACACATAGGAATATGCAACCTACAAGTATCCCTGCAAACCACACACCATCCTTGATTTGGAATTACATTGCCATGCCCTCATTGACCCTCAGTCCAAATTACAGAAATCCATTCCTATCAGCATTGTGCATGTTGCTGTGCAAGATGGACTTGAAAGAGAGAGCTCACCACCTTTGTGTAAGCATTTGGAGAAGGACAACAAATGCTGGCCTTGACCAATGGTGCTCAAATTCCAAAAATGAGTCTTTTTTTTAAAATACAGTTTTTCCTTTCAGGTATTAAACTTTATCCTTGGCCTATAGTATCATTTGTATTTTGCTGTTAATATTAAGATGGCGAATTTACAGGACAAAAACAGACCATTCAGCTGAACCGCTCCGTGCCTGTATTTATGGTCCACAAAAGTGTCCTTCACCCTACTTGATCTGAGCAGAAATTCTGTTCCTTTCTCTCTCGTGTACTTAACTAACTTTGTTAAATGCATCTATGTTATTCCATGTGGGGTCAAGTTACATTTTTTAACCAATCTGAGTAACTATATTTCTCCTGAATTTCTCATTTAATTTATGAAGGATTGTCTTATATTTATCTAATTTTGGACTCCGCAACAAGCACAAACTATTTTCTCTGTCTATCCTTTCAAGCCCCTCTATAAGTTTCAAGAATAGGTCTCTGCTTTACTGGAGAAGGAAGCCCTAATTTGTTCAGTCTTCCCTAAGCATAACTTTCTACCAGTTACTTTGTTTTAATGGCACACGTTTAGCTTCTTGAGCTTTTGAAGTAAATGAATTAAAAACTGAACTCATGTTTTTGTGGTGCATTAATTATTTCTGAGTAATTTACAAAGTGATGCCCCCAAAACGTGCAGGTTAATTAAGGGATCCATATTTGTCACAGTTTAAGCACAGTTTATGTATAAGTGCTGAGCACAGCTATGTTGTGCATGTGTCTTGTATATGTCATTGTACACTTATGTGAATTATTCTATGATGGCCATTGGAAAAAGTTTGCAATTGCATGTGTTCTCTAGAGGACTGTCTGAACTTGAACATTACAACTGAGCTATGGGGGAGGGACTGCTTCTTTCACATGGCACACATTGGCTGTGTTCTTGCAGGAAGCTGGAATTTTAACTTACAGCAATTATATCGGGTTATATAAAAATAGGTGGGGGGGAAACCATCCAGTTGCATGTAAGAGTACTTCTTGATGTAAAGGCTAAAGAAAAAGAGTAAAAGAGGCAGGTGCTAAGAATGACACAAAGAATCTGCAAGAGGCATATATGCAGGTTAAGCAAGTGGGCCAAAGCTTGCAGATGGACAATGCGGGAAAATTAGAGACATACAGCATGGAAACAGACATCTCGGTCCAACCAGCCCATGCCGAACGTAATCCCAAACTAAACTAGTCTCACCTGCCTGCTCCTGGCCCATACCCCTCCAAATATTTCATATTCATGTGCTTATCCAAATGTCTTTTAAACTTTGTAATTGTGTTGACATCCACCACTTCCTCAGGAAGTTCATTCCACGTGCAAACCTGTGTAAAAATGTGAGATTACGCACTTTGGCAGAATAGAAGAGTTGAATATTGTTTAAATGGAGAAAGATAGCTGAGAGCTAAAGCACTGAAGGATTTGAGGGTTCAGTGGGGTCCTTTCTTTCAAAGGGGATGATGCATAAAAATAGGAAAGTTATTAGCCAGGCTGAAGTACTGTGAACTGGTTTGGGCTCCTTATCCAAGGAAAGATATACTGGTATTGGAGGCAGTCCACAGAAAGTTCACTAGGTTAATCCCGGGAACAGAGGGACTGTGTTATGAGGAGAGGATGAGTCCGCTGGAGTTTAGAAGAGTGAGAGACGCTCTTATTGAAGCAAATGAGATTCGTAGAGAACTCAACAGGGTAGATGTGCAAAGATTGTTGCTACTTGTGGGAGAGTCTAGAACCAGAGGGCGTGGTCTCAGAATAAAGGGTTGCCCATTTAAGTTAGAGACTGGGTTGTTAAATATATTCAAGGTTGAGATAGATTTTTAATCAGTAAGAGAATTCTCCACTTTTGGTCCCTGGGGTTGTAAAATCCACATTCTAACCACCCGTAGGGTAAAGAAGCTTCTTCTGGGTTCTGATTGGTTTTCTGGAGAAGGGTCCCGACCCGAAACATCAACTTTCCTGCTTCTCTGATGCTGCCTGACCTGCTGTGATCTGCAGCATCTATTGTTTTCAAAGTTCATGGTCTTCACCAGGCAATGGGGGGATTTGAATCCATGCCCCTAGAACAATAGCCTGAGGTTCTAGATTACTAGTTTAGTGATATCATCTACCCAAAATGAGTGTAGTGTGGACAGATGTGAAAGGTTATTTTCTGAGTGTAGATATGTGAAACATGGATTAATGCTGAAAAAAGACAATTTCAAAACTAGATAGTTACATGAAGGCAAAAGGAGAAGGACATGTTGAAAAGGTGATATTGTATAAAATCAGGGTGCCAGGAGGTTTGTTTGGAGCATAAACCAGATGGGTTGAATCGTCTGCTTCTATGCTATAAATCCTACCTAGTTTTGTCAGACACCAAACAGCTCTCTCTTCTCATACAATATAATCTATAGGAAGGATGTTGTTAAACTTGAGAGAGCGCAGAAAAGATTTACAAGGATGTTGCCGGGACTGGAGAGTTTGAGCTATAGGGAGACGCTGAATTGGCTGGGGCTATTTTCCCTAGAGATTCGGATACTGAGGGGTGACCTCATAGAGGTTTATAAAGTCATGAGGGGCATGGATAGGCTGAATAGCCAAGGTCTTTTACCGAGGGTGGTGGAGTCCATAACTAGGTTTAAGGTGAGAGGGCAAAGATTTAAAAACGACCTGAGAGAAGGGTGCATGTGAGTCTAGAATGATCTGCCATAGGAGGTGGTGGAGGCTGGCATAATGACAACAGTTAAAATGCATCTGGTTGGGTATATGAATGGGAAGGGTTTAGAGGGATATGGGCTAAATACTGGCAAATGGGACTAGGTCAGATTGAGATGTCTGGTTGGCACGGGTGAGTTGGATCGAAGGATCTGTTTCCGTGCTGTATGATTCTATGATTCTAAGTCTTGTTCTCCCTTTACCTTGGTATTCATGCAAATTATCCTGATGGGTGCAAGATGAAAAGCTTCAATAAAATGTGTCTTTTTCAGTAACACTGAAGTTCTGTATGACCAAACAACAACTTGGTATTCAAATGGCTGTTGTTTGTCTTATTTAAATGTCGGAATTATGGAATGCTGCAACATAAGTAGCAGCCATTTGGCCCATCTTACCCGCACTGGCTCCTTGCCAGAGCTATCCAATCGATTCGCTTACTCTTTCCAACTGGTCCTGTAAAATTATTTTCTTCCCTGTTTTTTTTGTAGGATATTGTTCACCTAACCAATTGCAAAACTGCAATTCATCTTCATCAGTGTCTTTTCACCAATCGTGATATTGCCTCAAGCCCAACGCTGAGACCTACCTTTCCTGCAATCAAAAGCCACAAAGTTCACTGTTGATAGAGTGGATTCCCAGTTATGATATTGGATCCAACTGATTTACAGGTAGAAAGCCAACTGTGCAGAATTCTGTAGGATTTATAGCTTTCAAACAGGCTGTTCAGCCCATTTACACTCCAAAAGAACCTCCTTGCTCCCCGAATTTATATTGTCTAATGAGCACATCTTCTTTCGCCCAAGTGCAAATATCTGCTTGCTCTGGTTATGGTCAGTCATAATCAAAATGAATGATGGATCAGACTCAAAGAGCAAAATGGCCTACTCTTGCTCCTATTTTCTATGTTTTGTCTGATGGACAATGGATGTTCTACTTCTTGTTTTCATATATGAGACTTCTGCGGGCTAATGTTACTTTTAAAAAGGACAGATATTGAATTAAAATGACTGCTGGGATCACCTGACCAGGTTAACCAAAGTTCACAAAACTACCAGACTGAGGTGCAACTGATATTGTTAAAAGGCACTAAAACTCAGATCTGTATCTCTGGGACAAATCACACCTCTTCTTTAAGTTACACGTTGAGATGAAAGTTATTTGCAAATACTCCGGCTTGAAATCAAACAAGGATGCCAGATACACAACAGCTTTGGAGGAACAAAAGGATGCGAAAAAGAAATATGAACTAAGACCATCAGAGAGGCTAGAAGCATCTCTCTGACTATGTTTCTCATCATCTCAGAAAACAGTACCTGATGAGAAAGGAACTTGGGAGAATGATGGCTCATTGTTAGTACTGCTGCCTCACAGTGCCTGGTACCCGGGTTCCATTCCACATTCTCCCTGTGTCTGCGTGGATTTCCTCCGGGTGCTCCGGTTTCCTCCCACAGTCCAAAGATGTGCAGGTTAGGGTGGATTGGCCATGCTAAATTGCCCCATAGTGCCTAGGGTTGTGCAAACTAGGGGTGTTAGCTGTGGGCAATACAGGGTTACAAGGATAAGGTGAGTCTGTATAGGATGACCTTCGAAGGGTCATTGTGGACTCTATGGGCCGAACGGTCTGCTTCCTCACTGTAGGGATAGCAAAACTAATCACTCAAGTTATCTATGTATCCTGCATCTTGTAGAGTTAGTAATTAACTAACTGGCTTCCTGTCTAAAAACTAACATTTGAAAGACTCTGAGGACTTATATATTGCTTTGTCTTATTTCTCTCTGTCTGTACCAGACACCGTCCCTTTTAAACGTGTTACCTGTATTTGTGCGTGTGTATTTCAGGTTGCATCTTTACTCTTTTTATAGGATTAGTCGGGATTAAAATTCTTTTTTCTTTCACGCAAGACAAGCTTGTAATTTGGCTCCTTTATTTGATATAGTTAATTACATTTTAGTGGAAGCTGCACGCTGAATTAGAAATAAAAAATAGTTGTCACGACCTACCAAAAGTGGTTAAGAAGATGGGAGCCAATCACCTCTACTCACCTGATTGTGCTTATGTTCGTCTGTTATTCTCTACTTTTGGTCCCTGGGGTTGTAAAATCCACATTCTAACCACCCGTAGGGTAAAGAAGCTTCTTCTGGGTTCTGATTGGTTTTCTGGAGAAGGGTCCCGACCCGAAACATCAACTTTCCTGCTCCTCTGATGCTGCCTGGCCTGCTGTGTTCCTCCAGCTCCATACTGTGTTATCTCTGACTCCAGCATCTACAGTTCTTATCTCTTCTGGTTTCTGATTGGATTTATTAGTAACTATCTTATATTTATGATCCTACTTTTGGATTCTTCCACAAGTGGAAACTTTCATAATTTTAAGGTTTGCCATTTATGTCACATTTTAGAAATAAGAGCCCCCAGCCTCTTCGGTCTTTTCTGATATGTCCAACTTTCCCATTCTTATGTCCTTCTTCTTGTGCCTAAATGTAAAGGTTAAGGAGCCTGTTTGGAAGAAGAAAAATCTTACCTGATCTCAGAGACTGTAAGGTGTAATTTTGTCAACTTGTACGTTCGCCAGATTCTGGTGCACCAATGTTGATTGAAGCAATTTGTTTTGTTAACTTATTTCATTTTGTTTGCTTTGTCCAGTTCTGGTTGCCCTGTTAAAGGAAGGATATTTGATTTATTGTTGTCACATGTACCTAAGTACAGTGAAAGGTTTTGTTTTTTGAGCAGTACAGGCAGATCATAACATACAAGGAGATGAGATCATTGGGTGCTTAGGGACAGAGCAAGGCAACAACTGCACAGAAGGTGCACAAAAGCAAGCTCAGCATTAGATTTTATTATTAAGCTGGATAGGGTTCGGAAGAGATTTACCAGGATGTTGCCAGGACTGGGGGTGGTGGGGGCGATTGTGGCTTGAGTTACAAGGAGAGGCTAGATAGGTTGGGACTTTTTTTCACTGGAGCATAGGAAGTTGAGAGGTGACCTTATAGAGGTTTATAAAATCATGAGGGGTATAGATAGGGTGATTAGCAAGGATCTTTTCCATAGGGTGGGGGATTTCAACATTAGGGAGCATATTTTTAAGGTAAGAGAAGAAAGAATTTATAAAGACATGAGGGGCAAATTTTTTACACAGAGCATGTGGAATGAACTTCCAGAGGAAGTGGTAGATGCGGGTACAGTTACAACATTTAAAAGACATTTGGATGACTATATGAATAGGAAACGTTTGGAGAAATATGGACCATGTACAGGCAGGTGGGACTTGTTTAGCTTGGGATTGTGGTTGGCATGGACTGGTTGGATCGAAGGGTCTGTTTCCGTGCTGTATAACTCTATACCTGGCTGGATCACATTGACCCTAGGAGTGCATATTTCCAACCAGCTATTTATTTGTAACGTGGGCACATTAAGGAAGCAGGTGAAAGAGGAAAAATCTACCAGCAAAAGTCTCCCGTGAATGCAAGTTTTTTTTAAAATATTCCTTCCTATGAATGCTGCTACTTAAGACTTAACATGCGCCCACGTGCTATTACTTAGAGCTCTCCATAAGCTAGTTGTGGCTCGCAAAAAGCTGAGCAGATCCTACTTGGACTTCTGAAAGCTGAAACTTCAAAACAAATACTGGAGAATCCCAACTGGAGCTTGTACTGGAATTTTAAGATTGTAGGCATATGGTTTCAAATGTCTCAATGATTCTTGACCTATAAGACAGATTGTCATTCAATCAAAGTTCCCAACACTGCTACCTCTGCATTCCAGACCAGCATGATGAGAGATCCTGAATTTAGACATGGTTTTGGTTGGGGGGGAAGCAACTTTCAACAGACCAAATGGAGACATGTCCATCATCAAATGATTCTGACATTTGAGGAGAACAGAGTTAAGTCAATAGTCACTTGGATGATAATGATCTGATTGGGAATTGTCAGCACGTATTGGCAAATGGGAATTCATGTTCGACAAACCTGTTGGAGAGATTGCTAACAAAATTGATAATGGAGAGCCAATGAATGTGGTATATTTAGATATTCGGAAGGCTTTTGTTCAAGACTCTGTAGGAGGCTGGCCAAAAATAATTTAATGCATTTTAAATAGGTGGTAATGTACCAACTGGCTGGTAGTTATAGTAGTAAAACATCCTGAAAAACATCACAGAATGGGTTTCAACAAAAGTTTACAGTAAGCTGTGTAAGGAGATATTTGGACAGGTTAGACATAGGTAGAAATACCTTCAAAGAAAGGAGAGAGAGCCTGAGGGAGGAAACTCTTGAACTCAGATCATTGACAGCTGAAAGCAAAGGGACCAATGGTGGACTGATGAAAATCAGAGATGGGCAAGGGCAGGTTTTGGAGGACTGCAGAGATTGTAAAGAGGGCTGGAGAAGATTACAGAGTCGGTGAGGAATTTACTGGCACCTTGACCTTATGTGCTGCTTGGCGCTTGTTCTGAACTCTTATTTGTATCTTTCTATGCAGAATTACAATTCCCTTGTACATAATACCGCCAGCATTTCTATGTAAAAGACCAAACTCTATCTTGTTATCTTTTTTATACTGGGCATGAAACCAAAAGGAGCACTGCACCAAAGTTCTTGTTGCAACCTGAATTTTGACTTGTTTGGTCATTTTATACATCTTTTGAATTTTTTTTTGACTTTATGACATTGCATCACCCAGGCTGATTCATCTTTCTTGTGCCAAGCTGGTTTGAAGTACAAGTCTAACTACAGACTTAAATCAACCCATCAAAAGACACCGAATCTTCGCAATGTTTGGGAGGTCTTGCCAGCAATAAACTTCTAAAGTGAGTGCAGATGGATTTGACAAAACAATCATTATCTCTGCACACCAGCACTTCTGAAGAAGGGTCACTTGACCCAAAAGGTTAAGTCTCCACGGATGCTGTGAGACCAGCTGAGTTTTTCCAGCGATTTCTGTTTTCGTTTCTAATTTCTGATTTCCAGCATCTGCAGTTCTTTTGTTTTGTTTTTGTTTAATCATTATTCACTTTGGAATGAGCTGCCAGAGGAAGTGGTGGAGGATGGTACAATTGCAACATTTAAAAGGCATCTGGATGGGTATATGAAAAGGAAGGCTTTAGAGGGATATGGGCCAAATGCTGGCAAATGGGACTAGATTATTTTCAGATATCTGGTCAGCATGGACAAGTTGGACCGAAGAGTCTATTTCTGTGCTGTACATCTGTATGATTCTGATTTGTCTTGAAACTATAGTGAAGGTTCAGAGAAGCTCCTAGATGAAGTAAAGCCATTTGCAGGTTCTTCCATGTTAAGCATTTTTAACCTGATCATAAATGCTTCTTAAGCCTTCAGGTGAAGCAGCTTGGGGAAGGGAGTTGGCACCAAAGATTGCAGCAGGAGGGAAGATGACCATATTAGAATGCTTAGTTGGGCAGTCTACAGCTAGAGGTGAACCATAGTGAACTGCCATGGTATAGGCTTTGCTTCCTGCAGTGCAAAGCTTATAGTTAGCTCCTGTAACATAAGTTCTAGATGTGGATAACACGGCATTGAAAGATTCAGTAGACATTTATTACAGCTTCTAATATATATAAATATTGGTCTATATTAGGGTCATATTATAATATTGTGTGCACTTCGACATCTTTGCAAATAAGCTACTCAGTCACCAATGTATCATGCTTCAAGTGGCCCCAGTTAAGTCTGAGACCCCCATTACCCTCAGGCTACGTGCTCTGATAAGGTGAGGATATCACAAGCTTGTGTCTTGAAAGATATGCTGCATACCAACTGTGAGATATAACAACAAAGGATGTTGTTGTTCAGATTAAGTGATCGGAATGTGAGAATGGCAGAAAAATAGTGTGTCTACGTGGGAATTCGAAAGGACGGACAGTCCCACTGGGTTGGGGGGAGGGGAGAGAGGACATGGTGACACAGAATGTAACATGTAGGGCTAAAAGAAAGGGAAGGAATGGGAGTGAGTTCACAATCTGAAGGTGTTGAACTCAATGTTAAGTCCAGAAGGTTGTAAAGTGCCTAGTCTGAAGGTGAGATGTTGTTCCTCCAGTTTGCGCTGATTTGCTGGAACACTGCAGCACGCCGAGGACAGACAAGTAAGGCATGCCAGAAGGACGCTGTGTTAAAGTGACTGGCTACAGGAAGGTCAGGACCATGCTTGCACAAGGACCGGAAGTTTTCTGCAAAGCGGTCACCCAGTCTGTGTTTGGTTTCTCCAATGTAGATGCAGACACATTGGGTGCCACGAGTGCAAAGACCAGATTGGAGGAGGTACAAGTGAACTGCTGCTTCACCTGGAAAGACTGTTTAGGCCCTTGGGTGGTGAACAGGGAGACAGGTATCCTAACTTCTTAATCTATCTTCATCACTGAAGTTTCTCATTCTTGGAACCATTCTTGTAAATTGCTTCTGCACTGCATTCATACCTTCCTTATAAAGTGGCACCCAAACTGTAGACAATTGATCATTTGCAGTGAGCACAGTGACCACACAGAGAACTCTATTCAATGTCTACAGTCTGGAGTAGAATTATTCTACTGTTAGGTATCCAACCCACACGAGTAAAGACCACCTTAACCCACATTAAAGCACCTTTCATCAGCTTATGTAGAGAAGTATTCTTGACTCGTGGAGTGGACAAACAATATTGCTGTGGAGTAGAGAAAGTAGTAATAGTAGCAATGGCTGCCTTTGAAGCATCAATGTGATTAATTCATAGATCTGGGTTAGAAAGTGAAATAAAGCATGGCATTGTTAACTCATCAGTCCCAGTCCTCCATAGGCCATTTACAACACATTGCCTCATAGAAATTCTTTCCCAGTCACTGACAACATTAATCGGGAAGTCCTGGCTCCATTAAGCTATATGCTTGAAGAAATTCCATCTCAACTCAAGTCTTGCTCGGGTCTTGTTAATTCTGAACTTCTGTGATCTAATTGTTGACAGTTCAGTTGAATAATTCACTTGTATCCACATTACCTGCTGCTCTCTGTCTTGTTAAAATTTGGATCACATGTCCGCGATTGTCTTCACTTGTTGAACCAGTCGTAGCCTAAGCTGTAAATAACATAATCACTACTCCTTGCTGATTCTTCTTCATCTTCTCCTTTTGAGGTAGATTGACCATAAAACATAAAACAGTACAGGATCAGGCCCTTTGGCCCTGTGCCAGCTATGATGCCATTCTAAAGTAAAACCCATCTGCCTGCTCATGGTCTATATCCCTCTATTCCCTGCCTATTCATATGTCTATCTAAATCCCTCTGAAACATTCCTATTGTATCTGCTTCTGCCAATTTCCCTGGCAGCACAATCCAAGCACCTACCACCCCCTGTGTAAAAAGATTGCCCCTCATATCTACTTTAAACACTCCCAGTCTCACCTTAAACCTATACATTTGACATTCCCACTCGAGGAAAAAGACTCAGACTATCCACCCTATTGATGCTACTCATAATTTTATATACTTCTATCAAGTCGTCCCTCAGCTTTTGATGCTCTTAATTTATAGCTAGTACATTCTAATCCAGGCAACATCCTGGTAAACGTCTTTTTGCACACCCTCTTCAAAGTTTCCACATCCTTCCTATAGTGCGGTGAACAGAACTTCACACACCATAACTCCAAACGTAGCCCAACTAAACTTTTATACAGCTGCAACATGACTTGCCAACTTTAATACTCAATGCTTGAACTAATGAAGGCAAGCATGCTATATGCCTTCATTACAACCTTGTGCTGCCACTTTCAGAGAGATATGGACTTGCATCCCAAGATCCCTCTGTGTCTCAAAACCATGTGGATCATTTGAAAGATTCTGAGAGAAGATTTTCCACATGATAATTGAAGTTCTTGTACTTGATTGACTTTGATAGCTTTGCGTTGACTGGACACTTTCCGGGAATGATAAATAATTTGGTCCAGATATATTTCCATCTGTGTCAATGAACTCCATTCATTTGTTCGAGAATCTGGAGATAAAGACTTTGCTTGCTTCTATGGTGTATTTTGTGAGCTACCTATGGCTCAAAGTGTTTCATAGCTATTTAAGTAAAGGTGAAATTACCATAATCCCAGAAAAGGCAGCTCTCTCATCAGAGAGAGAGAGAAGGAGAGAGATGACCAGTGGTGGTTGAACCTGAGTGTCACCACACCTCAGGTGAGGGAGAAGTTGAAAAGGAGAGTCCTTCATGTAGGAATTGAACCCACACTGTTGGTGTCACTCTTAGCAAACCAGCTGTCAAAACCAATGAAATGTAGACACTGTTGTAATGTAAATGAGAAATGTACATTAAATATGATTGAATTCAAAGTATAGTTCATTTCCACCTGTAGGGGGAGGTGATGGTGTTATCCGTAGACAATTGAACCAGAGACCCAGATAATGATCCAGGTTTGAATCCTGCCAGTGACAGAGGGTTGAATTTTAATTCAATAAAAAACCAGAATTAAGAATCTAATGATGACCGTGGAACTGCTGTGGATTGTCAGAAAAACCCACCTGCTTCACTCATGTCCTTCCTTTAAGGAAGAAAACGACTGCCCTTGACTGGTCTGTGCTACATGTGACTCCAAACCCACAACAAAGTGACTCTTGAACCACCCTCACCCCAGCCCCTGAGCAATTAGGAATGAGCAATAAAAACTTGGCCTAGCCAAGCCCAGCACTGTGAATGAGCACGTAAAAATATTTCTGTAAATATAAATCTCTCTACCTCCAAAGTCTTTCCATTTCATAGTTGTGTTACTGGAGTAATAGTCCACAGTCTTAGGTTCAAGTTGTGTGCAGTGGGGATTTTAAAAGTAGTTAATCGAGTACATCTGGATTAAATAACTGATGTTAGTCATGGTAATTCAATAAATACCCAGTGCATAGCTCCTGTTATTTTCCCCAAACTCCTGGCCTTTATTTTTATCCAGATAATCATCTGATGCGCTCTTGAATACCTCGTGTGAAGATGATTAACTCTGAAATGATCAAGGGCAATTAAGGATGGGCAGCAAATACTGCCCCACCAGCAAATCCATGTCCCATCAAAGAGTAAAGGAAAATTTGGTCTTGCAAGAAATACAGTGCAATCTTGTGGACGACTGAATATTAAATAGTCTTCAAAATATCCATTGACATTGGATGTTACAAAAAATGTTGCACTATATTAAATATTTCCAGGCTTCTTTCAGCAGCTGCCCTCTGCTGACTTTCTCCTCATCCCTTCCTCCTGTCAGCTTGTTTAAAAAGCAGCTGACTCACGGCACACAGGCGAAAGTGACTCCTATGTGTTCCCTAGTTTTCTACCAGGCGCTCTGCAGTGTATTCAGAAGTAAAGGAAACCAGTTTTACAGATTATTTACGGATTGTTTGAATTTCAGGAGCACAACGATAGAAATAACTTCTGCATAAAATAATGCAGTGAAATCATTTGCCATGCACACGAAGGCCATCTGGAACAGCTTCAAAAGCATCCGATAAATCATTTTTTTATTAAAATGAACATCCAATTCGGAATGTTGGTTTTCGATTACAGCTGATTGTTTTGTTCCCATGAAACGGAGAGACCCAGGGGTTCAGGTACATAATTCTTTGAAGTTTGCGTCACATAAAAGGCATTTAGCATGCTTGCCTTTATTGTTCAGACCTTTGAATATAGAATAAAAACCGAAGAACTGCGGATGCTGTAAATCAGGAACAAAAACAGAAGTTGCTGGAAAAGCTCAGCAGGTCTGGCAGCATCTGTGAAGGAAAAAACAGGGCTAACATTTCGGGTCTGGTGACCCTTCCTCAGAACTGATAGTGGCGGGGAAAACATCAGTTTATATGCAGAAAATAGGGAAGTGGGTGGGGTAGGGAGTAAACGATAGGATAGAGCCCAAAGAGAGAGAAAGACAGTTGGACAGACAGTTGAATATAGGAGTTGGGACGTTATGTTGAGGATGTACTGGACGCTGGTGAGGCCTCTTCTGGAGTACTGTGCCCAGTTCTGGTCTCCCTGTTGTAGGAAGGATATTATTAATCTGAAGAGGGTTCATAAGAGGTTTACCAGGATGTTGCTGGGAATGGTGGATTTGAGTTATAAAGAGAGGCTGGATAGACCGGGAGTTTTTTTCACTGGAGCATTGAGAGGTGACCACATAGTGGTTTATAAAGTAATGAGGGGTATAGATAGGGTGAATGCCATGTGTCTTCTCCCGTGGGTGGGGGATTTCAAGACAAGGGGGCATATTTTTAAGATGAGGGGAGAAAGATTTAAAAAAGACGTGAGAGGCAATTTTTTTACACAGCGAGTGATACATGTGTAGAATGAAATTCCAGAGGAAGTGGTAGATATGGGTATAGTTACAAGATTTAAAGACATTTAGATAAGTACATAAATAAGATACATTTAAAGGGATATGAGCCCTGGAGGTGGGACTAGCTTAGTTTGGGATTATGGTCGGCATGGACTGGTCAGGTTGAAGGGTCTGTTTCCGTGCTGTGTGACTCTATGACCTATTTTTAGTCGAACCTACTCTACACCCACCACCATCACTCCCAAACATGGTTGCTAAGAGACACGACCAATTCTTGCTTGTCTCACTACACACGGACAACGAGGGACATGAATTCAACTGGGACAACACATCCATAACCGCACAAGCCAAACAGAGTCACGCCGGGGAATTCCTGGAAGTCTGGTATTCCAACCGGAACTTCATCAACAAACACATTGAATTAGACCCTGTGTACAAACCACTGAGGAACAGAACCGGAAGGAATACCAAACACCCCAACAAACCAAGGCATATAAATAACAAGCGGGACAGAACACCGATGCTTCACCGGAGGCGCATTGACGATGTTACCGAGCAGGGTGACAAAACATTTGCAACCAAACCCACCGGCTCGGCGAGCAAGTCTACAACCTCATCCACAACCCGAGCTACAAATCTTCTCAAAAACTTTGGAAATACCAGAATCAATACATGGAGGGCACCCAAACCACCTGCAGATACAATTCCTGTGCAGTGGGTTAAACAGAAGAACAAACCCTACGTGACCACAGTTTAACGATAAGCATGCAAATCCACTTGAGCAAAGAGCTTAAAGAGATGACAGTGTTCTTGTAGTAGTGCCCCTACCTCTGAGCCAGGGGGCCGGGTTTCAAGTTCAAATTGCTCCAGAGGTGCGTGATCAGCAGGAGCAGGAGTTACCCCTAGACATTGATCCACCATTCGAAAAGCTCGTGGCTGATCTGATTGTGACCTTAACTCCATCTTCCTGCCTGACTCCCACAACCTTTGACTCCCTTGTTGATTAAAAACCTGCTTAAATCAGCTTCAAATATATTCAATGAACTGGGTAGAGAATTCCAAAGATTAATGATTCCGATTTACAAAATCCCTCCTCATCTCCATGTTCATTGGCAGACTCTTTACTTTGTGACTCTGCCCCTGGTTCCAGATTCCCCCACGATGGGAAATAGCCTTTCAACATCCATTCTGTCAACACCTTCACAATCGTATATATTTCAATAAGAACGTCTCATTACTCTAAGCTCTGATGAGTATTGACCCAGTCTGAAACCTTTCATGACAAGGGAACTGCTTCATCCCAGGGATCATCCAAGTGAACCTTCTCTGACCTGTCTCCACTGTTTCAATAAAGCTCTTTCCCAATGGCCCCTACTTCCATCCAACCAGTGCCAGCTGAATTCTAATCGATGACATTGGATTTCAAGAGTATTAATTGGTATTTTGAGACAAGATTCAGCATTTCCGCTTTCAATTTTGTGAAAAACATATTTCACTCCCACATGACGTTGCCCACATCCCTGAACAGATTGATGAGTAAATATCTAGAGTTAACAGCACATCAGCGGTCCAGAAGGCAGAAGTTTGAAGGCTGTTTGCAGTGAGTGAGGCTTCAAGGAAGGAAAACAGGTTCCAGCCTTCTGGTTACACAAGAGAAGTCACCTATTTTTTCGCCAGTTCATAACACGATGATTATTCAGAGATTTTTTCATAGAATCCCTTCAGTGTGGAAACAGGCCCTTTGGCCCAACAAGTCTACACCGAACCTCAGAACATCCCACCCAGAACCAACCCCCTATAACCCACCAAATCTACACATCTCTGAACCCTATGGGGCAATTTCCCATGACCAATCCACCTAGCCTACACATCTTTGGACTGTGGGAGGAAACCAGAGCACCCGGAGGAAACCCATGCAGACACGGGGAGAATGTGCAAACTCCACACAGACAGCTGCCCGAGGGTAGAATCGAACCCAGGTCCCTGGTGCTGTGAGGCAGCAGTGCTAACCACTGAGCCACCGTGCCACCAAAAGCAATCATTTGCTGCACCTGTTGTTTTTCATCAAAGACACTGCATGCATCCTACTCCCTTTTAATTTAACCTTCTGGGTATTATCATGATTTGGGTTTCTATCCTATTTTGAATTTGTTTCTGGATTAACCCCACCTAGATTGACTACTCTGTCTCTTTAAACTTCGATGAGAGCTGAGTTTTGTGGTCTGTGTGAAAGCATAAACCAGCAGTGATCTTTATTATAAGACCAACTCTCGCTAAGTCAGCCAAATGTTTTGGAAAGTCTTCATTGTAAAATAATAATGGAACCCTGCTACTAATCAGCCAGTGGAGTTTGGCAAAATCGCCTCCAGCTCAAATTCAAAATTCTCATTTATTAAAAGGGCAATGTATTTTGAATTGGTGCCTGGGCCTAAAACTGCCCATCCCAGAAATAGAAGGTTTTTTTTTGTTTTCATTGAATTTGATGGATCTGAGCAGTTTTAGATATTTTTTAATCAACCTGCTCCTCTGGAGCAGGGTCGGGGCTTGAATCTGGGTCTTCTGCCTCAGAAGTAGGAACACTACCAATACACCACAAGAGCCCTAACTGAGGACCTATAACAGCAGGTTGTGGCTCTACAGTGGCAGTTAAAAATCTACACTAGACCTACCTCAGGTCTCCTGCAACCTTGATTCAACGTGCAACACCCTGTGTTTTTGGTAATACCATGGGCATGAGAAATCAAGTTAGAAATAGGCCATTTGTCCCCTCAAGCCTGTACCACCATTGAGTAAGATTATGCCTGTTTACTTATGGCCTCAGCTCAATTCCTGTCCACAACCAGATTACTGCCATCACCCCCAATCATTCTTGACTCCCTTCTGGATCAAAACGCTGCTTAACTCAACTTTGAATACATTCATTGACATGTCCTCTACTGCTCTCAAAGCATGGTAAAATCATCTCAGTTCAAATTCAAAACCCTCACGCTTGTTAAAGGTGTGGTGTATATGGGCAGTGCAGTAGCTCAGTAGTTAGCACTGCAGCCTCACTGCATCAGGGACCTGGGATTGATTCCACCCTGGGGGTGACTGTCTGTGTGAAATTTGCACATTCTCCCCTTGTCTGTGCGGGTTTCCTCCGGGTGCTCTGGTTTCCTCCCACAGTCCAAAGATGAGCAGGTTAGGGTGGATTGGCCATGCTAAATTGCTCCATAGTGGGTAAAGTGAGTTAACCATGATAAATGGTTATGGGGATATAATAGGGGGCTGGATGGGATTATCTTCAGAGGGCTGGTGTGGACTTGATGGATTGAATGGCCTCTTTCCACACTGTAGAGATTCTATGATTTTAAATTGGTGCCCTGGACTTAAAAATGGGACAACTGCTCATCCCAGAAAGTCAGAAGTCACACGATACCAGGTTTTAGTCCAACAGATTTTTTTTTTGAAATCACAAGCTGCTCTCTGAAAGCTTGCAATTTCAAATAAACCTGTTGGACACTAACCTGGTGTCATGTGATTTCTGACTTTGTCCACTCCAGGCCAACTCTGGCACTTCCACATCATGGCATCCCAGAAATGGAAGATTTTTTTTTCACTGAATTCAGTGGAACTGAGCAGTTTTTAGATAATTCCTAATCAGCCTGTACCTCTGGAGCATTCTCTTTGAGTGTGCACTGGATGGGAGATGATGGTAATGTCACTGACTAGCAATCCAAAATCTCAGCCTAAAGTTCTGAGGACAGGGGTTTAAAACTTACCATGGCAGATGGCGAAATTTGATTTGATAAATCTAAAAATAAAAGGCTGTTCTAATGTAGACCATGCAACCATTGATAATTGTCATAAAAATCCATCTCGTTCATTGATGTCTGCTAAAGATGGAAATCTGCCTTCCTTACCCAGTCTGGTCTGCTGGGACTAGAGACTCAGAGCAATGTGGTTAACTGTTAACAGGCAATAAAATGTTGAGGTTGTACAGGACGTCGGTGAGGCCTACTCTGGATTACCGTGTCTAGTTCTGGTCTCCCTTTTATAGAAAGGATATTATTGAGCTGGAGAGTGTGCAGAAGAGATTTACCAGGATGTTGCTGGGAATGGACGGTTTGAATTTTAAGGAGAGGCTGGATTGGCTGAAACTTTTCTCACTGGAGCAAAGGAGGTTGTTAAAATCATAGGGGCATAGATATCATGATGGCAAGTTTCTTTTCCCTGGGGGAGAAGGTGGGGGATTTCAAGACTAGGGGGCATGTTTTAAGGTGAGAGGAGAAAGATTTAAAAAAGACCTGAGGGGCATTTTTTTTTTAACATACAGAGTGATTCATATGTGAAATAAACTTCTAGAGGAAGTGGTGGATGCAGGTACAGTTACAACTTTTAAAAGACATTTAGATGAGTACATAATTTGGAATTATGTTCAACATGTACTGGTTGGACCGAAGGGTCTGTTTCCATGTTGTGTGACTCTATGACTCTAAAAGATGGCCCAGTCCCCAAAGCCAACATCCCACGAACCAATTTTTTAAAATGCGAGCTCTTTTGAGGTTGAAACAGCTTCTGCTATTCATTAAGGACTATAATTCTGCCATTGCAAGATGTTCTAATTGAGTATGTGTGCAGGCACTGGAAGGTTAGATTGGCATTTTTCTTCTCCTTTGGCTGATCCACGTTTACAATCTTTGGTAATCTTCGGGCTGTGAGTTTCACATCGGTGCAGTCCTGCATGAGTGTTATAAGCATTACCTTCAGCATTATTCCAAAGAGATCATGGAGGTTGGGTTCCCATATATCCACATAAAGAGCTAAGACAGTTTAGCATCTGTCCGATAGTGCTTATGACACTCGCTCGGGGAGTGGCCATTCACAAAAAAAAATCCGGAAGTGGTGTTTCACATCACTGTCCCTACCCCTCCCCAGCTCACCCCCATACCACCCTGCCTCCAAACTCCACAAAAAACCACCACGGTGCCAGGACAATTGAAGTTTTGAAGGCTGTTAGAGATGGATTGCTGAAGGTAGAAACAAGGTTTTAAAGCTTTTCCATCTTGTATTCAACAGGACAAATGTAAGAATGCCAAATTTCACACAACACAGCAATTAGCACCACACTAGCATAGTTCCTCATTAGCTTCGCCATGGTAATGCCTCGACCAATCAAAGTCAACTTGCCAACCAATCACCACCCTTTTCTTCCTGTGATATAAATTGTCATGTCCATTTGAAATTTGGCATTCTTGCATTTGTCCTGATGATTGCCAAGACAAAACAGTACATGAATGTACAAGCAGGTTTTAATTTGGAAAGATCATGGAGCAAATGTGGGAAAATGGAATTAAAGTATGCCTCAGCTGTGAGCTAATTGAATAATTGAATAGACTAGAAGGGCTACATGGCCTATTCCTGTTCACAAGTTTACAATGATTTGATACCTCACTGCTCACAGTTTGGCCAGTCTATGTGTTGCTACGCAACAGTGACATTATTTCAAATATCATTGATTGCTTACGAAGTGCTTTACTGGGATGACCTAAGGATATGAAAGGCACAGTAAAAATGCAAGTCTGTTCCACCACTCCTCCCAGCAAAGGTATTTGTCAGCTACAAGGCCCTAATTACTGAACGTTTTCAAAACTCAAAATTGGAATTTAAAAGTAATTGGAAAACACACGCCCTTTGAAACTCTCAGCAAACACGTCAAAGTGGACCTTGAGACAAAAAAAACTCCAAAAGATGACTTGTTTGCAAACACTTCAGCAGCATATTCTAATGTCTGCATCAAATTTATGTCATTAGTCATCCACTAATGGAGAATGGAGCAAAAAGAATGGAGTTTGTTTGATTTCTTGAAGGTCCCCTACCATTAATCAAAGACCAGGCTGAATTTTTCTTTTGCCAGTTGTAACCCATTAAACCAGGCCTGTTTCCTTTTCACAAGGACACAATACATTCCTGCAGATCTAAACTTGTCCAGAAGTCACACAGTATAGCAGTTGAGTTGAGATGAAGTCATGTGTTAATAAATAGGTTAGATTCTCCGCACTGCTGGTGGGCAGAACAGTCACTCCGCTCTGGCTACACATGTCTTGCTTGGGTTTGAAAGCTGCCTCTCTGTGCTTTAAGGTTGCATTTTGGTAAGATCTATTGTCTGAGTACACAGGAAAATAAAGAGAAGGTAAAGTCGCCTAGCCTTACTGGACTACTGGGCTACTCTCTTTACAGAGAGAGAGAGAGAGAGAGAGATAGAAACAACTGGTGGCAGTTTAACCTGAGGGTCACCAGGCCTCAGGCAAGGGGAGAGGTTGAGAAGGCAGGATCTTCATGGTAATCTCAGTCGGTGTGGGAAAACAGGAGTAGGAGTAGGCCATTCAGCCCATCAAGTCCACTCTGCCACTCTAGATCTTGGCTGATGATTTCCCTTTTCCAGCACTGGCCAGTATTCCTCGACATTTCCTGTGCCTAGAAATCTTTTTCTTCCTTTGTTTATGTGTGGGTGTCGCTTGCTGGGCCCAGCATTTATTGCCCATCCCTAGTTGCTCCTTGAGAAAGTAGTGATGAGCTGCCTTCTTGAACCGCTGCAGTCCACCTGCTGTGGGTTGACCCGCAATGCCATTAGGGAGGGAATTCCAGCATTTTGACCAAATGATAATGAAGGAACAGCAATATATTTCCAAGTCAGGATAGTCAGTTTCTTGGAGGGGAACTTGAAGGCGGTGGTGTTCCCATGTATCTGCTGCCCTTGTCCTTCCAGATGGAAGTGGCCTTGGGTTTGGAAGGTGCTGTCCGAGGATCTTTGGCAAATTTCTACAGTGCATCTTGTAGACAGTACACATTGAGCATTGGTGGTGGAGGGAATGGATGTTTGTGGATGTGGTACCAATCAAATGTGCTACTCTGTCCAGATGGTGTCCAGCTTTTTGAGTGTTGTTATGGAATGCCATTTATTGTGCTGCGGAGTAACCAAAGTGTGGACTTGGCAGTTTTGTGAGTGGACATCAGTGGTCAGGGATGGTATGAACATTGCAAAGTTCCTGCTCCTTCTGCCAGACAGAAAAATATTGTCAAAGGGCCTTTAATTATAGAATGAATTTCTAATCATAAGTGCACAAACTTAGCTTTGTGCATTGATTAAATGGCAATAATTGAATTATTTGAACCACTCTGATTTGACAGTAAGCCAAAGTGACAGGTCTGACTGTAACAGGGGCCTGGCCTGGATTATTGATTATCGATTACCTGCTCCATCGCCCATAACCTTTGGGGAAACTTCCTTGTCTGCAAAGGATGCTGGGAACGATAACCCATCTGGCGCGTCACAGAATGAGCTTGCAGACAGATGAAGTTTAATTTGCTGACAAAAAGTAGAACAAAGGAAGCAAACTGCTTGGTGGGAGGAGAATAAGTGTCCATGAGGAAGGTCGTGGGTGAGCATGCTTTCCCCATCTTCGTTCCTCCCCTACTCCCTGCTTCTTGCGTGGATCTTTGTGAAAGGACTAAGGTTTCAGGAATATTTGGCCTTTGCTTCTGAAAGTTCAGTACAACGCTCCATCCCCTAAGATAGAGCAGGAGTCTGTAAAAGTGAAACAGTGTTAAGAGAGGCAAGGCAGCAGAATGTCAAGATTAAGGCTGGGAGATGGTGATGAGGGGAGCTACAGGTGATCATTTGTAATTGAATATTTTACCATTTTCTGGAAGGATTACCTTCACCTCAGGGCCTTCCTGCACTGCTACAGTCAATGAGTTACTACACAAGACCCTGAAGTCATCAGTAAATTCTGTGAATTGTTTTACATCCACAATGACTGCTTTGCTTTTTCTTTATTCACTCATGGAATGTGGTTATCACTGGTTGGGCCCCAGCATTTCTTGCCCATCCCTAGTTGCCCTTCAGAAGGTGGTGATGCGCTGCCTTCTTGAACCATTGCAGTCCCTGTGCTGTGGGTTGACCCACAATGCCCTTAGGGAGGGAATTTCAGGATTTTGACCCAGCAACAGTGAAGAAATGGCAATATATTTCCAAATCATAATGGTGAGTGGTTTGGAGGGGAACTTGCAGAGGGTGGTGTTCCCATGTATCTGCTGCCCTTGTCCTTCTAGATGGAAGTGGTCATGGGTTTGGAAGGTGCTGTCTGAGGATCTTTGGTGAATTTCTGTAGTACATCTTGTAGATGGTACACACTGCTGCTACTGATCGTCTGTGGTGGAGGGAGTGAATGTTTGTGGATGTGGTGCCAATCAAGTGGGCTGCTTTGTCCTGGATGGTATCAAGCTCCTTGAGTATTGTTGAGGCTGAACCCATCCAGGCAAGTGCCATCACACCCCTGACTTGTGCCTTGTCGATAATAGACAGGCTTTGGGGAGTCAGGAGGTAAGTTACTTGTCACAGTATTCTCTGGACATGGTCTTCGCTGGCAATCAATGTCTTTTATCGTCCATCCCTAGTTACCCCTCCAGGAGGCTAGCCATCTTAAGACCGTAAGACCATAAGATATAGGAGCAGAAATTAGGCCATTCAGCCCATCGAGTCTGCTCCACCATTCAATCATGACTGATATGTTCCTTGATCCCATTCTCCCGCTTTCTCCCCGTAACCCTTGATCCCCTTGACAATCAAGAACCTATCTATCTCAGTCTTAAATGTACTCAATGTCCTGGCCTACACAGCCTTCTGTGGCAGTGAATTCCATGGATTCACCACTCTCTGGCTAAAGAAGTTTCTCCTTATCTCCGTTCTAATAGGTCTTCCCTTTACTCTAAGGCTTTGCCCTCGGGTCCTAGTCTCTTCTACCAATGGAAACATCTTCCCAACATCCACTCTGTCCAGGCCATTTGGCATTGTGTAAATCCGTGAGAATTCACTGGACCACAAGAAAGAGGACACTGGGAAAAGTCAACCATGATTGTTTGGGATTGCAGTCAGCTTTAGCCTTCGCCACGTGAAGAAAGGAGGCTTCCTGCCTCCTAAGAGATGTTAGCAAAGCCAGTTGGGTTTTTGTTTCTGAAGCAGGAGCAAAAAGTAGGCCATTCAGCCACTTAAGCCTGCTCTACCATTCAACAGGATTGTAGCTGATCTAATTGTAACCTCAAATCCACCTTCCCACTGATAACCTTTCACCCCCTCTGTTTAACAAAAATCTATCCAGCTTTGCCTTAAAAAAAATCATGATGTGGAGGTGCCGGTGTCGGACTGGGATGGGACAAAGTCAGAAGTCACACGACGCCAGGTTATAGTCCAACAGGTTTATTTGAAATTGCAAGCTTTCAGAGTGCTGCTCCTTCGTCAGGCGAAATAAATGTTTGCCTCCTCTCTGTTTTAGATGCGCGGAGCTAGATTTTTAAAACCCTAGTTCGAGATTCTCCCACAAGAGGAAATGTCTTCTCCACATCCATCTGGTCAAGTCCCCCCGGGATCTTTTATGTTTCAATCAAGTTACCTCTGACTCTCCTAAACTCCAGCAGATACAAACCTTGCCCTTCCAACCTCTCCTCATAAATACCCCATTTCACGCATTAGTCTGGTAAACCTCTGAATTGCTTCCAAATCATTTACATCCTTTCTTAAATAAGGTGACCAATAGTGTGTACAGTATTCCAGATGTTCTCTCACCAATGTCCTGTATAAATGAATGGAATCCCTACAATGTGGAAGCAAACCATTCAGCCCACACTAAACCTCCAAAGACCAGCCCACCGAGACTCACCCCCTGCCCTACTCCTGTAACCCTTCATTTTCGATGGCTAACCCACCTAAACTATACATCCCTGGGGACTACGGGCAATTTAGCATGGCCAATCCACCTAGCCTGCACATGTTTGGACTGTGGTAAGAAATGGGAGCATGCAGAGGAAAACCGAACAGACATGGGGAGAATGTGCAAACTGCACACAGACAGTCAACCAAAGCTGGAATTGAACCCAGATCCCTAGTGTTGTGAGGCACCAGTGCTAACCACTGTGCCACCCTATGAAGCTGAACTTCTTGACTTTTGTATTTAATTCACCTTTCAATAGATGGTAACTTTCTATTAGTTTTGTTAGTTACTTGCTGTAGCTGTATACTAAGCTTTTGTGATTCGTGTACAAGGACACCCAGATCCCTCTGCAGCCCAGAGCTCTGCTACCACTCACCGTTTAGATAATATGCTTCGTTTACTCTTCCTGCCGAAATGGACAAATTTCTCATTTTTCTGCATTATATTCCATTTGCGCACCTGCTTAACTGTACTACAGCCCTCTGTAATTTCCAGATGTCCACTTCCCAACATATTTCTTTACCTATTTTTGTAGCTTAAAGGGAATCCAAAGCATTGGGTTTACCCTTAACACCTTTACAAATGTCCAGAGTAGGAATTGAGATTGTATCTTCTGGATTCTGCATTGGGTAGCCCAGAGACCCCACTCTTATACCCAAACTTGGCACTTGTGATCTGTGTCCTGTGAGGAACTGCAGGTTGCAGAACTGAGCCTGACTAGACAACAGTTCTTCAGAATCTCTCCTTTAGACCTGGCAACCCTAACTCTACTGTCTCCTTTGACAAGTGCGCACTTTCCTAGAATATATCCCAACTCGAGTTTAATCTTTACAACTGGAATGGATGTTGCAAGGACACAATGTTAAGAAATTTACGGTAGTTCTAAATATAGTAGCCCGGAACTTGCTTGTAAAATATTGGTGAGTTGCAGCCTCTGTTAGTCTGTGTTTGGGAAGTGGGGGCTGCCATGCATTGCAAATCACCACAATTTATTTTATTTCTTCATGAGATGTGGTCAAGAACCATTGGCATTGGATTCTGAGTGAGAGCAAAGGTGGAAAGTTCAGTAAAAGCTTCACATCGCTGCAGGAAAGTGATACCTTCCAAGAAAGATGAATACAGAAATGAATAATCTCACACTTTACTCTGAGAGAACTGGGATCCAGTCAAGTTCCCAACAAGTCACACAAAACACTTTAAAAGCATGGAGAGACATGGAAGGGCACCACTTGTTTAACTTACTCGTTCATGGGATGTGGGTGTCGCTGGCTAGGCCCAGCATTTCTTGCCTGTCTCTAATTCCCCTGAAGAAGGTGGTGGTGAGCTGCCTTCTTGAACTGCTGCAGTTCCAAAGGAAAACAGTGCTGTTAGGGAGGGAATTCTAGAATTAGTGACACTGCAGGAATTGTGATTTATTGACAAGTCAGGGTGGTGAGATGCTTGGAAGGGAACTTGCAGGTGGTGGAATTCCCAATGCATCTATGCCCTTGTCCTTATATTTGATTGACTCATTCATTGACTTTAATCATTAGCCTCAAGAAAATGAGAACTCCAACCAAATTCACCTGTGAAGTTCAAAATATTGTTACATTTGCACTGAGGCTATGAAAGGCAGGGTGCAGGGAAAGGAGGGGAGGGTGATAGAGGTGGTGTAGTGGTAATTGCTGTGATTGTAATGAGGTGGACCTCATAGAATATGAGTTCCCTGATTGGGGCTGTTAATCTGGTCCAATCAGGGAGCCCTGGCAGACAGATAAGAACAGGAGTGGCAGACATCTTGTTCAGTCTGAGAACTGGCTCTGAGGGAGCTGGAACAGTGTCAAGGACTCACCACGTGTAAATAAAGGGTGACTTGGTGATGGGATACCGAACTCTGTGGAGTTATTTCAGTGGTGACAAGAGAAAATGGTCGTCTTTGAGTTGGGGTAAACATTTCTGTCATCATTTGGGAAGCTTGATTTGTTCGATCCTGCTGTTGAAGACTGACTCCAATATGTGGAAAGAATGCATTATTTTTTTCCTGGCAACTGTCATGGGAGCAGAGGAAAAACTAATGAGTCATTCTCCTGACAGCTTGAAGACCCACAGCTTTTTTGGTTATTAAGAGCCTAACTTTCCCTGAGGCACCAGATACTAAAACCTAGCAAGAGTTGACTGATTTAATTGAGGAATATTATGACTCCAAGCCTCCTCTAATTCTGAGACTTTACTGGTTTTACTCAGCAATTCGAGAACCAGGGGAATCTGTATCTGGCAGAGGCATGTGACTTTGGTTTAACCCTTAAAGAGATGCCGAGAGACCATTTAGTACATGGGACTAATGAAGTAACCAGGCAAAAGCGCCTACCAGCTGAAGCCCAACTGGACTTCAAACAGGGACTACAACTGGCTTTATCATTGGAAAATGCGACAAATGGAGCATATGAGTTGCAGGATGTTCTGATGGAAGTGGACACCCTCACCAGGCCGACTGAGCTTGGGGCACACCACTTCAGTGAAGGCAATTGCAAGGCCCCAATCAGGACATATCCTGAACAGAGGGACTCCAGGTCAGCCCACTGCAAAACCCCAAAACAAAGCCAAGCACCAGCCAAATGCTTAAAATTTTCTTCAGGATCCAGGCCAGCAGGCCATTGTAGTTGCTGCCGGTATGTGGAATTGCGACAGCAGTAGAATCCCACTAGACCTAAATGGAGTCAGGGAACTCATAGGCCAGAATCCAGGAGAGTGCACATCCTGGAAAGTCTACCTATGTCTTGTTTGGAATAGTTATATTGCTTAGCACCATCCAAATCAGAGCCAATCAAAATAGACTCCTAGTTAAATGGCCACCTGTAATGGAGGTCAATACCGGCTGTTTCAATGAAGCAGAACAAGTCTGTAACAAAATTCCCTCTGGACTCCAAACCTTAAGTTTGCAAAAGACCTTGGCTGGACTGAGAACCTATACTGGGGAATCTTTACAGATTAAGGGTACAACTTTGGTTCCAGTGTTTAATGAGAAGAAGCTCAGTCACCACTGATTGTAGTAAAAGGCTTGGGCCCAAGCTTGATGGGGCGAAATTGGTTGAGAAAGATTTTTCGATTACAAAACAGCTGCCTGAGTGAAGTCCTAATTAAATACCTGTAAATTTTTCTGGACAGTCTAGGGACTATCCAGCAGAGTTGCTCATGGGGAGAAAATCTGGTCTCCCTGGACCTGAGGGGAAGGGTGAAACTGCATCAGGAAGACCTCAAGACTCCGCTAAGCGAGAGAGATGGTTCATTTCACTTACTTCACTGGACTAATAATCTAGAACCCCAGGATGATGTTCTGAGGTTGCGGGTTCAAATCCTATCATGGCGGATGGTGAAATTTGAATTCAAGCTTTGAAAAGTCTGGAATTAACAGAAAAGCTAGTTTGAGCATGACCGTGTAACCATTGCCAATTGGCATTAAAAATCCATCTGGTTCACTAATGTCCTTCAGGGAAGAAAACTGCCATCTATACCTCGTTCTGCCCTATATGTGACTCCCAGACACACAGCGATGTGGTTGACACTTCACTGGCCAATTCAGGACGGGAAATAAATGCTGACCTAACCAGGGACACCCACGTCCCATGAACAAAACACATTTTTTTAAAAAATTATTTTTAATGTGAGTACTTTGGATGAAGATGACAGGCATTCAAGTATGATCAAGTATAGGATGGATTCTCAGTGGTAAAGTGGAGGCATGAGACTGGGAGCAATAAATAATTGGATGTTTTGAATTGGGAATGGCCTTCAGCATCAACAATGGCTTCGTGATAATCAACACACAAGTTGGTGAGGGCTTAATGAACAGAATACCTCTGGACACTCCTGAACAGAATCCATGTAAGAAGTGAACAGTGTTGATCATGCACAGGCTTGTTTAAAATGCTACTCATTAAATCATGGTGAAACCTTATGAAACATCCGGAGGTGCCTTACTGGAGCAGAATCAGGCAAAGACTGTGTACTGAATTCCCATTCCCAAGCATGAAGATCTGACACTCCTCTACACTACTGAGGGACAGCTGCATGGCCACAGGAGCGGTATTTCAGGGAAAATGTAAATGGTAACCTCATCTCTCCTTCCAGGTGAATGGCAAAATTTTGAAGAAATGCGGGAAAGTTTTCGCTGTCCTGTCGACCTGCTCAACATTTATCCCTCAGCCAGGATTGATAAATAGAGTTTGCGGTGATTGTCACTTTGTTATTAAAGGGAGTTGGCTTTGTGTGCATCAACTGCCACGTTTCCTACATAACAAGAGTCACTACAACTCAGAAGCACTTCATTGGATGGTGAAGCGTTTTAAGATATCTGGAAATCATGATAGGCACTATATCAACGCAACTCTTCCTTTCCTTTAAAAAGTAACATTAGACCAGACGACTAAAACACAGAGTCAAGGAGACAAGTTTGCCATTGACAGAAATAATACCCTCTCCTGATTTGTGTTTTAGCTCTGTGCTGATACAACGTATTACCTCACTTTCCTTTGTGCTTGCAGTTAATTGTATTCATGGCTTTCTCTCCAATACCCACATTGACCTCTTCCAGATCAATGTCGATTCCTAGGGCTAGATTTTCGAAGAGTCAAAAAGACTCCACTAACCTTGAAGTCGGTAACAGATATGTTTCCAATTTCGCATGGCGAGTAGATTGGAAAGAAACTTGCAGGAGGTGCTGTTCCCAAGTATTGGCTGCCTTTGTCCTTCTTGGTGGTTGTGGTCATGAGGTTTGGAAGGTGCTGTCTGAGGACCTTTGGTGAATTTCTGGCAATACATCTTGTAGATGGTACACACTGCTGCTACTGAGCGCCGGTGATGGAGGGAGTGGATGCTTGTGGATGTCGTGCCAGACAAAGTGAGCTGCTTTGTCCTGGATGGTGTCAAGCTTCTTAAGCATTGCTGGGGCTGCAATCATCCAGGCAAGTGGGGAGTATTCCACCACATTCCTGTCTTGTGTCTAGTAGATGGTGGACAGGCTTTGGGGAGTTAGGAGGTGAGTTATTCGCTGCAAGATTCCTAGCCTCTGGCCTGTTTTTGTAGTCATGTTTATGTAGCAAGTCCAGTTGAGTTTCTAGTCAACGGTAACCCCCAGGATGTTGACAGTGGGGGGCTCATATTACTTGTTCTTGTACATGCAGTTGTGACTTAGATTTGTGATGCTCCCACAACTGAGATGCCCACTGAATCATGTATGGTTATGCTACAGAATATCAAGAGATTCAATGCATCGATCAAGCATAGAATGGATTCTCACTGGTCGTTAATCAATGGATAATTTTATCTTGTTGGAGATGGTCATTGCTTGGCTGTTGCTTGACCAGTTTGTGAGACAACTCTCCCAATATTGGCACTAGCTCCCAGATGTTAGTGAGGAGGACTTTGTAGGGTCATCAGGGCTGTTTGTCATTATTGTTTCTGGTGCCTAGATCAATGCAAGATCCTCTGACCAGTTTCATTCATTTTTTGATCATTTTTAGCAGTTTGATACAAGAGTAGATATGAACTCTCATGTATGTTTAATTACAATGATTTGAAGGGTTTTTAAATATGAGAAAAGAGATGCTGAATTGTTGTTATTGGTTCATAAACAAAACTGGTTTGATTGACAGGCCATCTGGTGTAGTTTACAAATTAACACTGCTGTCTTTCTCAGCAGTTGCAGTAAAAGCCTTTGTTGACATTTCACCGAGGGCTATTGTGCAGTCATAATGAATGTTTGGCTGAGTTACAAAAGCTCAAATTATCCACCAGCGATTCTCCATAGTTTGATTGATAGTTTAAAGAGACTCTTAAATGATGAGCTGTTTTTGATATACAACCTGAATGGAAATTTATTTTGTACGTGACTAACCGTTTGAAGTTTTAAAAGTGTTGGATGGATTACTTGAATGAAAGGGTTTTTTTAATGCCAAGTGTGTATGAGTCAGAAATGTATTTGTTAGTTGGAAGTTTGTTTTTAATCTTCACATGATTTATAAGGTCCGTCTGTGGTGGATATTATGTGAACGGCTATGGGGGTGTCATGAAGCTATGTGCCACGATGAAGGGGAAATGGGGGAGGATGGGTGGGGTCATGAGTTGTCATAGAGATGGCATGGAGGGTGTGGGGATTGGGTGGGGTCATGAGTTGCCCTAAGGGTATGAAGGGGTAAGGGAGTTGAGATGCAGTGGGCTGGTGAGGTTAACAGCATCTAAAGCAACTGGACCAAAGTCCCAGCAAAGATTGCCCTGACCCGGGTTAGTATAGTCAAAGACCAGAGGTGACAAAGGTGTGAAAGAGAACATTGTCCAAATTGAATAGCATCCATCATTGTTAGGGGTGAATCAGGAAGGATGGTTGACAGGAAAAGGGAGGGCTTCAGTCACAGAGAGTGGATCATGTGAGCGATGAACAGAGCATCTGGAACTTCAGGGGTTGGTAAACCTTCACAATAGGTTACGGAGACAATCTCATTCAAATGGGCTTGAGTCCTAGGTTACAGCCTGGCTGCAGATACAGCCTGGTCTCTGAATCCAGGTCAATTGGTTATTCTGTGTCTTGAAAAGTTCTTTGTCTTCCTTTAACAAACTTAATTCAGCACAGTTCATCTTAAATACCGACTCACACCTTAACTCACTCATCCCGAGAGGAATTCTCAAAACAGTCTATGAAAAGGTAGCGGATTAAACAGGCGTCTGCTATCAAAGCCAATTGATTTGACAAGACTGAACACGATACCCTGTGTGCAGACAGAAAGAGAGGTACAATCCCCTTAGGCAGCTTTTCCTGATAGAGAGCTGTGCAAAACTATCAGACACTTCCACACGTAGTGCTCATTGTTTCTTTTATGTTCCCTTCTGTCAGTTGATAAAGGTTTCTGTTGAAAGATAATTGTAACGAAGGACATGATCCTGGCACAGCACCACTTGCACAGCGAATTAAACCTGCAGGGTAGCCCCCACGCCCCTCCGGGTACCTCCTGCATCCACTCACCATGGCCCTGCCGGAGAACAGTTTGCCACAGCTGACCTTTGGCCGCACTTTCTGTGGGACAGGATTTGCATTTACATAGTGCCCCCTCACAGCACCCAGGGCGTCCCAAAGCACTCAACAGCCCGGTAAAATACTTCTGAAGCGGAGACGCTATTGTAGCGTGTGGAAACAGGCGTTTGGAGCAGACCCGAACAACCCCCCAGCTCGTAATCCACACGTATTTATTGTACAGAAAGATCCCGCAGAACAGCAATGAGATAACGATCAGATCAACTGATTTGTTTTAAGGGATGATGGGTTGAGGACTAAATGTTGGCCGGGGACACCAGGGAGAACTTGCCTGTTCTTTGGTATAACACCATGGGTTCTCCAATGTCCAACTGAGACAGGAGATGGGCCTCCAGCTTAGTGTCTTATGAAGAAGAGGGCACTTTGGCAGTACAGCAGTCCCTCTGTATTGTTCACAGTTATGCCTCAAGGTGTGTGCAATAGAGCATTTGAAACACCACATTCTGACTCCGAGACAATAGGCACGCAGCCACAAATAGCACAGTTATTAACTCCGTGGCTATTATGAGATTAAAAATACCTAGTTGCTCATGCATCTGTTGTATTGTGACTGAGCTGGTAATTGACAGACCGGAGCTGATGCTGTGGCGAGATTGGTTCAAATCCCACCAGGGCAGACGGTGAACTTCAGTAAATCTGAAACTTAAAACATTTGCAACCACTGTCAATTGTCTTAAAAATCCATTTGGTTCACTAAAGCCCTGTTGAGAAGGAAGCTGCCATCTTTATCCAGTCTGGCCTACATGTGACTCCAGACCCATAGTATTGTGGTTGACTCTTAACTACCCTCTGAAATGGCTTAATGGGTCATTCAGTCCAAAGGCAATTAGGGACGGGCAACAAATGTTGGCCTTACTAGTGATGCCTATATCTCACAAGAGAATAAAGAAAATAAGGGTTTGTATTATTGGTTGCTTGTATAGCAATAAGCAACATAGATGGTTCAGTGTCATTGCGTTGAGGTTGTTTCCCCTTGACAGAGTCTCCAGGACCAGAGAGGCATCATCTCAGAATAAAGGGTCACATATTTAAGACTGAAATGAGGAGGAATTTCTTCTCTCAGAGGGGTAGTGAATCTGTGGAATTCTTTACCGCAGAGGGCTGTAGAGGCTGTCATATATGTGACTCCAGACCCACTACAATGGGGCCGAATCCTAACTGCCTTCTAAAGGGATTAGCAAACCGTTCACTTCAGGGGCAGTTAGGGATGGGCAACAAATGGAAGAAAGAAGGTTATAAAGATAAAAGTTATTTCCGATGTTGGTTTTGGTTCTTTTGCCAATCGAGTGAAGGAGGTTGAGAGGTGCCCTTACAGAAGTTTATAAAATAATGAGGGGTATAGATAGAGTTAATGGTAGCTGTCATTTCCCTAGGATGGGCGGTTTCATGTTTGGGATTATGTTCGACATGGAATGGTTGGACTGAAGGGTCTGTTTCTACCCTCTCTGACTCTATTGGGAGTAGATGCCCCGTCTTGTACCATTTCTAGAGAGGTCCTCAATCGTATCTTCTCCATTCAGCGTGGATGTGCCCCATTCTTTGTGAGATTCTGACAGAATGTGTCTTCTGGCAAGCTTTCGTGTCAGCTTCCAGATTGTTGTCCGGTTAGGATCCCTCAACGAAGCACTGAATGTGGTTTCTGAGGGAGCGGGTGGATGTAGTCTCACTCATGGTCTGTGGCTGATCACTGGCAGCCAAAACTCTCTGGTTTCCCACACGCTCCTCACACTTGGAAGGGTTTCTGGCTTCTGCTTGAAATTTGGATTCTGCTTGGGAAAAACAAAATAAAACACAGACCATAGTACCGCAGCAACTGAAACCATACTTGATGTTAGTTGGTTATTTCAAGCAGATGGAGTGAATCTGTTTCTTTTTCCTTTCATTACTTCAGTACATTCATCAGCATCCAGCTGGGAATACTGTTCAGTACTTGCCTGCCTATATGCACGGCATAGTGCAGCAAACAGCATTGTCACCTAAGTCACTGGTTCAAATCCCACTCCAGTCCACAAACTGAAAGGCTGTCACTTCAAGTGCACTATTGGAGCTGTTAATTTTTCAGGAACAATATTTAACTGAAGCCCTGTTTGCTGTTATATTGTAGAAAAGCTGATAGCCAGAATGCTCCAATAAACAGCTAGGTGATAATGACTAGGTAAGCTGTTTATTTCTTAGTGTAGATTGAGGGATGAAAATTGACCAGAGCACTTGGATAGAATCCTGCTGTTGCTTTTCAGAAGAGTATCGGGGTTTTGTGGTGTAGTGTTCTAGCTTCTGAGCCAAGCAGTCTCGGTTCAATTCCTATCAGTTCCAGAGATGTGCCATACCATGTTAGAAGAGTGCTATGTAGAATGAAAGAGGCCCATCGTGTATGTGTGCCAGCTCTTGGTTAGAGTAATTCACTAAGTGCCACTCCCCTGGAATTCTGCAAGTATTTCCTCTTCAGATAACGTTCTTGTTTAATAACGGCAACGGAGCCTGCCTCCAGCACACCTCAGTGATAGTGATGTACTGGTAATATCAGCAGACGAGTAACCCTGAGCTAATGCTCTGGGGCTATGGTTTCACAAGGCAGTTGATGCACTTTGATAAATCTGAATTTGGAAGTCGACTCAGTTAGATTGAACAACAGCGTCAAAGGGTTCTAAAGATGTACAGCACGGAAAGTTCGATCCAACTTGTCCGTGCCAACTAGATGTTTGAAATTAATCTAGTCCCATTTGCCCCATATCCCTCTAAACTTTTCCTATTCATGTACCCATCCAGATGCCTTTTAAATGCTGTAGTTGTACCAGCCGCAACCACTTCCTCTGGCAACTCATTCCACACACACACCACCCCCTTGGTGAAAAAGTTGCCTCTCAGGTAACTTTTAAATCTTTCCCCTCTCACCTTAAACCTACGCCCTCTATTTTTGGACTCCTCTACCTTGGGGAAAAGACCTTGGCTATTCACCCTATCCATGTCCCTCATGATTTTATAAACCTCTGTAAAGTCACCCCTCAGTCTCCGACGGTCCAGGGAGGATAGCCCCAGCCTATTAGCCTCTCCCTATAGCTCAAACCCTCCAACCCTGGTAACATCCTTGTAAATGTTTTCTGAACCCTTTCAAGTTTCACAACTTCTTTTCTATAGCAGGGAGGCCAGAACTGAGCACAGTATTCCAAAAGTAGCCTAACCAATGTCCTGTATGGCTGCAACATGACCTCCCAACTCCTAGACTCAATGCACTGACCAATAAAGACAAGCATATCAAATACTTTCGTCACTATCCTGGTACTCTAAAATATCAAGGTTTAAGGAAGGAAATCTATGATCCTGGCCTATTTGTGACTGTAGACTCCAAAGCTTATGTTACTGACTCTTAATGCCCTTTGGAATAGCCCAGCACACCGCCACGTTTAAATCCAGATAGTGCAGGCCTTGCCATAGTGACACCAACACTACTGAATCACAAAAGAAAACATGCCCTTAGAAGGTGAAAATGACTTGGTTTAATATCTCATCTGAAAGATGGCATTTGGCGTCACTTGGCTCGCTGCTGAAAGGTTGACACCTTATTATATTTTTTAAAGGCTGCTGTTTTAATTAATCTTCATTAATTTGTTTTACCAATTCTGAAATACAGCCAGTTGAGGAGATTGTGTTTCAAAATAAAGAGTGTTTATAAAACAAACACTTGGCTGGGCATCATTTAAGCGAAACCTTAGATGTTTCTACTCAATTGAAAATCGTTCTTTGCCTGGAGCAATATCAAAGAGTCTCAAGGGCATAGTTTAACATAAAATATTTTTGTTTATTATCGTCTTGTGCCAACTTTTCTACGGCATTCAGTTCAATTCATGGGCTCTGATTTATGTGCGTGTGCCGTTTAGGGACTCAGAGTACCAGCCCTGAGCGTTTGTATCTCAGATTTATTGCTCTGTTCTTTAAATAGGAAGGTTTGAGAGTTTTTTGCCAAAATTTGTAGTCATTCTCCCATGAAACGCGTGCATAGCTTTAGGAAATTTGTCTGTTGTCCTCCCACTGTTTCTCTCCTGATTTAAGATGGGCTTAAGGATGGTCCTGGAGATGCTCTTGCTCTTTAGTCAAACAAACATGCTGTGTGAGTGAGTGGACATCTCAATCATCAGAGCATCACAAATACGAGAGTAGGAAGCAAGAAGCAGGGCTGAGTCTGGGAATCCTGAAGTGAGTAACTTACCTCCTGACTCCCCAAAGCCTATCTATCATCCACCCACAAGGCACAAAGCCAGGAGTGTGATGGAATACTCCCCACCCGCCTAGATGAGTGCAGCTCCAACAACACTCGAGAAATTTGACACCATCCAGGACAAAGCAGCCCGCTTGATTGGCATTACGTTCACAAGCATCCATTCCCTCCATCACCAACACTCAGTCGCGGTAGTGTGTACCACCTACAAGATGCACTGCAGGAACTCACCAAGGCTCGTCCAACAGCACCTTCCAAATTCACAATCAATTCCATCTGGGGGACAAAGGCAGCAGATACACAGGAACATTACCTCCTGCAAGTTCCCCTCCAAACCACTCACCATCCTGACTTGAAAATATATCACTGTTCCTTCAGTGTCACGGGGCCAAAATCCTGGCACTCCTTCTTAACAGAACATGTGTCTAACTAAACTCCAAGGAATGCACTGTTCAGAAGCATCACCATCTCTATGGCAATTAGGTCCGGGCATTAACAAAATACAACCAAGCGTATGAATTAGGAGCCGGAGTATGCTGTCAGGATCCTTCAGTGATTCAGTGCTATTGGTAAAATAGTCCTTCCCTGAGACAATTCCCTCCCTGAGGGCATTGTGGGTCAACCTACAGCACATGGACTGCAGCGGTTCAAGAAGGCAGCTCACCACCACCTTCTCAAGGGGTAGTCAGGGTCGGCAGTCAATGTTGGCTCAAACCACAATGCCCACATTCAATGAATGAATTTTTGAAAATGTAGGCGGTGAATCATGGGCAAATGCTGATGCAACACAGACTAGATTCTGTTCGCTCAGTAATGTGCTCTAAACCAACGTGAAAGAAACAGTAACAAACACAGTAATACAGTAAAGTCTCTGTCATATGATACCCCAGCATCCAGAATTCTCATGCAACCAGAAAGGCATCTCCCTACTGCGCACAGTAGTTCTCCTACAGTCTAATAGTCATAGAATCCCTACGGTGCACAAAGAGGCCATTTGGCCAATCAAGACTGCATTGACCCTCGAAAGAACATCTCACCCGGACCCAGACCCAGCCCCCATCCTATCCCTGTAGCCCTGCACTTCCCATGGCTAATTCATCTAGCCTGCATATCCCTGGACAATATGGGGCAATTTCCCATGGCCAATCCACCTAACCTGCACATCTTTGCACTGTGGGAGGAAACCACAGCACCCGGCAGAAACCTACACAGACACAGAAAGAAAATGCAGATGCCACACAGATAGTCACCTTAGGCTGGAATTGAACCTAGGTCCCTGGCACTGTAAGGCAGTAGTACTGAGCACTGAGCCACCTTAAACAGTACAGCTCTGAGATATTTATAATCAACCTGTTGTGACACATCTCTGGAGATGGTGGGACTTTGACCTGGGACTCTTGGTCCAGAGAAAGGGACATTACCACTGCACTGCAAGAGTCTTTACAACAGCATCCAGCCAGGGACCCTCAGTTTAAAAAGATCAGATGTTCTACAACCAAGCTAACCATCTTGACTGAGATTGATTGAGAATGAATTGATATCCCTAACTTTAATTCTCAGCAGGTTGTCTGAAGCAGGCAGCAAACCATCCATCCTGGCCTCACAGGCCTTTTGGAGCCTTGACCTAAGCTTCATTGTTAAGCCTAATCAGACTCTTTCCTAAGCCTGGTGGAGCCTGATACCTGGCAGGCGTAAGGGGGACCCTTGCAGGACTTTGGCATTTTTGGGAGGGTGTCCCGGGTGATGCAGAGGCCCACTGAGAAATGAAATGACCAAATTTCTTCTGATCCAAACCCCTCTTGGCACTATCTGATGGAGAAAGCCACATCGTTGTTGCTGTTTTGTCATGACCCCGTCAGATTAAGGCCTGCATGTGGGGAGTGGGACCTCCACAGAACTGCTACCCAGAGTTTGAGAGCAAAGCAGTCTTAATGAGGTCCACTACTCATCTCTATGGACTGTTAACGTGCTGCAGTATGGGTGGCAAAGGAGTCAAACTCTCATTGATGGTAACGGACACGGCTGAGTAAGTCAGAGTCAGCAGGCTTTCTCAGTTCAAAACATACTCCCAAAACCTGCTTATCATCTACCTGGCACAGGTCAGAAGGGTGATGGAGTGCTCTCCGCTCACCTGCATGGTTGTGGCCCCAACAACACGCAAAAGGATCATCTGAGTCCAGAATAAAGGGGTCCACTTTATTGCTACCATCCTACACCTCCACTGCTGCCACAGTCTAACAGCAATGAGTACCACCTGCAGGAATCCAGCAAAGCTCATTACAACAGCACCTTCCAAACCTGCAGCCTCCACCATGTAGAAAGACAAGGGCAACAGATTCGGGGGAAAACTATCGCCTGCTATTTCCCCTCCAAGCCACACACCGTCCCAGCCTGGAAATGTTTCACCGTTCTTTCAATGACCAGAAAACATCCTGGATCTCCCTCCTGAGCAGCTTTATGGGTGTCCCTACACCACATAGAGTCATACAGCATGGAAACAGACCCTTCGGTTCAACTCGTCCATGGCAAACATAATCCCAAACTAAACTGATCCCACAAGCCGGCACTTGGCCCATATCCCTCCAAACATTTCTTATTCACGTGCTTAAATGTCTTTTAAACGTTGTAATTGTACCTGCATCCACCACTTTCTCTGGAAGTTCATTCCACATGTATATATTCCCTGCGTAAAAGCATTGCCCCTCATGTCCTTTTTTGAATATTTCCCCTCTCACCTTAAAAATATGCCCCCTAGTCTTGAAATCCCCCGCCCTAGGGAAAAGACACCTGCCATTCACCTTATCCATACCCCTCATGATCATATAAACCTCTATAAGGTCACCCCTCAACCTCTTACACTCCAGTGAAGTAAGTACCAGCCTATCCAGCCTCTTCCCATAACTCAAACCTTCCATTCCCGGCAACATCCTGGTAAATCTCTTCTGAACCCTCTCCAACTTAATGATATCCTTGCTGTAACAGGATGACCAGAACTGGATGCAGTATTCCAGAAGAGGCCTCACCAACATCCTGTGCAAACTCAACATAAGGTCCCACCTCCCATACTCAAAGGTCTGACAAAATGAAAGCAAGCGTGCTAAATGCCTTTTTAATCACCCTGTCCACATGTGACGCAAACTTCAAAGAATTATGAACCTGGACAGCAGTGGTTCATGAAGGTGGCTCATCACCGCTTTCTCAAGGGGGGCAATTACCCCAGACTAGTTACAATCCATCTCTTCAGTCCCATGCTCCTGAACATTAAGACCTCACAGCTTCAAACAAGCTTCACCTCTCCCAATCAGAAGAGGAGGCTAAAATCATTTGGGACCAGACTTGTATGACAATTAAACTTCCTCTTCCACTTGTATGAAAATCAGAATCTCTGGGGTGGAAACTGATCTACTCTCAATTGTTAAGCAACGCAAGTGATGTGGGAACTTGGAAAATATCATGGCTGCCTTCACACCAATATTTAATCCCATAAATGTTCCAAATGGTCTCAAAGCAGGCCCTAATCCCAGGTGTAGCTGCATAAACAGCAATGAAACTGTCTCTCTCCCTGCACTCCCGCTGTGATTTGGTGCACAGGACATGTTCAAATTCACACAGAGTGATAACAGTGTGAGTTGCCGGCCAGATGAAAACACTCGCCGGATTTCAGCCAAATTTACCAACTGCAAATTGAAGCCAGGTTCTTGGAATCTGTTGCAACATCGAGGAGTCGTGAAATCCAAGGTTCGCAGGATCATGCAATTGTTACAGCGTAGAGGAGGCCATTCAGCCCATCCTGCCTGCACTGGCTTGTTAAGCGAGTATCACTGCCTCGTGCCAGTATCCTGCTTTCTCCTCATATCCCTTGCGTATTATTTCTATCCAAATTGTCATCAGTGTCTTCTTGAATGCCTCAATCGAACCTGCTTTCGTTACATCTCTCCAGGCAGTGCATTCCAGATCCTAACCACCCACTGTGTGAAAAAACTTCTTCTCACATCACTCTTGCTTCTTTTGCAGATCACTTTAAATTGATGCCTTCTTGTTCCTTCTACGAGTGCAAACGGTTTCTCCCTGTCTATTCGTGATTTTGAAAACCTCTACCAAATCTCAGCCTTCTCCTCTTCAAGGAGAACAGTCCCAAATTATTCTATATCACTGAATTTCCTTATCGCTGTTGCATTCTGTCCAATGCATTCACATTCTTCCTGTAGTGCAGCTTCCAAAACAGTACTGCAACAGCAGTCTAACAAATGTCTTATGCAGATGTTGAAAGAGAGCAATGGGATTTTAATAAAACTTTGGAGGCGGCAATTAGACTCAAGACAACACATTGATGTGAGGACAGAGCGAGGTAGGGACAGTACATGAACTGCCCCTTAAGAGAGACAGCAACATGGACACAAAAGGTCAAATGACATTCTTCTGTACTGTAATGATACCATAATTCAAACTGCTATCCCCTGGAGTCACTGAATAGTTCACACATCTTCAACGATGGGGGTCAAATCATGGGCAAAATCTCAATTTAGTCGGTAATTTCCTGTCTCGGTTCCACATCTCAAGGGGCAAGCCTGGGACTAGTTCTGAAACCTAAGTGGTAGTTCTGAGCAAAATGGTTCTCATCAGAACTGATGAAAGTTTTATCGAGCAGAAACATGAACTCTGCTTCTCTCCACAGGTGCTGCCTGATCCGATGGGTATTTCCAGCTGTTACTTTTTGTCCTTATTTCAGATTTTCAGTATTTCGCTTTGGTATTTGTGAAAAAGATTTATAGGATCCCTACAGTGTGAAAACAGGCCCTTTGACCCAACAAGTCCACACTGAACCTCAGAGCATCCCAACCAGACCTGTCCCCCTATAACCCACTTAATCTACACATTCCTGAACGCTACAGGCAATTTAGCATGGCCAATCCACCTAACCTGTGCATCCTTGGACTGTGGGAATAAACCCAGGACATGGGGAGAATGTGCAAACTCTACACTGATCGTCACCTGAGGCTGTGAATTGAACCTGGGTCCCTGATGCTGGGAGGCAACAGTGCTAACCACTAAGCCACCATGCCACCTCAGATTCTCATCCCTCTTCACAATTCTCTCTCTCTCGCTCTCTATTTCCACACTCTCAGCCTCCAAGATCCCTGTGCTCTACCAAATCCATCCACAAACCTCTGACTTTTCCAGCTTCTTCTCCTTTAAGATAGTCACTGGGACCTGCCTCCTCTGCCGCATTTCACCTGTCATAACATCTCCTCATGTGAGTCAATGTCAAATTGGGCTCGTGATTGCACTTGTGAAATGCCTTTGGATATCTTGCCAAGTTAAAGGTGTTATCCAATTACAAGTTGTTGTTGTGCCAACATCAGAATAAAGTAATTTATCACTTTTTTTTAAAATAACAGCCCATGGCGAGTACATGATTTTGTCTTGTGTATTATTGACACAGCTGCAGTGTTGCTGTGGAACAATTTGAAGCAGTACGCGGTAAATGTCTTTGCTACTTATAGTAGCAAAGAGGCTGTGTTGTCCCGGTGTTACATAAACGTACGTTATAAATTATTCCCGTACCCAGGAATTTATCACCTGGATGTTAGACTAGAGATGTCGTCATAACATAATCATCCTGTGGAGGCCAATTCAATGTGTATTTAAGATGGAGGTAGATAGGTTCTTGATTGGCCATGAGATCAAAGGTTATGAGGAGAAAGCAGGAGAATGGTGTTGAGAAACATATTAGCCATGATCGAATATTGGACAGGCTCGATGGGCTGACTGGCCTAATTATGCTCCTATATGATGAGAGGCATAGATAGAGTGGATAGTCAGAGACTTTTTCCCAGGGCGGAAATGACTATTATGAGGGGGCATAATTTTAAGGTGATTGGAGGAAGGTATAGGGGAGATGTCAGAGGTAGGTTCTTCACACAGAAGTAGTGGGTGTGTAGAATGCGCTGCCAGCAGTGGTAGTGGAGTCAGATGCTTAAGAGACTTTTAAGCAACTCTTGGATAGGCAGATGGAGGATAGTAAAATGTAGGGTTTGCAGGGTAGATTGATCTTAGTAGGATGATAGGTTGGCACAACATCGTGGGCCGAAGGGCCTGTACTGTGCCGTACTGGTCTATGTTCTATGTTCTATCTTATGGTCTTGTACGGTAATAAATCTGTTCCTTTAATGCAGTGAAGGAACTGACTTTAACACAGGGAGATTGACCTCACAAAAGAGCAGAGGAGTGGGAACCTCCACATGATATTCCTCCCTAGTGTCAGCAAGGATAGATACCACTCTAGTGCCAGGTAATTATGGGGTAAGCGAGTACTTATACCAATGACCTCATTTCTTGGAAGCTGAATGGCCAAGGCATTAAGCTTCATTGGTGCCGCAGTTGAACAACTTCCTAGCTGCCCTATGTCAGTGATTTTATTTTTTATTCAGGCATCACTGACTGGCTAGGCCAGCATTTAGTGCCCATCCCTAATCGCCCACAGGGAAATTCAGAGTCAGCCACATTGCTGTGGGTCTGGAGTCACACATAGGCCAGAGCAGGTAAGGATGGCAGTTTCCTTCCCTAAAGAACATTAGTGAATGAGATGGATTTTTCCAATAATCGGCAATGGCTTGATGGTCATCATTAGACTCTTAATTCCAGATTCTTTATTGCATTTAAATTTCACCATCTGCCATGGCAGGATTCGAAACCTGGTCCCCAGAACATTAGTTGAGTTCCCTGATTAATAGACTAGGGATAATACCACTAGATCATTGCCACCAATTATTTTGGGTGAGGGATTAAACTCTAGGCAGAATGTTGCAGAGGACTCCCTACTTGGTCTTCGGGAACTTTTGTTTCCTCAAAGGAGAGCACTCAGGATCTCAGTTTGGATCCCAGGTCTCAACGAAAGTACAGTCTTCTTAGGACGGGAGCACTCATTCACTTTCTTTCTCGGGTGGGCTCCCCTTCTGTTCACACTTGTTCATTGATAGCCATTGAGTCCCTTGGGTGATCTGCAAACCCAACCACGTGTGAGGTAGATGGTGCTGGAAGAGTTGAGTGAATGGGTTGTTTGGAGGTCTGCACAGCTTCACCTCAGCCTCTTCCCGATGGAGTCTCTCGAAGTGTTTGCTCCCTACCCAACTATACGCTTTCCATTTTGGTAAACCTCAAGTCAGAGTCTCTCACAAGCCAGCAAGGGAAGGTTGACCACTTCCAGGAAGCTCTGAGTACATCTCCAAAGAGTTAATGCTGTCTCCTACTGTGACCAAATTCCTTTGCTTCAGGAGTTCTGGTGTCCTGGTCAGGAGAGTTGGGTTTGGGTGATCACTGATGTATTGCACCAACGATTCATCCTGGGATATACATTGAAGTTTACTCAGGGCTAAAAACAATATAGGGTGATATTCCCCTATCACCCACAGGTCCAGCAGGTTGGGGACGTTGTGGGGAGAAACCATTGAAATCTGTTGTGGCTGTTCAAGTTGACTGCAGGAGAGTGGAAACTGAGCCCAGAAGCCAGATGTCAACAGATCAAAACCACCCTCTGCTATTTACAGGAGGCCATCTTCTGTGCGGTGGTAGCTTCCCTACCCCTGAACCAAGGGATTCAGGTTCAAGTCCCACCTGCTCCAGAGGTATATAATAACGTCTCTCAACAGGTTGACTAGAAAAATAAGTTAATAATAAAAATTATAAAAAGGCTGAACACAACTTCCCCACCCATAAAGAAAAGAGATCAACCACCTCTCTCCCAGAACATCTGGACGGTTTTGTTGATGATTTACAAAAAAACCTTTGCTGATGTCTCAGATCTCTTGGAATCACATCAAACTCTGAGGAGCTCTCTTCCTGACAACAGGGTTAACCTTCAGTGATAGTTACATTATCAGGCGCACAGATCTTCTGCAGAGTTTTGGCAGGAGACCAGCTGGTTGAGTCATGTTCTGTCTCATCCTTGGACAGATCCTGTTGCGTTTGCCAGCGAATTATTAAAGATTCAGACCCCTGAGGGCTCCTACCAGCATTCCATGACGGGCCAACAACACAGCTTTCCGGCTTATTCCAAGATCAGAATATTCAGACCTTCCATAGGTTTCTGCCCTCTCTCCACACAGCGCTCTGAGATTGACAGAGTGTTGTCTCTGTGGTGACCTTTTGAAAAAGTTGTTGCTAATGATTGAATCATTCCCCTTAACCTTTAACATGATTTGAGTGTGGGTACTCATGTCACCCGTCAGTTCCTTGGGAGAGTGCTGTTTCTTAGACACCAACCAAATCACATCACCGTCACAAGCAAGTGCTTCGCCAAAAATAAGCTTATACACAAGAGGTGTCAAAACCTGCAAGTTTGTTACAAGATGCAGGTGCCATTTGCCAAATCACATCCTCAGAATCATTTCTCCACCTGCAGTAACTCACCAAGGGTCCTCAGACAGCACCTTCCAAACCCATGACCACATTTCCATCTAGAAGGACATGGGCAGTAGATATATGGGGACACCACCCACAACCGCAAGTTCCCCTCCAAGCCACTCACCACCCTGACTTGGAAATGTATTGCCGCTCCTTCTGTGTCGCTGGGTCAAAATCCTGGAACTCCTTCCCTAACAGCATTCTGAGTCAACCCACAACACATGGATTGCAGCGATTCAAGAAGGCAGCTCACCCCCACCTTCTCAAGGGGCAACTAGGGACGGGCAATAAATGGTGGCCCGGCCAGAAATGCCCACATGCTGTAAATGAATTTTTAAAAATGCCACCTGACTCATGCTTTAAAAATTGCATCTCCTGTTCAAATCCTTTCATGGCCTTGTCCTTTCCTAACTATATAATCTCCTGGAATAGCCCTGCGCAACTCAACTCTGGTTCCTTCAGAATTCACCTCCTACTGTCCTCCTGACCTCACCCTAACAATGGCTGGAGTGCCTTCAGCCAATTGGATTGTGAGCTCTGGAGTTTCCTTCCTAAACCTCTCCACCTCACTACTGTTCTAAGTCGCTCAGTAGAATCTATCTTTATCCTTTGTCCAAACCCGGCCTAATAAGTTCTTGTTTGGCTCAGTGTCAGATCATGTCAGTCAGCACTCCTGTGAACTGCCTCAGGAAATGTTATTATGGTGAAGATGGCACTCAAATGGAAGTTGTTGTTGAACCAATTATCCTGCTCGCCCCCACCTTGTCTTCCAGTCTGCTGGATGTCACAGAGATAGAAAAAGAATCCTTCTTGGGGCAATATAAAGACATAGAGAAGAGAATTTCGATTAATGAAATCTTTTTTCAGCTAGTACATTGACGTGGTCATTGCACATTATGGGATTTACTGAGCTTGTTGCTTCTGAAGTAATTTTTGGCAAGACAAGTCGTTTAGTGATGTAGCAACTAGGGTGTGCCAAAATATATTATCTGCTTTAGAGTTCTTAAATTGATGAAATTGCCAACTAGAGTCGTAGAGATGTACAGCACAGAAACAGACCCTTCAGTCCAACTCATCCATGCCGACCAGATATACTAAATTAATCTAGTCCCATTTGCCAGCATATGTTCCATGTCCCTCTAAACCCTTCCTATTCATGTACCCATCCAGATGCCTTTTAAATGTTGTAATTGTACCCGCCTCCACCACTTCCTCTGACAGCTCATTCCATACACGCAAAACCCTCTGCGTGAAAAAGCCCCTTAGGTCCCTTTTAAATCTTTCCCCTCTCATCTTAAACCTAGTTTTGAACTGCCCCACCCCAAGGAAAAGACCCTGTCTATTTACCCTATCCATGCTTGTCATGATTTTGTAAACCTCTATAAGGTCACACTTAGCCTCCGATGCTCCAAGGAAAATAATCCCATCCCATTCAGCCTCTCCCTATAGCTCAAACCCTCCAACCCTGGAAACATCCTTGTAAATCTTTCCTGAATCCTTTCAAGTTTCACAACATGGTTCCTAAAGCAGGGAGACCAGAACTGAACACAGTATTCCAAAAAGGGCCTAACCAATGTCCTGTACAGCCACGACATGACCTCCCGATTCCTATACTCAATGCACTGACCAACTATAGAGTGAAGAGATTTTAGTAGGTCTTTGCTTTCTGGAACACTTCCGTAAGATAAAAGTAGTTTGATCATTTGATCACAGGAACAAGGCTTCTCACACAAAGCATGCACAATATTGTGGCATGTTTTATCATTAATATTCTGAGCTGGGAATGGTGAGCAAACAAATATATCATTAAGTCAACACAATGGGTGCAGAGTGGAAGCCTTTCTAGATGGCTCACCACATGGGTTTTTGCTACAAAACCTGACAAGAAAGACTGTGACCAAACACCACAACTTCTCTCTCATCCGCACCACCCTGTTTCTTAAAGTTCTTCACAAACTGTGAACTTATTGGGAGACTGAAGCAAAGTTTTACAAGAATGGTTTCAGATTCAAGAAACTTCATCGTACGCACATAAATTGGAGAAGTTGAGATTGATTTCCTTTGAGAAAGGAAGAGCAGGAGGAGATTCGATTGTGGTATTTAAATTCACGAGAGGTCTGGGCAGAGCAGACAGGGAGAAGATGGTCAGTCTGGTAAAATTGATCGAGAAAGAGACGGCACAGCCCTGAAGTAATTGACGAAAGAAGCAACATGAGAAAGTTTTTAACACAGAGAAATCAAGATTTGGATTATTTTTCTGAAGAGGAGGAGTCCGCAGAATCAGCAAAAAAATGGCGTCAGATTCATTGGTCGTTCAGAGAGTCGGTGCAAACACAGTGGGCTGAATGGCCTCTTCTGTAACATGATTCAGGACAGCACATTTATTGTATCCCTTGTTAACGTGACCGACATTTCTACCGGCTCTCATCTGGTGCGTCTTATCTTGTCTGCAGCTGTTTGTTGTGTACATGAATGATCGAGAATGAATGTAGGAGGCATGGTCAGTAAGTTTGCAGACTATATGAAAATTGGTGCTGTGGTAAACAGCAAGGGGGAAACCCCTAGACCACAGGGCTATATAGACAGGGTGGTCAGATGGGCAGGACAGAGGCAAATGAAATTTAATCCTGAAAGATGTGAGGTGATGCATTTTGGAAGGACTAACAAGGCAAGGGTACATGTTGAATGGTAGAAAGCACGGAGAGGCCTTGGTGTGCCTGTCCAAAGATCATTGAAGGCAACAGGACAGCTAGATAAGATGGTTAAGAAGGCATGAGGATGCTTGCCTTTATTAACCAAGGCATTGATGACAGGAGCCGGAGGTTATGATGGAGCTATGTATAAGGTTAGTTCAGGTATGGCTGAAGTACTGTGTGCTGTTCTGGTTCCACACTTTAGGAAGGTCAACTGCATCACAGTCCTGACAGGCTTTGGGGAGTGAGGAGTTGAGTAATTTGGACTCCTAGTTCCTGACCTGCTTTTGTGGTCACAGTATTTGCATGGCTAGCCCAGTTCAGACAACACTTGGACTGAAATAGTGTCTTTCACAACCTGAGCACTTCCCAAAGCATTTTGCAGCCAATGAAGTATTTCCAACGTGATGTCACTGTTCTGTTACAGAAAATGCTGTGGCTAACATGCGCACAGCAAGATACCACAAACAACAACGCCACGATGATCAGCTACAATGCTTGTTTTTGCTGCAGGCATGTTGATTCAGGGATAAGTATCAGCAGGATCAGGGAGAATTCCCTCAAATCGTGGTATGAGAGCGTCTCACAGACAGTTGAGAGGGTGTCATCTAAAAGACAGTGCCCCCAACAACACAGTGAGTCCTGTGAACTGCAGTGGGTCTAACAATTTGGGAAAGCATAACCTCTAGCAGGATTCACCTTAACTCAGACAAGTGAGCTACAACAATTCCGCACGGAGGGAAGTACAATCAATAAAAATAAACTAGAAAATGCAAAACAGAAAAAAAGTTGTGTTCAGACACAGCATACCACCTGGGATGAGAAGGCACCGTGACAGATGATGTATTCCAGTTTCAAATCCATTATCAAAAATACCTTCTGGGCTGTGTTGGATCTGTGAAGTCTTTCTTCCATAACTTTTACTGAAATTCTAACAATTGCCTCTACATAGCGTCAGGTTGAGAGATTAGCCCGACTGAATTTCCCATCGACTTCCCTTGTCTGTTTTCAGCCTTCCACACAAACATATGGATTGGGGTCAGGAGTAGACCATTCAACCCCTCGAGTGAGCCTGTTCCACCATTCAATAAGATCTGACTGTCCCCTCTACCCAACTCCACTTTCCTGGCAACCTTTGACTCCCAGTCAGGAATTTACCGACCTCGACTTCAAGAGCATTCAGTGATGAAGGCTTTTCAGGTTGCTGCTTTCCCAAATGGAGGGAGGAGGAAACAGAGAGGGCGGGGATGGGGGTGACACAGGGGCTAGAGACTATGGCGCACTGGGTAGGCCACAAGAAAGGAAAGTTCAAAGAAGATGTGAGGGGCAAGTTTTTCACGCAGAGAGTGGTAGGTGTCTGGAACATGGTGCCGGGGGTGGTGGTGGAGGTAGATATGATAGGGGCGTTTAAGGGGCTTTTAGATAAGCACACGAATATGCAAGGAATGGAGGGATATGGATCATGGGCAGCAAGAAGGAATTAGTTTAATTTGGTGTGAACATTGTGGGCCGAAAGGCCCATTCCTGTGCAGTACTGTTCTATGTTCTATGTTCTATGTTCTAAGTCAGGTACTGAGTCCAATTTTGGGCACCACATGTCAAGGTGGATGTGAGGGCACAGAAAAAATTTAGCAGAATGGCTCCAAAGATTGGGTGAGGGGTTGGGGGTTGGATTTTAGAACAAGGCTATGTTGGAGAAATTGGGGCTGTGCCCTTGGAGCAAAGGAGATTGAGGGAAGCATACAAGGTTCTGACAAGTTTGGATAAGGTCAATGGTGAAAAGCTAGCCCCTGTAGATGTTGGTAGATGAACTGGAGGGGACCCAGATTTAAGGTTTTGGCCAAACATGAAGGTGGGCTATAAGGAGGAATGACTTAAAGTATTGAGCAGTAACGACCAGGCACTCATTGTCTTGGAGGTGGTGTGGTTTCGAAGAGGCGGTGATCAATAATTCCAAAAGGAAACTGAATGATCACGTGAGAGAAATAAGACTACACAGGTACAGAGATAGAATGTGAGAATGGGACTGACCCTGATGTTCTACAGAGAGCCAGCATGGCCTCAATGGGACTGAATGGCCTCCTTTTATGCAGTACTGACTCTAAGATTGATTCTGGGGCTGGACCTGTCACACATCCAGCAGGAACCCTTAGTCAAAAGTACGATTATACTTTTAATGAATATATCTAAGTCTCACCCTAACCCTCACCCTGTGGGGTGGCACAGTGACTCAGTGGTTAGTACTGCTGCCTCACAGAGCCCCAGGTCCGATTCCATCCTCGGACGATTGTCTGTGTGCAGTTTGCACATTCTCCCCATGTTTGCCTGGGTTTACTTCCACAGTCCAAACACGTGCAGGCTGTGTGGATCGGCCATGCTAAATTTCCCTCAATGCCTAGGGATGTGCAGTCCAGGTGGATTAGCCATGGGAGATGCATACTTAAGGAACAGGGTGGAATGCTCTTCAGAGGATTGGTGCAAACACAATGGGCCAAATGGCCTGCTTCCAAGGTGTAAGGATTCTGTGTCATGTTTTGTTGGATCATTGCCTTTTGGACATTATCATAATTTGTTGTCAGACTATGGTTGCATAGTATCAAATGACCTCTCATCCTTCATTCAAGAGGCTACATTTCACATATCTGAACCTGGAAGGTGACTGTAGTCACGAGGACATAAGGGGTGGGAGGGGAAAAACACAAGCAATAAGAGTGAGTGTGGACCATTCAGCCCATCGAACCTGCTCTGCCATTCAATACAAGCATTTTAAGGTTCAATCCCATTTTCCCATCCGGGTGTTAATGGGGGAGGCAAAAACACACACTCATTGGGGTTCGGAGTTGAATAGTCACTCTTTAACTCAGGATGGTTTTACTCAGCTCAGGAATGTACAGGCCAAAGGATGGAGACAATCCCCCTGTGCACGGCTCAGTTTGACTGTGGGAAACCAAATGCTTCGTCTTAGTCCATTAGGGGTCGGGGGGGGGGGGGGGGGAGGTGGAGGTTGTTGGGGTAGGCTGGGTGTGTGCTTGTTCAGTGCCTGATTTGTGAACCAGAGATCTGTGTTGTATCTCTGTCCTTGAGGAACAGTCACATGTGTCAGCTTGGCTTCACTGATAACAATCTCAATTGAAGGTTGTGAGTGCAAGACCTCCTTGAGGACAGACAGACATAGGTTAACCCTTGACAGCTGTCTTAAAATGATTGGTATTCTGTTTGACTGCAAGGCTTTTGGATGAGAAGTTAAGCTAAGACCATGTCTAATTGATCAAATTAATGTGTTGCTCTTTTCAAAGTATGCCAGGAGAGACCCCAATCCCAAATACACATTAACTGGTTATGGGAACAGGAGGAGGCCATCCAGCTACTTGACCCTGCTCCATCATTCAGCTGTAGCTGTACAGGACATTGGTCAGTCCGCTATTGGAATACTGCTTTCAATTCTGGTCTCCTGGCTGCAGGAAAGATGTTGTGAAACTTGAAAGGACTCAGAAAAGATGTACAAGGATGTTGCCAGGGTTCGAGGGTTTGAGCTATAGGGAGAGGCTGTATAAGTTGGGGTTATTTTCCTTGGAGCATCAGAGGTTGAGGAGTGATCGTATAGATGTTTATAAAATTGTGAGGGGCATGGATAGGGCAAATAACAAGGTTTTTTTTTCCCAGGTTAGGGGAGTCCAAAACTAGACAGCATAGATTTAAGGTGAGAGGGGCAAGATTTAAAAGGGACGTAAAGGACAGCTTTTTCACACAGAGGGTGATGTGTGTATGGAATGAGCTGCCAGAGGAAGTGGTGGAGGCTGGTATAATTGCAACATCTGGATGGTACGTGAATAGGAAGGGTTGAGAGGGATATGGACCAAATGCTGGCAAATGGGACTAGATTAATTTAGAATATCTGGTCAGCATGGATGAGTTGGACCGAAGGGTCTGTTTTCCTGCTGTATGACTCTATGAACTGAAACATATCAGATCCTGAGGGGACTTGATCGGTCAATGTTAAAAGGATGTTTCCTCTTGTGGAGAATCTAGAACTAGCGGACATAGTTTAAAAATGAAGGGTTGCCCATTTAAAACAGAGATGAGGAAAAAGTATTTCTCTCAGAGGGTTATGAATTGTTGGAGTTCCCTTTCTCAAAAAGTGGGTGCAGGATCTCTTAATATTTTGAAGACAGAGGTAGATAGATTCTTGATGATGTGCAGGAATGTAGAGTTGATGTTACAATCAGATCAGCCAGGATTGTATTGAATGGGGAAACAGATTTGAAGGGCTGAGTGGCCTACTCTCGATCTTTGGTCATATTCCTCGATTGCCATTCTCGCATGTACCTCATGTAGATTTATCAGGTGTTTTTTCAGAGCTGTGAGGGCTAGTGATGGGCTCATACTAGCTGTCTCTGTGATAACTGTGCTGCAGATGTAACCCTTGAGATGCAAAGGGCTTCAGGACCAGCTGAGGCTCTGGTAAAGGTATTAAATAGTGTGATTCTTCCTTTCCAGGTTATATATGGATGGTTGTTAGCACTTACGGAAAGATCCATCCCTTTGAGGCTATGTATCGCTGAGGGACAAGATACTTGTCAAGAAAGTAAATGACAGAGGGTTCGCTTTTATTTTAAGGAGGTTTGTCCTGTGTCACACAGCTGACCAGAGAAATGTAACACAGATAATTACATCGCTGTCTCTCGCTAATCAAGGCATCTGCCACAGTGAAACCATGTTGATTTCCACAGGTCTACAATACATAGTGACAGCTACTTGTGTTTCTGTGTGTGTCTGTCTTTGTGTGTGTATCTATGTGTGTATCTTTGTGTGTCTGTGTATGTGTCTCTATATGTGTGTCTCCATGTGCATCTCTATGTGTATGTGTCTCTATGTGTCTATGTGTGCCTCTGTGTGTGTGTGTCTGTGTCTGTGAGTGTATGTATATGTGTTTATGTGTGTGTCTCTATGCGTGTGTTTGTGTGTGTCTATGTGTGTGTCTGTCTCTGTGTGTGTGTGTGTGAGGGAGTGAGTGAGTGAGTGAATGAGTGAGTGAGTGTGATTGTCTGTGTCTGTGTCTCTATGTGTGTGTGTGTGCCTGTGTCTCTGTGTGTATGTGTGTGTGTCTGTGTACCTATGTGAGTGTGTGGTGCAGTGTCATCATTGGACAGATCATGTATCTGGTTCAGATCACGTTGCATCCTTGGTTACTTTCTGTGCATCCAGCCAATGCTTTGATCATCGCTTTGAGGTGCCTCAATTGAGAAAGAAGCCCTTTTGTGACCCGTCCCAGGGACCCAGCCCTTCCAGTGAGAATAACAAGCAAAGGAAGTCAGTGACACATGCTTGAAAGAAAGTGTGGCTATTGGACTGTGCTGAGATTGGGTCCAGAATCTAAAGGTTAAGCTTTATCTTACATTTGCTTAAATTCTGTCACTTTGGCCTGTTTTGTGGGATTCTGGGTATGAAATCTACCTTCAGTTGTTGATTTGACTAAGATCTCATTCTTTAACTGTGAGCAGAGGTGCTGGGGGTCATTGAAGTATGACAGTAGGGAGGGCCTTTATTTAATTCATAATCCATTCACTTTGATTACGGTCAATATGTACTTTCACAGTGTCCTGATTCCATACCTCATCACCAAACCAATTTCTATCAATTTTGATTTTGAGTCAACAGGATTTTAGGAATGGACGTATCCAAATTGCCAATGCCACTTGCACAGAGAAATACATTTTTTTAATTCATTCAGGAGATATGTGCGTTGCTGGCTGGGCCAGTATTTATTTCCCGTCAGAAACAAAAACAGAAATTGCTGGAAAAGCTCCGCAGGTCTGGCAACATCTGTGAAGAGAAAACAGAGAAATCAGTATTCCTCTGAGGAAGGGTCACTCGACTCGAAACATTAACTCTGATTTCTTTCCATAGATTCTGCCAAACCTGCTGAGCTTTTCCAGCAATTTCTAATTTTGTTTCTGATTTTCTTTCAGTTTTTATTTATTTCCCATCGCCAATTGCCCCTTGAGAAGGTGGTGGTGAGCTGCCTTCTTGAGCTGTTGCAATCCATGTGGTATAGGTAGACCCAAAATGCTGTTAGGGAGGGAATCCCAGGATTTCAAGCCAGCGACACTGATGGAATGGTGATATATTTCCGCGTCAGGATGGTGAGTGGTTCCAGGGGGAATTTGCAACGCGTGGTGTTCCTATGTGCCTTTCTTCACATGTACATATAGGAAGTGCTGTTGAGTTAGCACCAACAGTAGAAATATCAGCTGATTCCTACCACACTGAGCTTCAGGAGGACTGAGGCCCAGCTGCTACCCAGCCTGAGGAGTGGATAGCAGTCAAACCTGGGATAGGGCGCGTGGGACTTTAAGATCTAATGTGAAAGGCGGCACCTCCAACAGTGCAGCACTCCCTCAATACTGCAACAGGAGAGTTAACATGGGTCTTGTCCTCATGTCCCAGGATTGGGAGGTAAACTCACAAACTTCTGACCCAGAAATAAGAAAGTTACCTATTGAGCTATAGCTGCCTTGAAAGAATAGTATACTGTTCGTCATCAGTGTCAGAAAGGCCTTGTCTATGACTTATACCAGCACAGACAGGCCTAATGACAATAGGGAACAAATCAGTTTTGGAGTGCTCTCTCAGTAACTGATAGCACCACTCATAGTCATGAGACACAGATGCACACCCAGTCTGTTGGGCAGGTAGGTATATGCAAATCTCTTTCACTCTCTGTACCTTGAAATTGAAGAACTATACTAGAGGGAAGGACACCCCATCTCACGAAGAATGCCCAAGTTCTGAACCGTCTCCAAAAATTTCACCAGGCACCCACAACACAGTGCCAAGCGAAGCAGGAGTTTGGACAGGAGTTAATGGAATAGGTTTCCATCAGAGAGAGAGAGCATTTTCACTCTGTTGCATTAATCCTCTTGAGACTGGTCTTCAGTGGGAGGATCACAAGTCAGGGAGGGCTTTCTTTTTGGACAATGATGGTAGAGCACTGTCAACAGGCGATGGCCTGGTGGCATAATCGCTGGGATGTTAACCCAGAGACCCAGGTAATGTTCTGGGGACGTGGGTTCAAATTGGAAGATGGCAGATGGCGGAATTTGGATTTAATAGAAAAAAGTATCTGGAATTGAGAGTCTAACGATGACCGTGACTCCATTGTCGTTTGTCGGGGGAAATCCCATCTGGGTCACTAACTTCCTTTAGGGAAAGAAACTACCATCCTTACCTGGTCATGTGACTCCAGACCCACAGCAAGGTGGTTGACTCGTAACTGCCCTCTGGGCAAGTAGGGACGGGCGATCAATGCCGACCTAGCCAGCGACCCCACATCCCATGAATGAATTTAAAAACAAACAAAGGTCACGGGTGGCACAGATGGACCAAACTATCCTGGCAGTCACAAAAACCTTTGTCCTTCTTCTTTTCTAGAAAGCAGATTATTCAGCAGCGATGCTTAGATACATAACAATTAGTGGATCAGCGCCACTGCGACATTACGCAGTGCACGAAAGGAAAGGTCATCAAATGGAAAAACTAGATAACCTGGAGCAAAAGAATGAATAAAGCATTCATGGACCCTGCAAGCTAGAAAGAAGAATTGAGCTTTCAAAGCAAAGATGGCGTCAATAATTATTATGGACCCCCCCACCCTAGGGAAAAGACCCTCGTCATTCACCCTATCCATGGCCCTCATGATTTTACAAACCTCTATGAGGTCACCCGCAACCTCCTACACTCCAAAATGAAAAATGTCCTAGCCTATCCTACTTATTTTTATAACTCAACCCTCTATTCCTGGCAACATCCAAGTAAATCTTTTCTGAGCCCTCTCCAGTTTAATAATATCCTTCCTATTAGCAGGGGAACCTGAACTGCACACAGTATTCCAGAAGAGGCCTTACCAATGTCCTGTATAACCTCATCAAGATATCCAATTCCTGTACTCAAAGGTCTGAGCAATGAGCACGCTAAATGACTTCTTAACCACCCTGTCTACCTATGACGCAAATTTCAAAAAATTATGTAACTGAACCCCAAGGTCTCTCTGTTCTAGAACTCTACCCAGGCCCCTACCATTAATTTTATAAGTCCTGCCCTTGTCTGTTTTACCAAAATGCAATACCTCACATTTATCCAAATGCCATTCCTCAACCCATTGACCCAGTTGATCTGTTCGTCACAGGATATTGCAAAATCTGTCTGGAATGAATGTAGGAAAATGGAATTCAGTCACAGATCAGTAACAATCTAGTGGAATAGTACAGGATCTTAGCTAACAGCAGTCTCTTGCATTTATATAGCACATTTAATGTGCTAAAAAGCCTCAAAGGCGCATTATCAAACAAAATTTGAGACTGAAGCACAGCATGAGATACTAGCATAGCTGAGCAAAGGATTTGCCTGAGGATTTGGTCAAAAGGAGTTTTGTAGAGGTGGAGGGACTTACAGAAGGAATCCCAGAATTTTGCTGCTGAGGCACCAGGGCAATTAGGGATGGGAAATAAATGCTGGCCTAGTCAGTGACACCCTCATCCCATGAATGAATAATATTTTTTTAACAGGCCACCAGTGGTGAAGAGCTTAAGATGTGGGAGCAGAGAGTAGGTCATACAACCCATCGAGTCTCCTCCTCCATTCAGTGAGAGAATGGCTGATCTCATAATCCTCACTTCCACTTTCCTGCCTTTTCCCCATACCTCCTGATCCTCTCACTGGTTAAAAATCTACCTCGGCCTTCAGTGTGTTTAATGACTCAGCCTCGACAGCCCTCTGAGGTAAACAATTCTACAGATTCACTTCCCTCTGAGAGAAGAAATTCCTCCTCATCCCTGACTTAAATGTGTGGCCTTTCCTTCTGAGATCATACTTTCCAGTTCTACACTCTCCCAGAAGGAGAAGCAACCTCTCCCTCTTAAGTCCACCGAGATTCCTGAGGTGCATAATTGAACAGAATTGGAAATGTGCAGATGTCTCACAGGGTTGAAGGCTAGAGAAGATTACAGAGGATGGAAGAGGGTGTGCAGTGAGAATTGTGGAGGGATTTGAAAACAAGGTTGAGGATTTTAAGATTGAGACATTAGGAGCTGACATAGTTTAAGCAGCGCAAGGATGAGTGAGAATTGTTTCTCCTTATGGACTTTGAGTGACTTGGGGCCTTCAAAGGGAAGGGTGGGAGATCAGAATTAGTTTTCAAGTAACACAGAAGTCAAAATGCAATGGTAATCAGATCCTAAGTCTGCCCTTGTGTCTCACATCCTGAGACTGATTACATTCCCACCAATTGAAAACCCATTCCTGTTCCCTTGAATCAGTAACCTGACCTGCGTTTATTGTAATCATGAAACAAGGAGAAAAGCCTTCATCCCCTTGATCCTGAAGTCTCATGTTGTCCAGAGGGTTTGGGGAGAGAAGGGAGGCTTGACATCTCTGACCTGTGTGTTCCTTCAATGTCAAAAAGAAGTGATCAGACTGATTTTGCGAAAATTACCTGCTGCTCCAAAAGCTGTAACTAATTAAGGACTGGGGTTAGCTGCAGACATTGCTGTGAAACCTTCCCTCTACATAGACGTCGGAACTGAGTTATAAAGCTTGAAGGTTCGTTGAAACACTGTGTTATTGGACACTTTCAAATAATTATTGAACTAGCTCCATTTGACAATAACAACCTGCATTTATCAAGCGCTTTTGCAGCACTGATTGAAATGTCCCAAGAGAGACAGAATAATGCAGATTTGCAACCAAGCTATGTATAACTTTGTTAGCATGGCCAGAGAGATGGGTTGTAAGCAGCGATGTAATGGAGGGAAGTGCATAATGGTATTAGCTTAAATACAGTGGATGTCCAAAGAGACTTGGGGGTTCAGGTGCAAAGATCTTTAAAATGTCATGAACAGCTGTGGAAAATAGTCAAGGAAGTTAATTGAATGCTGGCCTTTATATCTACAGAACTGGAGTACAAGGATGCAAAGGTTACGCTGCAGTTACACAAAATCCCTGGTTAGATCCCAGTTGGAGTGCTGTTGAGCAGATATAGGCACCACATCTTAGGTAAGTTAAATTGTCGATAGAGAGAGTACAACATAGTTTACAAGAATGATACCTGGACCTCAGGGCTTAAGTTATAGAGTCATCGAGCTGTACAGCATGGAAACAGACCCTTCGGTCCAACTCACCCATGCCGAACAGATATCCTAAATTAATCTAGTCCCATTTGTCAGCATTTGGCCCATATCCCTCTAAACCCTTCCTATTTATGTACCCATCCTGATGCCTTTTAAATGTTGTAACTTTACCAGCCTCCACCACTTCTTCTACCAGCTCATTCCATACACGCACCACCATCTGTGTGAAAAAATTGCCCCTTAGGGATATGGAGTTAGGCCAAAGATCAATCACAATCTCACTGAATGGGTCAAACATGCCTGAATGGCCTATTCCTGCTCCTGTGTTCCTAGTAAGGATGGGGGCTTTAGGAACAGAATTCCAGAGCTTGGAGCCGGAGCTGCTGAAGGCCTGGCCACCAGAGGTGCAGAGATTAAAATCAGGAATGCTCCAGGGGCCAGAATTGGATGAGCACAGAGATTTTGGGAGAGTTATTGGTGCTGGAAAATGCTAAAGAGATAGGGAGGGATTAGACCATGGAGAGAGTAGAGATCAAAGTTGGGAATGTTACAAATGAGGCATTGCTTAACCGGGAACCAGTGTAGATCAATGAGAAACAGGCCATGATAGATGAACGGGACCTGAGCAGTTTTGGATGATATGGATGGTGGAGCAGGCGTATAAAGGCAGGTAGGGCAATCCAGAATCCTGGCTCCTGGGTTTAGATTCTGCCATGATGGTATTTGAAGTTAAACTTTCAAAAAATCTGGAATTAAGAGTCTAATGATTAACTATTGATGAGAAGAAAATGTACTGTCCTTGCCAGGTCTGACATACATGTGACCACAGACCCATGGTACAAGTAGTTGGCTCTGAGATGCCAGTCCAGCCAGTGATACCCACCTCCCTTGAATAATATTTTTAAAAAATTGACCCTGGTCCTTAATAAAGTGGAGGCTTTAATAAATACGGGGCTTTATTCCTATGTATGCAGCTGAAGCCATGGTGCACAAGTACAGGAGGAGATCAGAAGTGTAGTAGAGTTACTGGTACCTGAAATAACTCCATAGAAGCCTGTATCCAATCAGCAAGCCACCTTTTATTTACATGTGGAGAGTCCTTGACATTGATCCAGCTCCCTCAAAGCCAGTTCTCAGAGTGAACAGAACTTATACCTGTCAGTCAGGGCTCCCTGATTGGACCAGGTTAACAGCCCCAATCAGGGAACTCAAATTCTATGAGGTCCACCTGGCTGACCTCATTACAATCACTACATCTGTCCCCCCTCCCAGTCCAAGGACATAAGCTGGTTCTATTTTCTGCAGCTTCTCCTGGCCATTTTAGCAGTGGGTCAGGTTCCTCCAACTCTGCCTCAGATACAGGCGATGTGTAATGTACAGATGCCTCTCAGCGACATCTGCTGTGTCCATCTCAGATTCCAAGGTCTCTTCAATGTCTGATGGAGAGGGAGAACCGACAGGTTCTACCAGCCTTTCCAACTGCTCTGAGGAGTCGGGCATGTTTTGCTACCGCGCTGTTTGCGAGTTTGCAGCTTTCATATGTGCTTGTTCAGGACCATTGTGCAGCCCCAAAATTTAAACACCACTGGACCTAACCTTGAATTGACCTTGCCTCTTGCCCATGCAGAGCCATTCCCATGGTTCCTATACCAAATATCATCCTCTGAAGTAAACTGTCTCACTTAGCAGAATCTTGTATCCAGCACTGGCATTTCTGATGCCATTTCACCCTCACCCCACCCCAGGTCTGGGAAATCAGATTTGACCTGGTGCAGAGTCTTCTCCCCATTAGCAACTGTGCTGGAGCTGTCCCCTTGAGCTGCATGAGGGGTGGTCCTATAATCATATAGGAACCGGGACAGTTTGGTATCTAGTGAAGCTGTAGGTTGTTTCTTTAAGCCTACCTTCAAAGTTTGGACTCCTCTTTCTGTCAGACCATTGGGTGATGGATGGTCCTTATATGCTGAATGCCATTCAACTTCAGGAAATACTCAAATTCCCTGCTGGTAAATGATGGCCCATTATCTGTGGCCAACCCTTCTGGGAGTCCATGTATTGTAAAAGATGCGCACAGTTTTTCTATAGTTGTCCCTGTGGTTGATGAATGAGCTCTATGCATGTCCAGCCATTTTGAGTGGGTGTCCTCAATGACTAAGAACATTGAGCCCATGAAAGGACCTGAATAGTTGACATGTAACCACAGCATGCCCGGCAATTCCCACAATTGTGGGGGATCTGCTGGCAGTAATGTTTGTCCTTATTGGCACTCTGGGCACCGCCCCACCAACACAGCTATGTCTGCATCCAGTCCTGGCCACCAGACAAAACTTCTCACCAACATCATCAGCTCAGAAACCCCTGGATGGCCCTGGAGCAGTTCAGCCAGAATCTGGCAATGACCGTTGCTCGGGACAATCACTCTTTCTCTCTATAGAAATATGCCATCCTCTCCTGTGATCTGGTCTCTCCAGGTTGGAAAAAGTTTCAATTCTGATTGTGATGGCCCTTTGGTTTCCCCCATAACCACCAGCTGTTTCAGTTTTGCCAGGACCGGATCTTTCTGCATCCAAAGTCTGATATTGTCAGCTGTGACTGGAAGTGGGTCCAGAAAACTTAAAACCATTCCGGACTCTTCCAATGGTGGTACCGCCGGTGGTGTATCTGCCAGCAGGAGGCGCTTATTGCATCTGCATTTGCTGGTTGGTCTCCCGGATGGTGCTCCAACTTGTAATTATACACAATTAGAATTACAGCCCACAGCTGAATTCAACTTGAAGCTCTGGGTGGTATTGCCTTGTGCTCTTTAAGTAGTCCGAGCAGGAGTTTATGGTCCATTATTATTGCAAATTTATGTCCATAAAGTCCTGACTCCAAATATTGATTGCCAAACCTTCCCTCTCTACCTGGGTGTATTTTTGCTCTGCATTAGCCAAACTCCTGGATGCGTACGCTATTGGGCATTCCTCTCCGTTCGGCCATCTATAAGCTAATACTACCCCAAAGCCATATGGGGAGTCATTGCATGTCAATACCAGATCTCGCTTGGATCATAGTGTGCCAACACCTTAGAGGATGATAACTTTTTCTTCACTTCCCTGAAAGCTGTGTCTTGGCTATTCCACCATTTCCAAGGCTGACCCTTTTTTAAGAGTTGATGCAAAGGTGCCAGGATGGAGGCCAGGTTATGTATGAACTTTCTGTAATAATTCACCAACCCAAGGAAAGACTTCAGCTCTGGTACAGACCTAGGAGCTGGGGCACATCTGATAGCCCTCACGTTATCTTCCAACAGGTGAAACCCAGTCGTGTCGACTCTATAGCCCAAGTAGGTCACTTAGGGTGCCTGGTACACACATTTTTCCCTTCTAAGGCCTTCACTCAACTTGCAGAAATGATATAAGGACTATGTCCAAGTTCTCCAGGTGCTGCTTATTGGTCTTCACCATTATTACCATGTAATCTAGATAAATGGCAACCTGGGGTAGACCTTGTAAAATGTACTCTGAAAATTTGCACAGGCTGATGATACCCCAAATGTCAGTCTTCTACATGGGTACAAATGCTTATGAGCATTAATTGTAGCATACGCCTCGGAATCCTCATCTAACTATAATTGCAGGTACACATGGCTCATGTCCAGCTTTGAGAAGGACAAGCCCCTGCCAGCTTTGCAAATAAATCTTCTACACAACGGTTTGGCTGACCTCTGTTCAGGATATGTCCTGAGTGAAGCTAAGCAATTGCCTTCACTCAAGTGGTATTCCCCAAGCTCAGTCAGTCTGGTGAGGGGTGTCCACTTCCACGGAATACCCTGCAACTCGTATACTCCACTTGTCGCATTTTCCAATGATAAAGCCAGTTGTGGTGCCTCTGTGAAGTCCATTTGAGCTTCAGCCAACAGGTGCCTTTGCCTGGTTACAGCATTAATCCCACATACCAAACCGTCTCTCAGTATCTCATTAAAGTTTAAACCAATGTCACATTCCTCTGCCAACCACCTTAACCTAGTCAAAAACCCCGATACAGATTCCCCTGGCTCTCGATTTGCCAAGTAAAACCAATGGTGTCTCAGAATTAGGGAGGCTTGGGGGTCATAATATTCCTTAGCTAAATCCATCAACTCTTGATAGGTTTTAGTATCTGGTGCCTCAGGTAAGGTCAGGCTCCTAATAACCAAAAAAGCTGTGTGTCCACAAGCTGTCAGGAGAATTAGTCGTTGCTTGTTATCTACCCAATGTCATTTGCCCGGAAGAAACTAATGCATTCTTTCCACAAACTGGGCCCAGTCTTTGATAACGGGATTGAATGTGTCAAGCTTCCCAAATAACAGCATGAGGCCAGAAATGCTAACCCTAACTCAAAGACAATTGTTGCAAGCAAAGTTCATCAAAAGCGTGCCTTTGTTCTCATCACCACTGAAATAACTCTACAGAGCCTGGTATCCCATCACCAAGTCACCTTTTATTTACATGTGGAGAGTCCTGGACACTGATCCAGCTCTGTCAGAGCCAGGTCCCAGAGTGAACAGAACCTCTGACACCCCTGTTTATATCTGTCAGCCAGGGTTCCCTGATTGGACCAGATTAACTGCCCCGATCAGGGAACTCATATTCAATGATGCCCACCTGGCTGACCTCACTACAATCACTACAGTACCTCATCTCTACGCTCCTACCTCCACATCCCAAGAAAACAGCATTGAATACGTTGTTGAATACTTTACAATTCAATGTGACAGGGAAGCAACTCCACACCCTTGATCAGTTTATAAGGAATTGCATTGTCTTACAGAGTACTTATACAGTACAGGTCAGAAACATCTATATTCATAGAATTCTACATGTGAACCACATGCAGTGACCAACCTGTGTCAGATACATACCCTGGGCCACAGGCAGTCTTGATCATGTCATGGGTCATTGTAAATTAGTGTTTACCATCTTTGTAAAGCAGAGACTACATTACAATCCATGAAGAGAATCCAGTGTCTCGCAGATAGCACAAGGGCATGGAAATGGTTTCTTCAGATGCGAGGAGCTAAACACTGAGCACACATCACATTGAGAGCAACATATTATGATGTGAGACAACAAGGTGCAGGGCTGGATGAACACAGCAGGCCAAGCAGCATCATAGGAGCAGAGAGGCTGACGTTTCGGGCCTAGACCCTTCATCAGAAAAGGGGG